>NC_086102.1:125516721-125830292 GCF_963921235.1 Mobula hypostoma
TGCAGATGGCATCAAAAGTTGCCTGAAAATGTTGGCAAGGTAGATAGAATGGTGAAGACAGCACTGGTATGCTTCCTTTTGTTGGCCAAGGTTCTGCCATATCATGTTACATTGTACAAATCTTTGATTAGGCCACAGTCGGGAGTATTGCTTCCTACTTTATAGAAAGGATGCAATTAAGCTAGAGAAGGTGCAAAACCAATTCACATGATTGTTTCCTGGTCTGAAGGGCTTTGAAGTCAAGTTCTAGTTTATTGTCATATGCACAAGTACCTATATGCACAGGGTGTAATGAAAAACTTACTTGCAGCAGCATCACAGGTACGTAACATTAGATATACAATATTCATAAGAAGAATCTAAATTAAACATAAATTATTCAAAATATATAAGAAAGAATATAATTAGGACAAAAATTCCTTTGCTATAAAGAGAGATTAAATAGGCTGGGACTGTTGTTGTTGTACTACAGGGGATTGAGGGGTGACCTTACAGAGATTTATAAAATTATGAGAAGCATAGATAGGGTAGGATATTCACACTTCTTTTCTTGCACAATAAGAGAGTCTAAAATGAGAGGGGGTAGACTTAAAAGGAATTTGAAGGGCAAGTTTCTCAGACAGAGGGTGGTGAGTATACGGAATGAGCTACTAGAGGAAATTGTGAAGGCAGATACTTTTACTACATTTAAAATACATTCTTACAGATAGATACATGAGAAATATTTAGGATATGGGCCAAATGCAAATAAATAGGATTAGTGCCGATAAAGTCAAATTCAAAATCTATTATCAGAGTACATATATGTCACCACATCCAACCCTGGGATTATTTTTCTACAGGCATACTTAGCAAATCTATAGAACAGTAACTGTAAACAGAAAATATGGACAACAAACTGTGCAAAGCAGACCTAATAGCAATAAATAATGAGCACAAAATAACAAGATAAAAGGGTCATTAATGTGTATAGTTATCCACTTTTGTTTAAAAGCCTGATGGTTAAGGGGTAGTAACTGTTCTTGAACCTGGAGGTGAGAGGCACTTGTACCTTCTACCTGATGGCAACAGCAAATAGAGAGTATGGCCTGGGTGGTGAGGGTCTTTAACAACGGATGCTGGTTTCCTACAGCAATGTTTCATGTAGATGTGCTCCAAGGTTGAGAGGGTTTTGCCCATGGTGTACTGGGCTGAATGCACTACCTTTAGCAGGATTCTCCACTCAAAGGCATTGGTGTTCCCATACCAGGTTGTAATGCAGCCAGTCAGCACACTTTCCACCATACACCTTTAGAAGTTTGCCAAGATTTTCAAAGGTTTCAAAGATTTCAAAGGTGCATTTAATGTCAGAGAAATATATAGGTTTCCCCCGCCATCCGAAGATAGAGCGTTCCTATGAAACGGTTCGTAAGCTGGAATGTCGTAAAGCGAAGAAGCGATTAACATTTACTTATATGGGAAAAATTTGTGAGCATTCGCAGACCCAAAAATAACCTGCCAAATCATGCCAAATAACAAATAAAACCTAAATTAACAGTAACATAAAGTAAAAGCAAGAATGGTATGATAAAAACACAGCCTATATAAAGTAGAAGTACTTCTCTACAATCATTGCTGCACTGTTCTCCATAGTGAAAATCTCACACAAGCGCTCTCGGCAGAAACACTCCCTCCAGTAACCTTCAAGCTATGAAGCTGCCAAATCATACCAAATAACGCATAAAAATACACAGTCTATATAAAGTAGAAATAATGTATGTACAGTGTAGTATCACTTACTGGAATTGGGAAGACAGCGCCGAGCACACTGATGATGGTGTGTTAGGCTGAGTCATTGGAGGTTGGGATGGTGCAGTGGTCCCCACCCGCCAGGCCGCCAACCAATACCGATCTGCGAAGCATGCAACGGTACAGCGGAGGCTAGGACGCACCCAGCACATCTTTAAGAAAAAAGCCGAAATAAACAAGCTAATTAATTAGGTGCCACCCGGCACGTAAATGTCGGCCCAGATCCGAGGCGACTTGCAGATCAGAGGTGACTGGGCAGCACCTAATTAATTAGCTTATTTATTTCGGCTTTTTTCCTTAAAGATGTGCTGGATGCGCCCCGCCTACCGCTGCATTCTCCGCGGCAATGTATCGGTCCGCGGCTTGGGGGTTGGGGTGGTGGGACATTGGGGTGTCATCTCATCGTCGTCTGTTTCCATCAGGGCAGGCAGGTCATCTTCTTCTATGTCTGCCTGCCTTGATGTCGTCATCTGCTGTGGCTGATGTGGAAGGCTTGAAAAATGACAGTATGCTTGACTGCTTAGCCTCGCGCATTTTTCTATCACACAGTTCTTTGTAAGCACTCAAATCATCTTGCAAATAAGCCCTAAGCCGACATACCCTCTCAAAATTAAAGTTGTACTTTATCATTGCAGCGAAAATCTCACGCAGTTGCTTCACGTTCAGTTCCCGGACGACTTCACTTTCGGTCCGTTTGCTACTGCATTCGGTTTCGATTGTTATCCTTTCCTCTTCAAATTGCATCAGCTCTTCATCTATCAGTTCTTGGTCATGGGATGCCAAAACCTCTTCAACATCACCTTTGTCAACTGCCACAAGCCAAACTCACTTTGTCCTTGCTTCGTTCACCACGATCGATATGCTTAATTATGTCTAGTTTTACGCTAAGTGTAACACCCTTACGAGCTCTTTTAGGCTTTTCCGATACCTTAGAACTCATCTTGCAAATGGATGCTCACAGGCACGTGTTTAAACAATGCCAGCGAGAATGCCATTCCGAATCCGGGGGAGGAACGGCTGCTCGGGGCGCGTGCTGCTTTTTTTCGCGTGCTGCTTTTTTGTGCTGCCTTTTTTCGTAACAGTGAAAACACCTTCTGGTAGCACAAACAGGTGACTAATGTAGGTCTTTCATAACAGTGAGGCTACCTAAAGTGGACGTTCGAAAAGCGGGGGACAGTTGTATACAATATACATCCTGAAATACTTTTTCTTTGCAACCATCCATGAAAACAGAGGAGTGCCCCAAAGAATGAATTTGACAGTTTAATGTTAGAACCCCAAAACCACCCCCAGCTACCCCTCCCACGCGTAAGCAGCAGCAAAGCAGCGATCCCCCCTCCCCCACCAGCACAAAAAAAGCATCAGCGCCCCCGACCAAGCACCCAAGCATGTAGCAAAGCATCAACAAAAACACAGACTTGCAGTACCCCAAAGACTACTCATTCACCCGGTATTTGACATACTCTCTCTCTCTCTCTCCCTCCCAAATAAGGGAAACAGAGATGTCTCCGTTTCACATCCGTCACTTTTTCCAAGCTCTGTGCCCAAAAAACTCGGGTCTCTGGCACACAGCCAGAGATCTTCCATCTCCCATGACACACCAATTTCCTGCATGCATTCCTGCAGAGGCACCGACCTCAGAGTTTTGACGACATGTTGAAACTCCACAGACTCCTGAGGAAGTACACGTGCTGTCATGCTTCACAATTATATTTGTATGACATAAACATTTTGGTCAGTATGGTCAAGTGGGCCAAAGGGCTTTGGTGAGTAAAATATTCCAGGTACCAACAATGAAAATTTGACAGCTTATGCATTGGGAGATAATATAACAGGTAACCAATTCCTTGAACAGAGAGTTTTGGAATTCCAGAATTTGTGGGAAAGACACCCAATGAGATGGCGATCAACAGCTGGGGATGCACAGGAGACCAAAACTAAGAAAGTAATATTTTGCAGAAGGACTGGAATATAGATATTGGGGATTGCAAAGCCACAGAAGATTACAAGGCATAGAATTTTAAATCTGAAGTGGTGTTTAAGTGGCTATTTTATTTACTACAGAGGAGATAAAACAAGAGGACAGGAGTGTTAGGGATTATTCTGGAGTTATGAAATTATAGATAGCATAATTATGGATTGACTGAAATGAGAACCAGTCTTCCAGAAATAAAACCTGCACATAATTTAACTTCCAACTGTTACTCTGTGGTTAGTGAAACCAATCTCCGGGTGTGGGACGTTCTGATTCTGTCTCATTGAAAGTACACAGAGGAAGACAGGCAATTAAATATCATGGTAATTGGTGATCATCAGAATGAGACTGGTAAAGCAGTAAAGGCTGATTTATACTTCTACGTCAACTCGACGCCTTAGCCTACGCAGGTTGTGAGCATTTATACTTGCGCGTTGGTGTGTCTGCGTCGCTCTGCACTTCGGGCACATCACGCATGCGCACACATCTGCCCGTGCAAGGCTTCATGGTCATTGTAGACTTCCTCGGGGTAAACCAGTTTAAAGCGAGCATCTTTTTTCGTAAAAGCAAAATGTGTCCTCCATAATTTCGGAGGTCTGTAAAGCTTTATGGAAAGCATTGCAGCCAGAGTTCCTTCCCTGCCCTTCAGTCAGCCAATAGGAAGCTACTGCAGCGTAGGAGGAAATGCGATGCTACCAAGCGGACCAATCACAGTTGTTCGCTCTGCGTTGCCGCAGTGATGTTAAACAGGGATCTGTGTTAGGACTGATTCTTTCTTACATTTTGGGAGAGGTGCGCGTCAGGCTACGGTGTAGGGATTCCCGTAGGCTCTGCGTAAGGTTCACGGCTACGCCGTAAGTACGGCATCGAGTTGATGCAGAAGTATAAATCAGCCTTAAGTAACACTGCCCTGTACTAGCACATGGTTAAAAGTGTATCCTGGCAGCCACTTAATGCATTGTTGAGAACAGGACTGCTTTGTTATTTACGATCCTGTCTAGCTGTATGTTCATCCATCAACACTATCAAAAGGGGTAGCACACACAAAACGGTTGAGAAGCTCAGCAAGGCGGGGGGGGGGAGATGCACGAATAAACAATTGTCGTTTTGGGCTAAGACCCTTCATCGGGGCATAAGAGGTATATTTTGGGCTTCTGCAAGATGGCGCCTGTGAACCATGGAGACGTGTTGCAGGAATCTTACAAGACTTCCAAGTACACTTGCTCTGAACTACTCTCATTGCAATCTGCAGCCTATAATTTCCCTTTAAGTAACATACTTTTGAACCATCTTAATGAACTAGCGATTTTATGATCTTCTGAAGTACGCGGCAGACTTAACACTCAAGCATGCAGGTACGGCAACGTAAAGCTTTTGTCTTGTATCTCCAAAACAGAAATCTGATTGAAAGAAAACCAAAGGAGCCTGAAAAATGCATGTAAACGCATTTTTTCTTTTAGCAAGGCGCACACTTATAACATGGTGGCATGATGGTGTATACCATTCATGCACCTTTACATATAACATATATACATCTAACTTTTACATATACAGCACGCATAAGGCAATGGGCTCATTGATAGGAGGCAATGACTGGGAATAAAGGGAGCCTTTTCTGGTTGGCTGCCGGTGACTAGTGATGTTCCACAAGGATCTGTGTTAGGACTGATTCTTTCTTACATAATATATCAGGGATTTGGATGTTGGAATTGATGGCTTTGTTGCAAAGTTTGCAGACAATATGAAGATAGCTGGAGGGGAAGGTAGTTTTGAGGAAGTAGAGAAGCTACCAAAGGATTTAGATTAGATTAGGAGAATAAGCAAAGAAGTGGCAGATGGAATACAGTGTCAGGAAGTATATGGTCATGCAATAAAAGGGTTGACTATTTTCTAAAGGGAGAGAAAATACAAAAAAAACTGAGGTGCAAAGGAACTTGGGAGCCTTTGTGTAGGATTCCCTAAAGGTTAATTTGCAGGTTGAGTCTGTGGTGAGGAAGGCAAATGCAATGTTAGCATTCGTTTCAAGAGGACTCGAATATAAAAGCAAGGACATAATGTTGAGATTTTATAAAGCACTGGTGAGGCCTCACTTTCAGTATTGTGAACAGTTTTGGGCCCCTTATCTTAGAAAGGATGCGCTGAATCTGGAGAGGGTTCAAAGAAGGTTCAAGAAAATGGTTCCAGGATTGAATGGCTTGTCATATGAAAAGCATTTGATAACTCTGGCTCTGAATTCACTGAAACTTATTGAATGGTGAAAAGCCTTGATAGAGTGGATGTGGAGAGGATGTTTCCTAGCTGTGGAGACCAAGTCTTTATGTATATTAAAGCAGAGATTGATAGATTCATGATTGGTCAGGGCATGAAGGGATACAGGGGTGGGGGGGGGGCAGGAGATTGAGAGGAAAATTGAATCAGCCATAAAACGGCAGAACAGACTTGATGGGCCAAACGGCCCAATTCATCTCTTATATATTATGGTCTTATGCCTTCATAATCTGTAATTAATTATTACAAAAGACTGCGTAATCAAACAATATACCTACAATATTACGCAAACGTTACTGAAATATTAAATGCACAACACACCTCCATGCTTATCGATAAATTCCAACTCAATTTGGAATGCATTTCAACGTGCATGCATTATTTAACGACTATGGAGGATTTCTTACTCTTGTGGGATAATATCTTTCATTACAAGCGAGGTCATTCTGCTTATCAGGTGAGACCTGTAGCTGTGAAACAACCTCAGGTTCTTGGGCCTCGTCCGTGGTGGTTGTAGAAGCTGATACTGGGACTACAGGAACTAGATCAGGCAGCTCTGTACACCTTTCTTCTCGAACAATTGATTCTGCCCTCCTCAACTGATTAATGTGTCATCTCTAGATGACATCAGATGCAATCTCCACTGTGTAAAGAGAGTGATCTAGTTCTGTCCTTAATCTTTCCAAGTACCCACTTTAGATCAGCTCTATAGTCACTCACCGGGACTGCTTGTTCAAGAGTGAAACACTGAACCTCCCTGGTTGAGGACCCCTCAATTTCTCTCATGCTTGTTCAGCATACTCCTTCTGAGTCTGGATTTAAGCAGATCCAAGCTTGAGCGCAAGGTATGACCCAGGAACAGCATAACTGGTGTTGTGAGTGGAACAGCTTTCTGTGGTTTGAAGATGGACACTAGTGGTTGATGATCAGTAATGAGTGTAAACTCTCTCCCGTAGCAGCACAGGTTGAAATGTTTTACACCCCAAACCAGACTCAAGGCTTTTCTGTCAATCTGTGCGTAATTTTTCTCTGCAAGGGTAAGGGAACATGATACAAAGGCTATGGGGTGTTCAGTTCCATCACTCATAAGGTGTCACCAAACTGAATATATACTATAAGTTACAGGCAAGCCTTTCTGGATGGTGTGGATCATAATATGGGAGTACTGTGTCTGATGTCACAATTTCCTTTGTCTTTTAGAAAGCCAAGTGACATTTCTTAGTCCATTGCCATTTCTTCCTGATCGGTTGTAATAAGCTCAAAGGTTGGAGCACAGTGGTTAGGTCCGGCAGGATCCTTTGGCCTTGGGGCATCCATCCACCACTGGTTGAATTTCCTCAGCTTATTTGTATAAATCTTGTGCGTCAATGGTGTGACCACATTAAGTGATGCTAGGTTTAAAGTATAGTCGGCCCTCCTTATCCGCGGGTTCCGCATGCGTGAATTCAACCAACCACGAATCGGGAAAATCCGGAAGTTCTCTCTCCAGCACTCGTTGTTCAAGCATTGTTCACCTCGCATCTCATTCGTTCGCTACTTTGTTGCTGTGAAAAAATGGCTCCTAAAAAGCAATTACGTGGTCAAAGCAATTCCTCAAAGGCTAAGAGGAAGCGTAAAGTGCTCTCTCTCGCTGAGAAATTAGAAATATTAAATCTTTTGAAAAGTGGCATGTCGCATTCCAAAGCGAGCCATAAGATTGGTAAGAACGAATCGAGCATTCGTACAATAAAGTAGAAAGAAGCTGAAATTCATGGAAGTGTTAGTGCTAGAGATGGCTGGCTGGCTATGTAAAGCGCTACAGCCCAAGAACTTAAAGATCATGGGAGAATTGGCATCAGCATTGCCAGAAGAGCTATGATGTACAGACTTTTTTTCTTGTCATTATTCCCTAAACAATACAGTATAACAACTACTTACATAGCACTTACATTGTATTAGGTATTATAAGTCAACGGAACAGAAACACTGAGGGCAGCAGGTCCTGTGCTGCCCTGGGTCCTAAAGTCCACCCGCACTGAGACAGGTTAAGTAAGGGACTTGAGCATCCACGTTTTTTGGTATCCACGGGGGGTCTTGGAACCAATCCCTCACGGATAAGGAGGGCCGACTGTATTCACACTTGCTGCGTCATGCTCTGAACCCATAATCTTCTCAACTTTTTAACACTGTCATGAGATTCTGGAGAAGTTCCTTGTCATCCTTACCAATAACAAGGATGTTATCCAAGTAACACTGAGATCCTGGGCAGCGTTGAAGCACCTGGTCCATAGTTTTCACCCAGAGTGTAGGTGCAGATGCTACTCCAAAACTCAGCCTATAATAGCGACAGAGCCATTTATGAGTGTTTATGGTTAGAAACACTTTGGACTCTTCTTCCATCTCTATCTGTTGGTAGGCCTTAGCTAAGTCCACTTTGCTGAAGTGTTTCCCTCCAGAAAGGTTTGCAAAGATATCCTGTATCCTGGGCAGAGGGTATTAGTTCACTTTCAGTTCTGGGTTGATGATGACCTTAACATCACCACAGATCCTGACAGACTCATCCGACATTGCCCATAGGCTCCACTCAAACTTGGAAAGAATTCCTTCAGCCACTGTGCAATCCAGCTCACTGCCTACCATATCACAGATGGTATAAGGAAATGGAAGGGCTTTGTAAAACCTGGGTGTGGCATTTTCATTTAACATTATTTTACCCATGATATGTTTGAGTTTTCCATCATCCACTACCTTTCTTAATTCACTTTCAGTTGACTCTATTGCAGGGGATGCAGCAAACAAATGGTGGATGGATCTCCAATCAAGTTGCAGTTGTTTCAGCCACTCATGTGTCAATTTTGCTGGCACTCCTGTGTTTATCACATAAAAGTCCAATGTGGATTGTTGGTTGTTTTATTTCACTGCTATGAATGTCATTCCCACAGGAGTTATCTTTTCTCCAGTATAAATTCTTAGTTGGATATCTGCAGGTTTCAATTCAGTACCTCTGAAATGCCATTCAAACTCACTTTAAACAATGACTGAAACAGCCAAGCCTTTGTCCAAAACCATTTTAATTAATTTGTTATTCACTTCTGCTGTAAGTCATATTGCTTGTCTCTTGTTAGTTTTCACATTGTAAATCTCAAGGTTACCGAATCCTGTGTCACTCCCATCATTATCAGAATTTTCATCAACAGCATGCAGATCAGTGCTCTCTTTGAAACGGCAACTGACTTTTTATCTTTTTCTCTTCCCTGTGCAGTCCATTTATTTTTGTCTGCCCAACATTGTCTTTGTATGTGCCCTACTTTGTTGCATTTTCTGCAAGTTTTGCTTGCAGAACCTGCACTGGTCTGGTGTATGTGAGCTCCTGCCACAACGGTAACACAAGTTGTTCAGCCAGGCAGTTTCTGTTTAGACACTGCAATTGTGTTCACGCTCACTTTCATTCCTTTCTGCAACTCAATTGCTTTTCTGTGGGCTGCTTCCACTGATACAGCAATTTCGATTGCTCTTTTAAATGTGAGATGTTCTTCAGTTAGGAGCTGTATTTGAATGTTCTCTTGTAAGATTGCAGCGGCTCCAGGACCTCTCGGTGCATCACTAAACTCATCACTGAACTGACAATGATCAGATAATCCCTTCAATTCAGCCATGCAAGGTGAAATAGACTCCTGGTCCTTTTGATTTCACTTATGAAATCTAAAGTGTTCTGCAACCAACAATGGTTTTGGTTCTAAATGCTCCTGCATTACTTTCATGATATCAGCAAACCTCCTTTTGCCTGGTTTGGTTGGAGCAGTTAAATGTCAAAGCAAACTGTAGGGTCATCCATCTAGAACACTCGCTTTGCAGTGGCTACGTCATTTGCTTCAAAATTCTGCTCAATTCACTCAGTATACAATATCCAATTATCTCTTGTGCAATTGAACATGTTTATTTTTGCAATGTAGCCAGCCATTTCTGTTTGCTCTTTTAAATTATGATTATTATCACCTGGTACTCACTGTTTATGAACCTGTGAATTCCATCTGTTTTCTGCGTTTTTTTTAAACTCAACTGTCTCTTCCCTTCTGAAGAACACACACTGCAAGCTTTTTTTTTAACTTGAGCGTCTCACTGCACTTCCACAGGTAGGTAGTCATCTTGAGTTCCTTGTCACCAACGTTATGTTTCCTAACTCCAAGAAATAAAACTAATTGTATAAAAAACAAGGGAGCCTGAGAGATGCACGTAAACTTTGATTTTACTTTTAGCGACGTTGACATATGCCATTTGTGTACTTTTACATATAACCCTTAATGAATTATTTAAACAAAGAATGCTTAATCACACAATATATTTACAATATTACTCAAATATTGGAGTGGAGGACTCCAAACCAGACTGAATCACCAGTGAATGAAACTCCCTCTACCCAGCATCTTGTTTGCCAATATGCAGTCGCTGGAGAACAAGACTGAGGACCTACGGACAAGATTGCTGTTTCAGAGCGACATGAGGAATTGCTGTATTCTGTGTTTCACAGAGACATGGGGGCTACTCGATACATAGAATGGACCAGACAACCAACTTGGAGAAGGCAAAAGGTGGGGTTCTGTGTTTCCTGATTAAACCTTTGTGGTGCTCAGACTCCAGTGGTCTTTCTGCACTCTTGTTCCCCCAACCTGGAACATCTGATGATTAAGTGCTGACCGTTATACTTAGGAAGAGAGTTCGCCTCCATGATCCTGACCACAGTTAACACACATTAGAAGCAGATGGTAATCAGGTATTCGAGATATTGAGTGCTGCCATCAGCAAAATTAACAGCTTCTCCCGACACCTTTCAAATTAGTGTTGGAGAGTTCTGTCAGGCTTGTTTGAAGAAATCGCTGCCCAATTATCATCAATATATCACCTACAGTACCAGGGATCCCAACACATTTGACCACTGCTATACTATAATTAGGAATGCCTACTATTCCATGCCTTGACCACATTTCTGGAAAAATAAGTACTCGGCTGTCCTCATCCTACCTGCATACAGGTAGAGGCTATGGAGCAAGGCTCCAAAGATTAGGACAACGAAGAGGTGGTCACAGGAGACAGAGGGGCAGCTACGGGATTGCTTTGAGTCAGTGGATCTGGACTGTCTTCAAGGACTCATCGGAGGATCAGAATGAGTACACCATGGTTATCAAGAATTTTCTAACAATAGTCATAGACAAGTGTAGCCATACAAAATCATTCAGAGTGTTCCCCAACCAGAAGCCCTGGATGAACCATGAAATCTGCAATTCTGAGGGCCAGATCAGTGGCACTAGGGTCTGGCAATCAAGCAAGATATAAAAAAGTCCTGGTACAATCTCCAGAAAGCCATCACATGTGTGAGGTGGCAATTCCAGATCAAACTTGAATCACTGAAGGATGCTTGACTTCTGAAGGGCTTGAATGCTATCACTTCTTCCAAAGTGAAACCAAGCAATATAGGTAACAACAAGGCTTCACTCCCAGATGAGATCAATGCCTTTTAGGCTCCCTTTGACTGTCAAAACATGGAGGAACCTTAACAAACTCTCACAGCCCCTGATGACCCCGTGACTTCAGTCTTTGAGGCTAATGTGAGAGCAGTCCTTCAGGAGGGCGAACCCACATGAAACATCTGGCCCAGATGGAATGCCTGACCAAGTACTAAAGACGTGCTGATCAACTGGCTGGAGTGTTCACCAATATCTTTAATTTCACACTTCAGAAGTCTGAGGTACCCACCCATTTCAAACAGGCTTCAATTATACTGGTGCCTAAGAAGAACATGGAAACCTTTCTCAATAACTATCATTCAGTAGCATTTACATTCACTTTGAGAGGTTGATGATGAAACACATCAACTCCTGCCTGAGAAGCAACTTGGATCCACTCCATTTGCCTTGGATCCGCGATTTCCTCACTTGCAGACTCCAGTCAGTTCGGATTGGCAACAACATCTCCTCTACAATCTCCATCTGCACAGTTGCACCACAAGACTATGTGCTTAGCCCCCTACTCTACTCACTTTATATTTATGACTATGAGGCCAAGCACAGCTCCAATGCCAAATTTAAGTTTGCTGACGGCACCATTGTCATAAGCCGAATTAAAGGTGAGATGAATTTGTATATAGGAGGGACATTGGAAATCTGGTGAGTGGTACCACAACAACAATCTCTCACTCAATGTCAGCAAGACTAAAGAACTGATTATTGATTTCAGGAGGAGGAAACCAGAGGTCCATACGCTAGCCCTTATTCGGGGATCAAAGGTGGAGTGGATCAGCAACTTTCAATTCCTCAGTGATAATAATTTCAGAGGATCTGTCCTTGGTCCAGCAATTACGAAGAAAGCAAGGCAACATGTCTACTTTCTTAGAAGTTTGCGAAGATCTGGCATAACAAATAAAAATCTGACAAACTTCTATGGATGTGTAGTATAATGACTGGCCGCATAACAGCCTGGTTTGGAAACACCAATGCCCTTGAGTGGAAAGTCCTACAGAAAGTAGTGGATAGGGCCCAGTCCATCACGGGTAAAGTCCTCCTTACCATTGAGCACATCTACATGGAGTGTGGTTGGAGGAAAGCAGCATAGATCATTACGGATCCCCACCGCCCAGGCCATGCTCTCTTCTCACTGCTACAATCAGAAAGTAGGTACCGGAGCCTCAGGACCCATGGCCAGCAGGTTCAGGCTCTGGAACCAAAGGGGATTACTTCAATCAACCTCACTCACCCAGTCACTGAACTGTTCCCACAACCTATGGACTCACTTTCAAAGACCCTTCATCTCATGCTCTCAATACTTATTTATTTTTTCCATTTTTTGTAGTTGCACAGTTTGTTGACCTTTGCACATTAAGTGTTCGTCCGTCCTGTTGAGTGCGGTCTTTATCCATCTGTCTGTCTGTCTGTCTGACCCTCTCATTCTTTCCCCTTTTGTATTTGCATTTTGTTGTCTTTTGCACATTGGTTGTCTGTCCCTCCTGTTGGGTGCGGTCTTTCATTGATGGTAGAGGATAGTGCTTGGTGTCGGAGGGCTGGTCAGAGGCTCGAAGTTTTCGGACAGACTCAGAGTCGGCTGTGGTCAGGTGCTTCCAGGGTGTTGCATCAGCAAGTTCGCGGCGCTGGAGGTTCATGGTAGGGACAGTCTTTCTTCCTTCTACCGTCTGCCTGAGATGGTGGGGCTATTGGGACTTTGAGACTTTTTTTTTACCATGCCCATGGTCTGTTCTTTATCAAATTATGGTATTGCTTTGCATTGTGGTAACTACATGTTATAATTATGTGGTTTTTGTCAGTTTTAATCTTGGTCTGTCTTGTGTTTCTGCGATATCATACTGGAGGAACATTGTATCATTTCTTAATGCATGCATTACTAAATGACAACAAACGAGGACTGAGTGTCCTCATAATCTAATCTAATTCTATTGTGTTTCTTGGATTGACTGTGTATGCCTGCAAGGAAATGAATCTCAAGGTTGTATAATGTGACACACATGTACTTCGATAATAAATTTACTTTGAAATTTGAATATATGGAGTTGGTGCTCAGAGGCTTTTGCAGCAGGCACTAGTATTGAATATTCAAAGGGGTTCTGCTAGTTGGGATGTGCTACCATTGTAAATATGTAATTCAGTAAAGATTATATTCAAAATGTTATAGTTAAGTAGGTGATTATAGCTATTGAAACTGTCATTAATCGTTTATTATTGTCTTTGCGATTAAAAGGCATAAAGCATCGTGTCAGGAGAGTGAGATTCTTTTGGACTCTCTCCCTTAAAAGATTTGCTGTGTGAATAAAGACATTTATATTAAAGCGTTACAGCTTCTGTGTGGTTCAGTTTTAGTCAGTCACAACAAAGTGGGAGCCATTCTGCCCCTAGAGATATTTGATATAGTTGACCTACACCTCAACTGTTTATCCAAATTTGGTCCATTCACGTTGTGCTCTTTCAAAAGAATCGGTCAATTATTCCAGCAAATAAAATATTACAGAACAGGGTGTTCCAGATTTTCATTGTAATGTTCTGACAGAGGATAAATTTTATTATATGCTTTGGTTCTGGATTTTCTCCAGCTATCCAACTGAATGCCTTTGACATTTTAAAGATCTGATGGCAGTATTCAAAGGAGGAGGGGGGTTTATTTCTTGAAAATTGATCAGTTGAAGGATTAATTCTTCTTTCTTCCTGCAGCTGCTGACTGATATTGTTGTGGGTTTCTGGTATTTTCCCTCTGTAGTTTCATATTTCTAGCATTTTCCTTGATTCTTTTACTTATCATTAAGTTCATTAGATACATTGTTGCCAGCAGAACAAGGTTATAGCTAACCACATCCGATTACCAGCACAATGTTGACCAATGTGAAGTAGCAGAACGGACAACCATAGCCCAGTTTGGGCTAATACCAAAATTTGCCAGTAACCATGAGTAACATCCTAAATCAGTCATTTTTTTCTGACGGTCCAGCTTGCAGACTTGCACACATTTATTGCAGATGTTCCGATCTTTAGGCTCTCTATTTCTTTTTGCTAAGCATCTGAAAAGTTATTTTTTCCCTGCCAATTCTAATTAGTAAACACTTCCTTACATTAGCGGTTTCCAGGTCTATGGTGCTTCCTGTTGAAGGACGACCCAGCCTCACTGTGTGGAGTCGCACATTGTTTCAGCAGAACATAAAGACGTCTTGATGGGATGCTGACCCTCTCTCTGCCACTACAGGGGTCAGGAACAAGGACCTCAATCAGTAGCAGAGTTTGATTTGAAAACCTCTGTGATTATCCCCACAAAACCTCTGCTTTTATAGGATCTTACACACACAGCTATACACTTCCAAACAGTGAATGTTGTGATTAAATTGTGATTCACCACTATTCAAATGAAGTACTTCATGCCATTAAACAGATATCATATTTATCACCAGCTAGTGCACATTAGCTCAAGATGTTGGAGAGAAAGGGAACTCACATTAAAATGGTGAACGGCAATTTAGAAGGCATATTCAAACAAATTTCTAAGGAAATGATAGATGGACATTCAAATTGGATTTTTAAATTAGTGGATATGAAAACCACAATCTCATTCATGTTATGTAAAAGTAATCCAAAATGACAGAATGGTTGTAGTAGACAGAGAGATGCGTATGCATACATTTCTGTTTTGAGTCCTGACGCACATAACAGCATGCATCCAAATAAAGCTTCAGACTCAGTGTTTTTAGTTCACCTTCTGTTTTGAAGAAAGGAGTGACGACAGGTAAAGAGACAATAGCCCAATAGTGAAAACAGAAGTGTACAGCAGAAGGAGCATGAGGTTGAAGGCTCATTTTTAGAAAAATCCTCACTGATAACACCAGTGCAGTCAATTTGTCTCAGGAATTGTTAAAAGGTACAATGTGCTTTCTTTTTGCACACTGCATCCATAGTGACTAAATCCACCAGCACAGTCAATTATTAAAAGTCCAGGTATTCCATGTGAATTGACAAATCACTATGGCAGGAAAACCAGCTTTAGAAGATACCGGGGAAAGGGAAATAAAGACCATTTGACAGGGTCGGATGGTTGGAGTTAGGAAATCCTGAGATTACATATTCTGGAATATGCTTACAGAAATTGACAAAAACTATTGGGATGTTCATTTCTACTTCAGATCTATTTGCATCTTGTTAAAGTGCCAGCAACAGTTCTGCCTTAGGCTACGTCCACACTACGCTGGATAATTTTGAAAACGCCAGTTTCGAGTAAAAGCGACAGGCGTCCACACTAAGCGTTTTTCAAAATATCTCCGTCCACATTAGGCGGATATTTGGGCGAATCTCCTCCTACTGGGTATGCGCAGGACACACAGAAAACAAGCAAAGAGGAAACGATATACTTCGTGCGCATTTGTCCAGTTACAGAGCAGAAAAACTTTAAAGGAATTGCTCTTGGTTTTTAGCACAGGAGGATTTAGAACTTAAAAAAACAAATACTGGAGTGTATGGAGGCAACCGACAGGGAGTTCACAGACAGTATGACCCAGCTGACGACGAACATTGAAAAACTAACTCTGTTACATTAATAAAGCACCTTGTTAAATGTATAAAACGTCTGCATCAGCGTTATCTTGTATTTCCATACAATGTTACATTAGGCTGTTACACATCTATTCTCAGAGAAGTACTTGCATAAATAGGTAAACCACCTTCATACAAGCAAGGACAGAAAACAGGGCGAAGTGAGTATACTTATTTATTCGGTAAGCTATGGGTCAAAGTATTTGGTGAGTACATTTCTAACCCTTCTGGCTTCAGTCTCGTCCGTCTGTTCTGAAATTGTTAGATGGTGGCGTTCAAGAAAACAACGAACATCTGTTCCAGCATGTCATGACAGCGTTTTTAAATAGTCAAAAAAACTCACCGTACAATTTAACTCTCACGCCGTTCACACCGACTGCGCGTTATAACAGCTTGCGCAGTACCAAGCAGAAGCAGAAAAAAGCATTGTTGTTGTGGTGTTGACATGACAGCGTTTTAAAATCTCTCCGGTTACCCCATACACACTACGCCGGATATTAAGCGTTTTCAGATTTATTCACTCTGGAGAGTGTTTTCGAAAACCTCCGTTTTCGGGGGCTGAAAACGCCGGCTCAGTGTGGACGGGAGGGCAAAACGAAGAGAAAAAGCTTCATTTTCAGAATTATCCGCATAGTGTGGACATACCCTGAGTTCAAGTTTACTACAGGACATTGAGAACAATTCCCTGCATAGCTATCAATAATTAGCCCCTTTGTGTGATCATCACTTGATCTTCATCTGCATAAAGGGCATCATCTCCTACGCAACACACATTATTTCAACATTCAAAACAATCTTAAGTCAAAAGAATGGACAATGCCATTATTTGGAAGGGAAAAGGAGTGAATTAAAAACATATGGCACAATCTTCACTTGTGAGAGGTCGCAGGTAATTTATTACAGCTTGCAAGTGGTCGGCAGCTGAAACAGATCCAAATGTTTCTATCGTGTCAAATGGAATCAACTCCGAACCCTTCCTGTGGCTGTTATGCTTTGATGTGGCAAACAGATTTAGTTTGCCTGTATAGACTCGCAAAGAAACAGCTGATTAAGAAGTCCGTAAATCTGACAAATCACAAAAAAGTCACACATTAGCTTTAAGCACAACGCCAGATGTTTGCAAAGCTTGCTGTTGTACATCTGGCAGCAAACTCCTGATTGGTAATGGGATTGTGCAGCCACTTACTCCCTCAGGAAAACAGGTACCACATTTCCTGTATTGGGGACAGGAAGAGAAAGATATTAAGGACACGTGCCTTTCTCTTTAATCTACCCCCTGCTAAACAACACCAACCTCCATTCTCTTTGAAGAGGAATTGTTGCCACATTTTGGGAGCTCTCACCCAGCATTAGGTTGCTGAGTGAAACACTAGGGAAGGTTTGCACAGGAGCAACCAGTCATGATCTGTGCTGAGTCAATTTAACCCCTGAAGCCTATCAAGGTCTCAGCAACTAGAAAAGACATGACTATAAATGTCAATCCTGAGGATCTCCTTTGAATCCGTAGGAATTAAGCAGTAATTTCCCAAATATTATTACAAGCAACCCTGGAATTAAACTACACCTGCATTTGAAAATAACTGTGCGTTCTTTTACTTTAATGATTACAAAATGTTGCAATGAAATAGAAGAACTTAGACCAGGCAAAACAGTTGCCAGACATTAAACTTCCTATAAACGCAGTGAACCAGACGTGTAAACACAGACTGACAATCTGAAGATGCTGTCAACAATACAGTACTAATACCTGCGCTTCAGATTGCAACAATTGCAATAAATCTTGCAGAAAATTTTGCCATTCTGAAAGTAGTGTCTTTTATTGATATCTCCCTTAACAATTAATTATGGTGCAGTTTTTCCACCTCCAAGCAAGCTTTGTAAGATCTACCAACAACAGCATCTCTCATTATCAGGTCACAAAATCAGGGGGAAAAAAAAACATTGTGAGTGACAGTGACTTAATAATGCAGATGTCATTTCTCCATATGGGGCTACTATAAGAAAATTTAAAATATTTTTACGGTGTCAAATGGTATCAATTGAGATCCATATGGTTCTTCTACTTTGAAGTGCCAAAGCAGTTCCTATTGACTTGCATAGAAACAGCAGATTACAGAGTTTATAAATCAGATCAATCAAGGCGGGCTTCATTTCTGTACCAGCTGTATAGTGTCTATAGACCCTGTAGAGCTGCATCTTGCAGAAGGATATAAGAGGTAAATTTGCACACTGAACATATAACAAGAGAGAAATCTTACACTTAGCACTAACATTCTATTTATCATAAGCAAGCTCACAACCTTAATCAGCTGTTTCTTTGTGAGTCAAAGCAGAAAAACCGATTGGCACATCAAAACAAATCAGCCAGAGGAAAGAGTCAAAATCAAAACTCTTGGATGAGTTTGAGCTGCAGACCAATAACCTGTTGGTGGACACTGACCAAGTACTCCACTGGTTCATTCACATCGTCTCCTAAGCAGCATCCTTTGTTTTAACAATCAAAAGGATCTTTAGTCACAAGTATGGACATTGGCAATAATGTCTCCAAAACCCCAAATGGCCCAGGCACATAAATATTGTGACTGCAAAAGAAGGTCATAGGTTCGTTACCCTGAAGTGAGCGACTTGTCTCCCAACAGCACAAAGCTTTTCCTTCGTAAAAGTGATAGTGTCAACATTTCTCAAGAATTGGACACCATTCGAGACAAAAGTAGCCTGATGTCCTCTTCCCTATCAGTCCTGATGCAGGGTTTTAACCTGAGAGTTCAACAATTCCTCCCGCCACTACTAACCCTCCCCAAACAGATACTGCTTGACCTGATGAGCTTCTCCAGCAGATTTGTTATTGCTCTGGAATCTAACATCTGCAGTCTAGTGTCTGCAAACTTGCTTACATAATTGAAACCTAACCAACCACATAAAACAGCCACTCAATTACCAGCGGCTGTCATGTGCACCATCTGCAAAATGCACTGCAGTTATTCAACTGGACTACCCTGACTGCATCTCTCAAACCCACCACCTATGCTTCCAAGAAGAACAACGGCAGCAGGTGCTACTTGCAAGTTCCTTTCTAAGTCACAAACCATCTAGACCTGTAAATATTGCCGGTCCTTCACTGGTGCTGAGTCCATTCGCGGGACTCTCTCCCCAACAGTACCATGAGAGCACCTGCACCAGAAGGACTGCAGTTCACCACTCTCTCAAGAGCCATCAGACAGGACATTAAATGCTGCCTTAAGACAGTGTTATATTATGCAGTACATTGTGTTTCAGGATGTCCTTATATACAGTCAATAAGATTCTTGACCGGATATCACCACATTTGCAAAAGTATTTCTAATATCTCTTGATTTTGATGATCATCTTACCTTGTAGATTGCCTATTCACTCACTTAGCCTTGACACCGAGTTTCCTGATCCAGTGAAGGTTGCAATGAAGCTGGTGATTAAATTAGATCCATGCACATTTTGATTCTCATGTTCTCTATCAGCTTCCAGTGTGCAATGTGCATGTACTAATTGATTCACGTGAACCTATTACTAATCTTTATCATGTGGTTCCTGATTTCCAGTATTTCTGCAATCTCTCCATGGCTCTACTTTGACATACTCCTTGACTGGCTGGTTGGAGCACTCTCACAATATCTCCCACTTGAAATTCTCCTCCAACCTTATGACTTGCCCCGATGCACCTGATAATTCTTTCCCTCCACCTTCTCTTCTAACTTAAGACTGCACATGGCTTAGCTGTGTCTGCAAACGTCAAATCAAAGAGCAAGAAAGAAAATGCTGCTGGAAGACATAATTAAGATTTTAAAAATTGATCAAGAGAAGAAACTAAAAAGGTTAACTAACCATGGCAGATAAATACCCAGGCCAAGGCATGGCCAAAGGAAATTACGAAAGAAATTGTTATTATTCTTCTAAACATTTTATAAATTCTCAGGTGCTTCATGGATGAAAATCGCAAATACTACATGCTTCTTTAAAAAATAAAACCCAGTGCTGATAAATATTGCTAGCAAGATTAAAAGCAATGGAAAAAATGGGTCTGTGGTACTATGGGTAGAAAAATAGTGACAGCTGATTTACTGAATATAAGGAGTTCCCCACAAGTAATATAAGATCACATTGCTTCTCCTTATATGCATTATTAACAGACTGGATTTTATAGGGCACAACTTCCAAATATACCTGCGATACAAAACTAGGAGACAAAGCAATGGGGGTGTAGATAATATATGTAGGCATCCGTTAGTCTCATGAGACCATGGACTTGCACCTTGGAAGGTTTCCAGGGCGCAGGCCTGGGCAAGATTGTATAGAAGACCAGCAGTTGCCCATGTTGCAAGTCTCCCCTCTCCACGCCACTGATGATGTCCAAGGTAAGGGCATTAGGACCCATACAGCTTGGCACCGGTGTCGTCGCAGAGCAATGTGTGGTTAAGTGCCTTGCTCAAGGACACACACGTTGCCTCAGTCAATGCTCGAACTAGCGACCTTCAAATCACTAGACGAACGCCTTAACCACTTGGGGTGTAGATAGGCAATGGATTTCAAGGAAATATAAAGGGCCCGTGGTTGTGTAGCAGATAAAGTGACATTTGTGCCATCTTTTGCCAGAAAGAATAAAAAGCAATACAACAAGGCAAATTCCAAAAGGGGTAGAAGATCGTGAGATACAAGAGCCTGAAAACCCAGAGTAACACACCCAACGTTGGAGGAAATGTCCAGTTATACCGGTGCAATCTCCTCTACATGGGTTAGACCCGACATAGATTGGGAGACCTATTTGTTGGATAAGTTAATGACACATGGGCCACTGTGACCTCTCATCCAACATCTACCACTTCATGTTTTTTTCCCTCCACTATGTGGACAAACCACTTAGCATTCCCAAGAGTAATGAATGGTATGGGCATTTGACTTTCCTAAGAGTAATGAATGGCTTAGCTTTCCCCAGAGTAAGGAATAGTACGGACATTTGAACTACATGGTATGTGACAAACTCTACAATCCTGAATCTTGCATTGTTGTCAGAACCTGTTCCTCAGGAGGCTTTGGATTGGAAAATCTGACTCTGGAACCTCTATAGTTTTGGTCTGTAGGGGTGCACAGCCTGAACACTACTAGTTCCAGCCTTTCTGAGCAGCTATCAATCAGCAACAACCTTGCACATACCATCAGTAAAACCAAGGAATTGATTGTGGACTTCAGGAAGGATAAGTCGAGAGAACACACTCCAGTCCTCATCAACAGCTCTCCAGTTAAAAAGATGAACAGTTTCAAGTTCCTGGGTGTCAACATCTCTGAAGATCTATCCTGGGCTGAACATACTGATGCAATTGCAAAGAAGGCATGACAGTAGCTCTATTTCATTAGGAGTTCAAGGAGAATTGGTATGTCATCAAAGACACTCACAAATTGCTACAGATGTACCACGGAGAGCATTCTAACTGGCTGCATCAGTGTATGGTATGGGGGTGCCACTGCACAGGACTGGAAAATTACAGAAAGTTGTAAACTCAGCCAGCTCCACCATGGGCACTATCCTCTCCAGCATCCGGGGGGGAGGTACAGGAGCCACAAGGCACACACTCAACGATTCAGAAATAGCTTCTTCCTCTCCTCCATCAGATTTCTGAATGGACATTGAACACATGAATACTACCTCACTACTTTTCTTTTCTTTTTGCACTATTTGTTTAATTAAACTTTTAAAATATATATACACTATAATTTAGTTTTTAATATTATGTATTGCAATGCTCTGCTGCTGCATAACAACAAATTTCATGACATTTGTCAGAGATATTAAACCTGATTCTGAATCTCATGGATAAGCCCAAGCAATATTGTTGGTTGGTAGCAAAAGCTCATCAATAGAAAATTTAAAAAACACCCTGTTCAATTTAGTCACTGTCTCCACATAACTATAGCATTGGGGATGCATCTTCAACAGCATCCTGTTTTGACGTGCAGGACTCAGTTACCAAACAGTGGCCTGTTGCTGAGGTCACTGGTTACCATCCTCAAGCCAATTTTGGTCCAAAAACTGCCAGACTTTATAGTTTGTAAGCAAAGCAAAATGCCTGCAAATCAGCAATTTATGATACGAAGTAATCACATAAACTCTGGTTGGAAACTCTTTCACAAAGTCTCTTTCCTTCTACTGCAGGTGATGATAGTGTACACACAATCACCAGCTCGTGGTCTGACTACTTGGGTGATCAATGTACCCCACCACATTATGGAGGCACCACACAACATTCTCCACAAGTCAGGACAGAAAAGGTACACAAGGTTATGTTCTGCTCAGCTTATGTGCCCTCCAGAGCTCCCTGCGGAGGAGTCACTAGATGACAGCCAACTTCAGAGGAAACTTCCAGTAATATTGAAACAACCAGAGGAGCAAGTAGCATTAGTCGGCTCTCTGGCTTCCAGCTGAGCTGCCACTTTCCCAAGATGGGTCTCTGCCCTCCTGCTGATCCTGAGCTGCAGACAGACAGCTTCAGGCCCCATAAGTGCACAACTGCTGTGCTTTAACTAGACCTTTCACTTCTGCAATCTGCTCAGTCCTTGCCAACACCTCCTGACACCCTCCCACCTCTCCAAGACGCCTTCAAGTGCTCTAGTTCAGTCACCGTGCTAATGAAAATATCATCTTGATTACATCCACACCTCGTGATCCCCTGCAGCACTTTATTCATCACCGACTGCAAAATCTTCAGGACTAACATAACAGCATATGACAGCTTTGTGTAATACAAGCTTTTTATATGTATTAAATGTCAGATAACCAACGCCCAACCCCGCACCCCCAAGACCACACTGAACAGCACGAAGGCAAGGGATGGGTCAAATTTGCTAATTTATCAAGAGTTGTAAATTTTTTCCAAATAGGTTCTATGCAATAGACTATGAACCCTACTCACCACTGATCTGTTTAGTTGTACACTGCAACATAATCTTGCAATAACCACAGAGATGCCCTTTCACCCACACCTTTTTGTGTGGGTGCTTGTTGCTGTGTGTATAAAACAAATACATCCATAGAACATACCCTGTTGAAGGCCCTAACTCTCAACTGAAAGGTGCAGTCTGGTGCAACAATTGACCAAGGTCATACCAGTTCCTAAACGGATCTCTATGTTGGATTGGGGTGTAGAATTGTTAGTTTTCTTGTAGTTTAACTCTTCATCCTTCTTTGTACTTTTATATCATCACCTATGTACAAGTAATTGTTCAGTGAGTATTCCAGTGGTTGTAGTTGACTCTGCATTTCTCTAGAAACTTCTTGGTTTCAGTGGCATGTGTCACATTACATAGAATAGAGACATAGAAAACCTACAGCACAATACAGGCTCTTTGGCCCACAAAGCTGTGCCGAACACGTACTTACTTCAGAAATTACCTAGGGTTACCCATAGCCCTCTATTTTCCTAAGCTCCATGTACCTATCCAAGAGTCTCTTAAAAGACCCTATTGTATCCGCCTCCACCACTGTCGCCGGCAGCCCATCACTCTCTGCGTAAAAAACTTACCCCTGACATCTCCTCTGTTCCTACTTCCAAGCACCTTAAAACTGTGCCCTCTCATGTTAGCCATTTCAGCCCTGGGAAAATGCCTCTGACTATCCACATGATTAATGTCTCTCATCACCCCATCATCTTATGACTTGAATGTGACTATTTTATTGGTGAACAACAATTAGAGATGGTGCCAGCGAACGACAATTCCTTAGGCAACATCTTCCAGATCGTAAATCTTTTAAATTATTTCAGTTTTTCTACACCTTCTGCTTGTTCTTTTTTGTATTGTTTGTGTTATGGAAATTGTTGGTGCCTGTGATATATGGTTTGGATCTCAATCAAAGGATCCAGTGCTATGCTACGTCTGGAGAGCTGCCTCATGGAAATCAGAGACGAGAACCTGAGAAGGACTGAGAACACAAGCTGACTCGTGGATAAAACCACAAACCAAAGCAGGGTCATGAAGGACTCCATCTGGAAGAATCGAGGAAGATCGAAGAACCGAGGTGAAGGCATTTGGAACCGGTCAGTGATTGCTCCCAAGGGGTCAGCGATCGCTCCCAGTGGGGCCGAAGGGTCAGCGATCGCTCCCAGTGGGGCCGGAGGGTCAGCAATCGCTCCCAGTGGGGCTGGAGGGTTAGCGATCATTTCCAATGGGGCCGGAGGGTCAGTGATCACTCCCAATGTCTCCAGTGGGTAAGTGATTGCTCCCAATGGGGTGAGAGGGTCAGTGGTCACTCCCAACGGAGGCCACTATTCGGACCAGGCATGAGTTCCAAGTCACGGCAGGGCCGTTCGATGTTCTGAGATTTATGTACTTTATATTGGCGTTTACTTTCTTGTGATCGATTGGCGAGTGGGTGATCTGTAAATTCTTTGTGTGTGGGGGGGACAGGGTTTTTTTTAATGCTACCATCACTGTTCTTTTTTTGCAAGTGAGGGGTTGCTCGCTGTTTTTTCTCTCTGCGGGGCAGAGGTTTGAGGATATGTTGCTACTGTTGTCTCGTTTCCTGCGAGTGAGGAGGTCAGGGGTTGTATTGTTGCTGTTGTTTTCTGCAGAGGAGGGAGGCGGAATTGTTACGGTCACTGTTTTTTCTATGGGGGAGGGGGGTCGGGGATTGTTATTGTTGCTGTTTTTCTCTGTGGGGGAGGGTGTCGGGATATTTATTGTTGCTGTTCTTTTTCTGCAGGGAGGGGGTGGGGGATTCTGGGGTCAGCAAGTTTTGTTTCTTTTACTTTGTCATGTGTATTTCATGGCTATCTGATATCAGAGTTGCACCGTAATGCATCTTTGAAAGTAAAATGAACCTTGAACCTCAACTGTTAACAGTGGAATCTCTGGTATCTCAGTCTGATATGGGATGACCATGACTGCTATTTAGTCTCTCTTTCCTTTGTCTTTCTCAATGCTTCCTTCTTCAGATTCGCTCTTGCAACTTTTAATAAAATGATCATAAGCAACAAGTTTTCTGCCTCATTCTTGACTTCCGAGGTACCTATGGATCACAAAATCATCAGGATACAGCACCTAATACTTGCATACAGTTAATGAAAAATATTAGCAACACACATCAAAGTTGCTGGTAAACGCAGCAGGCCAGGCAGCATCTATTGGAAGAGTTTCAGTCGACGTTTCAGGCCGAGACCCTTCGTCAGGACTAACTGAAGGAAGAGTTAGTAAGAGATTTGAAAGTGAGAGGGGGAGGGGGAGATCCAAAATGATAGGAGAAGACAGGAGGGGCAGGGATGGACCCAAGAGCTGGACAGGTGATTGGCAAAGGGGATATGAGAGGATCATGGGACAGGAGGTCCGGGGAGAAAGACGTGGGGGGGGGAACAGAGGATGGGCAAGGGGTATAGTCAGAGGGACAGAGGGAGAAAAAGGAGAGTGAGAGAAAGAATGTATGTATAAAAATAAATAACGGATGGGGTACTAGGGGGAGGTGGGGCACTAGCAGAGGTTAGAGAAGTGGATGTTCATGCCATCAGGTTGGAGGCTACCCAGACAGAATATAAGATGTTGTTCCTCCAACCTGGGTGTGGCTTCATCTTTACAGTAGAGGAGGCCGTGGATGGACATGTCAGAATGGGAATGGGACGTGGAATTAAAATGTGTGGCCATACAGTAGAGCAGGCCTATTGTTAATGAAAAATATTATTCTGCTCGTACCCAGTGAGCTGAGAAAAGGCAGTTGCAGTTGGGCATCCCTTAAGGTCATCAGCCAACTGAGCGTTATGTTAGGGATGTTGGGCACCCTCTGTTCCCATGCCCTGTCCAAGGCACAGAAAGTGTGATCGCCTCATGAACACCAACCCATCAGCCCCATCATCTGCAATTCCCAAAATGGCATCACAAACCTCAGCACCAACAAAACCAGAGTGCGGTATATCATCCTCAAAATCCTTGGATTTTCCTTGATTTTACCAGCAGTATTTTGGTTTTCTGAGAACAAGAAGAGGGAGGCCTAATTGAAATCATAAAGATAATTTGTACTTGGTGGCAGAACATGTGCTAAGTAAATGCTTGGGGGGGCAACATTCAAAAAAGTAAACAGGAGAGCATTGTTGACACTGTAGTTAAAGGGAATGGTCGTAAAATATTTGTGACACTGTAGTTAAGGAGAATGGTCATAAAATATTTGTGACACTGTAGTTAAGGAGAATGGTCATAAAATATTTGTGACACTGTAGTTAAGGGGAATGGTTGTGAAACATCTGTTACATTAGTTAACGGGAACAGTTGTGAAACATCTGTGACACTGTAGTTAAGGAGAATGGTCGTAAAATATTTGTGACACTGTAGTTAAGGAGAATGGTCGTAAAATATTTGTGACACTGTAGTTAAGGAGAATGGTTGTGAAACATCTGTTACATTAGTTAACGGGAACAGTTGTGAAACATCTGCGACACTGTAGTTAAGGAGAATGGTTGTGAAACATTTGTAACTGTAGTTAAGGGGAATGGTCATGAGACATTGCTGACACTGTAGTTAAAGGTTGTGAATGGATGAGGTAATGATATTAAAAGACGAAATAAGAAGGGAAAGCAGATAAAAATCATTAGGCCTGAATGAAATTGATCTAAAGCTTTCAGAAGCAGCAAGGGAGGAATTGAAAAGATTCTGACCATCATTTTTCAAACTTCCATGGCTTTGGGACTGCTGCCTGAGACTGGAGAACTGTTACTGTTGCAAAGCTTTTTAGAGAGAGATGAGCTCAATAATCTGCAGGCAGTACAACATCATTCAGGACACAGTCCTTCCAAGTGAGGTGAAACTTCACCTGTGAGTCAGCCAGTATCATCTGCTGTATCTGGTGCTCCTGGTGTGGCCTCCTCCATATTGTTGAAACCCAACACAGACTGGGGGATTGTTTCCTTGAGTGCCTTTGCTTCATCTGTGACTTTCCATTCCCATTCTGACATGTCTGCCCATGGCCTCCTCTACTGCCAGGATGAGGCCAAACTCAGGATAGAGGAGCAACACCTCATATTCCACCTGGATAGCCTCCAACCCAGTGACATGAACATCGATTTCACTAATTTCCAACAATTGCTCCCCACTCCCTCCTTCTCCCTTTTTCCATTCCCCATTTTGGCTGCCCTTGCAATCCTCTCTTCTCCTCACTTGCCTATTACCTCCCTCTGGTTCCCTTCCTCCTTCCCTCTCATTCATGGTCCACTGTCCTTTCCTATTACGTTTCTTCACCTATCACTTCCCAGCTTCTAACTTCATCCTCCCTCTCTCACCTACCCACCTTCCTTCTGACCTGGTCTCACCAATAACCTGCCAGCTTGTAGTCGTTCCCCTCCCCCACCTTCTTATTGTGGCTTGTGTCCTCTTTCTTTCCAGTCCTGAAGGGCCTCAGCCTGAAACATTGACTAGGTTTATTCCCCTCCATAGATGCTGTCTGACTTACTGAGTTCCTCCAGCATTTTGTGCATTGCTCAAGATTTTCAGCATCTGCAGAATCTATATTTAAACTAAGCAAGCTTTTATTTTCTCCTTCCCAGGGTCTTCAGCCCAAAACATTAACTGTTTCTTTTTCCATAGATGCTGACTAGTTCTAGTGTTTTTACTTTTTATCTCAGTGTTTTCTTTCTTGTTTTGTCATTTAATACAAGAATAGTTGTTTTAGTTGGCAAAGAGTAAGAAATCTTCATACATTCAGGAGACATAGATAACCTAATCATTTGGATAGGCAAGTGGAAAGTAGAATTGAATCTGTAGAAATGTAAGGTGGAATAGGGGAAAAGAACATACAACAATAAAAGGAAATGTTGAGATGTAGAGAAAGAGTGACCTTAGAGTTTGCACCCACAGATCATTGTGAGGAGCAGGACAGGCAATAATAAGCTGGCCCAAAAAGGCTAATGAGTCTTTTTATTTTGGCTAACTTTGCTTTGGATTTCCAGCATCCACAGAATCTCTTGTGTTTATGATTTGCTGCCCCACTGAGGCTTGCCTACCCTGAAGTAGTTTAAATCTTCTCTTCGATGGGAGTTTGTGAGACTCACTCTCACTGCTCCCCCTCTGTGATCTCTGCTGCCCATTGACTCTTTAACCAAATGATCACCCAGATTCTCCCCCTTGCCCCTTCTTCAATTCCCCACTCTGAACTCCCTCTTAACTCTTCTCCTTACCTGCCTATCGTCTTGCCCTGCTGCCCCTCCTCCTTCCCCTTCTCCCATGGTCCACTCTCCTCTCCTATCAGGTTCCTTCTTCTCCAGCCCTTTACCATTTCACCTATCACCTCCCAGCTTCTTACTTCATCCCCTCCCCCACCCACCTGTCTTCACCAATCACTTTCCAAGTTGCACTCCTCCTCCCTCCCACCTCCACCTTCTTACTCTGGCACCTTCTCCCTTCCTTTCCAGTCCGCTGAAATGTTGGCCTGAAATGTTGACAGTTTATTCATTTCCAAAGATGCTGCCTGACCTGCTGAGTTCCTCTGGTATTTTGGGAATGATGCTTTGGACTTTCATCATCTGCAGAATCTCTTGTTATTATGAGATGCTTTACTTTATGAGCCAAAGCACAGATCATATCAGTATATGTTATGCTGGAATTGAATACATCACTAATTAGACCACAGCTTAAGGAATCCATACAATTCTGGTCATCATATTACAGGAATTATGTAATTGCACTAAAAAGGGTGCAGAGGAGATTTAACAAAGATGTTTCAGGATAGGAAATTTGTAACCATGAGGAAACATCAATCTCCACTAGGATTGTTTCCTCTGGAACAGAGGCTAAGAAAACTTGAAGTACATAATTGAATATGGAGGTTGAGATGCAGTAAATAGGAAGGATCTATTTCCCTTCACAGCAAGTCAAAAGTAGGAATGGGACAGAAATTTAAAGTAATGGGTGAAATTTTTACAGTAAAATACAGCTGAAAAGTAGCAAGGATTTGGAACTAACCGCCTGCAAGGGTGGTGGAGGTTAAGACTCTCATCACCTTTAAAGAACACATACTTGAAGAGCAGTGAGCTGCAGGACAAATGAAGGAAAGTAGGATTGCATAACCCCTCTTCAATCGGCACAGGCTAGATGGCCAAATATGCTAGAAATATTGGACAATTCTATGATTCAGATAAAATACAGAGAAATCCAAATCTGTATTTATTTTAGGTTGGTGAAGTAACAGCTCATATTCCATCTGGGTAGCTTCCAACCTGAGGCATGAACATTGACT
This sequence comes from Mobula hypostoma, assembly GCF_963921235.1. NCBI lineage: Eukaryota > Metazoa > Chordata > Chondrichthyes > Myliobatiformes > Myliobatidae > Mobula > Mobula hypostoma. The sequence continues at coordinate 125,546,036 of NC_086102.1, forward strand.
TCTCAAATTTTTGGTAAATTTCTAACCACCCCCCCCCCCCCGCCACCTTCTCTCTTTTTCATTCCCCATTCTGGCTCCTCTCATACTTCTTTTCTTCTCCTCAGCTGCCTATCGTCTCCCACTGGTGCCCCTCCTCTTTCCCTTTTTCCCATGGTCCACTCTCCTCTCCTATCAGATTCCTTCTTCTTCAGCCCTTTATTTTTTCCAACTATCACTTCCCAGCTTCTCACTTCAAACCCCTCTCCTTTCCTACCTACCCACCTTCCCCCTCACCTACCACCTGCCAGCTTGTACTTCTTCCCCTCCCCCAACATTCTAACCTTGGCTTCTTCCCCCTGCATTTCCCAGCCTGATGAAGGGTCTCAGCCTGAAATGTTGATTTGTTATTCCTCACAATTGATGGAGTCTGACCTGCTCAGTTCTTCCAGCATTATGTGTGTGTTGTATTTAAGTACTCGTTTGTTTCAGTGAACTTGCAGGATAGCTTTGATCAAGTGGATTTCTTTCTACATTGATCCAAAAGCAAAAAAGAAAAAAAATGGCCAATGCTGGAAATGTGAATAAAATTGAAAACGCCGGAACTGTTCAGCTGGTCAGGCAGTATCACTGTCATGAAAAATCATTATCCTCAACTCTCCCTCTCTGCAGATGCGTTTAGAGTACTTTGGTGTATCCTGTATGCTAGACTAGATACTAAAAACCAATTTGTGCACAGCAAGTTGCAAATGAGGTAAATGACACAATAATTAATCTCACGGTGTTGCTCAAGAACAAGGGAAAACGTAGCTCCTCTTTGTTCTATGCCATGGGATTTTTAATACTTACCCAAGTAGATATATTGGGCACTGGTTTATTTTCCCATCGCAAAAACAGTTTCTGCGACAACAAAATACTGTATCCTTTCAGTACTGCATAAAGTGAACTAAAGGTGGGTTTAAATCTTTGTTACTGTGACTCAGAAATAGGAGTGCTATAGCTAAATCAAGGCTAATATACAAGAAGTTAGCCGAAATGAAGTAATTATGTTAAACTCGCCAGGTTTAACCTTCCATCCTAAACCACTTGCAGCCTTGGTAATGTCATTCAGACTTTCTCAGAGAGTTGCAATTATTCTACCATCATATCATCAGTCACCTTTGCTGTGAATGCTCGGATTTCTTCCATTAAAGGGATGGAAGCGACTGGAATCACGTGCCAGTCACACATACAAGCACATAAACCTACACTGAAAAATAAATCTATTTACTGCAGCTTAAACATCCGCAGGAAAAGTAACAAAACGGATTTAACTCAATCTCGCTGGAGTCGCCAGAAACCCATATATCAAATTAGTGAATTAAACTAATCATTACTCACATAAAAAATCATACAGTGACTCTTCCTAAAGACATTTGTCAATGTTTCAATTGTAAACTGAAGTAAGAATTACTTATGGCCTTCTAAAATTTTTAAGACTGAAGGAATAGAGATAACCATAATTTCAGAAATCATTCAACCCAAAAATAAGACCTTAGGAACAAAAAATTTTGTGATTGTAGAATTCATGATCTTTAATGCAATTAATTACCATATGGATTAATGTAAAGTTGCCATTCTCAATTTAATTTATATAAAGGCAATTCCCAGATTTAACATACAGTGACATTCTGTTAAGAATATGATCTCAATAATTTACAGAAGACTGGAAAATAGTAGAAAGCACTCACAGCAGTAATGAAATAACTCATGGCTCACCTGCATCTAAAAAGAGATGATTCGAAGGATAATACAGAAAATAAGGAAAAAAACTGTAAATTGCTTTTTTAAAAAATTTATTATTCACTGGAAGTGGACTTGGTGAAAAATACTGACAGTTATCATACATACGGAATTACTCCTGAAATGAGGCAATTTAAGAGCCAACCATATTCGTTGGTCTAGAATCCGTAAGAGACAAGCGAGGTAAAGAAATAGTGTGCCACATAGTGATCACAATCCTGTTTGTTTAATAAGTTCAGCCTTTTTTTAAAAAAACATTTTTTAAAAGAAGGGTATTTGAATTTAAATGTTGCAGCCAGCATAGTGGGTTTTAAGCTCATGCTTCTGGTTCAATAATCCAGAATTTGGACTGATAGTCCAGTAACCTACACTGTAGACCAACACTATCATGCCTTTATTTCATAAATTTTACATCACCAATGAACAAAGCAGTATCAGTTATTCTGGCCTTGGAAAAAATGATGCAGTACTGAAGGAGTCCTACAACATAAGAGCTAACTCCTTTCAAATGGCTAAAGGCCCATTTGCCTCTTCAGGTGGGCAGAAAGACCCCAAAGCATTATTTTGATGAACTCGTGTTCCACTCGGTATCCTGGCCAATATTTTCCCCCTCATCTATAATCATACAAACAAAATCTGATCATTTATAGGACCATGCTCTGTGGATCTTAATTTCTGTGTTTCTTACTTTAAAGCAGAAACGACACCTCAGAAATAATTAATTAATGTGAGGCACTTTAAGATGCTCTATTTATACTTCCCACCTTCAAAATAAAAGCTACTGAACATGTCAACTGTAAGCAAAGAGAAAACGCTGAATATACCACAGTGGTGTACAGGGTGCTCACTTAAGCAATTGTCCATAAACCAACAGGGAACATGACGATCACCAGACCCCATCTGCTATGAGCCTTTGCAGACTGGCTACGATGCAAAGATCATTTTACAGTCGGTACCTTCAATGAAACAAGTGATTAGACTTACTTCAGATGGAAGTTTAAAGTTATTTCCTGTCATTTGATCCACTCAGATCAATGCTAAATATAAATAAATGGAGTAATTTCAAGCCTTGCATTGATGATTTAGTTCTGGATCTCACACAGCGTTTATGTTGTAGGCATAATTGCACTAACGTAGAGTCAAAAGATGAGAGATATATTGTGAACAGAGAACATTTTGCCAGTCTTGGACCTTTCCTCAGACAAACCACACCCATGAGCAACAGATGTTAAGCTCTCCCTGCTGGCAAGCAAACTCCACTAAGTGTGTACTTAATCAGAAACAGGAGAATGAGAGAACCAGACAGCAAAGATAAAATGAGGAAAGGAGATAGTCATAAGAAAAGAGAAGAAGGAGAACAGAGAACTGGTTGAGTGGAAACTGCACAAGTTAATTACTATCATCTGTGCTTATTTTTAAAATGAAGATGCCAATTAAAAATCAGATAGTTTTCAGCTATTTCCAGCACAATTACTTTTATTTGACAGTGTAGTGACTTTCTGCCTGGTCTCTACTCTCCCCATTCTGCGCCCAGATCTTTGAGGATCAAGACAAGGGATTATCTTCTACATTCCCTTTCTTTTTTAAAAAGAAAAATGTGAACCACAACCTATCAACAATAATTACCTATAATCCGCCTGGATGGCTGCGGGGAATTCTATCAGCATTGAGTCATTGCTGCGTCTCATTAGTGATACTGCTAGTGAAGTACTCCGAGTCCAATGTCGTTTCAGTAGTAGAGAGGTCAATGACCGCCCCCAACCCCCCCCCCATCCCAGAGCACAATAAAGTATATGGTTCATATATCTGGAAAGCCTATTCATCTCGTCAAAATATTTGTAAATTCCATTATTCCCTGAACTACACAAGGAAAGTGGATTGGCGTCACATGACAGTGGGCTGCAGCATACATTATACTGTCTAGTTTATGACACATTAATACTGACAATCCATCAGACTGTATAGATTAGCTGGCTCTAAACAAATACTGTGATATGTACAGAGACACAACTGAGTGACTGCCAGAAAGATTTGTAGAATGGATGGGATGCAGCAAGGAGGTCACTGAATATGGAACTGATGGTGACATGACCCAGGGCACAGACCTCAGTGAAACCCAATAACCCACTATATTTATAAATCCTTTTACCCTCTTTCACCCTACCCTTATACAGATGGTGCATTACTTCAGTGATCCTGTAATTCCTTTAATGTTTCAGTCATAAGTTTAATTACAGTCTATACATTTAAGCATCCTAATGCTCACCAGGCTATGAAAATCAATTGACCAGGAGTATAAGATGAGAAAGTGCTCATGAGTATGGTGTACAGAATGAAGTATTTCTTTAGCTGCAAGCTACAGGTTTCCTATCTCCTTGAAGATAGTATTACCCCAAAAAGTATAGATTAGCTAAATTATTTCACTATCAACTGACCATTCCTGCAGATTCCTCACCAAAGGAAACAACACACAACACAAGACCACAAGGTAGAGAATTCTGGTTATATAGTGCATTTCACAGGTGTAAAGTACTAAATACTGAAGTGCAGTCTGGAAATGCAGTATGTGCTTCCAGTGATAGCAATGTGATATTGATCAGCCCATCTATTTAATGTGAAGTTACTTGAAGGATAAGTATTGGCCAGGATGTTCTAGGTTATTTTTTCCAAAGTAGCGTGAAGTTCTTGACGCTTTCAAGGGTAGGGAGAGGGGTAGGGGATAGGTAGTAGGCACTGCCAACTCACTCAGAACTGCACTAGAGATTCAATCAGGAGCTTCGTCAATGGGAAGTAAAGATGCCCTTCTTAAAAACATTCTTCTCTATCCCTACACATATTATGATGAGAATCACCCTACCCCCATCATCAGAATTTATCATCAATGTAATGTCAAAAAGTCACTATTATGACGAGAATCACCCCACCACCATCATCAGAACTTTACAGCAACTTCGTGTAAACAAAGTCACTATAATACCAACTTTTCCCTTCAATAGATATGTATGCTGTAAGAAACAATAATGTTTACAGAAAGGAAAGACACTTTCACCCCACACAGCTGCTACCTGCCTACTTACACATTTATTGCCTATCTCGACCTCCATTAAGCTGCAGCTTCTCGTCCTTCGACAATGATTTAAAATGAGAATATTTTATTATCCTTTTCCCTTTGATCCTCAACTTTGCAGTGGTATTGTTTCTGATTTTAAGGCAGAGACTGTAGTCCCTTTTAAAGGCTAGAGCTGCGGCTTTTAGGTCCGGGGATACCAGTTGCTACACGGAATCCAGGCGCGCACTCCGGAAAGCCATTAAGGGCGCCAAGAGGCATATCGAGCCAAGTTGGAAGCCCAGGCTAACCAGAGGGATGCCGGTAGACTTATGGAGACCTCAAGGTCCCCCACAAGGCTGTGTACTCAGCCCCCTGCTGTACTCACTGTACACCCATGATTGTGTAGCTAAGTTTCCATCAAACTCCATATATAAATTTGCTAATGATACAACAATTGTAGGCCGTATCTCAGGTAATGATGAGTTTGAGTACAGAGAGGAAATTAAGAACCTGGTGGCATGGTGCAAACACAATAACCTATCCCTCAATGTCAGCAAGACGAAGGAATTGGTTGTTGACTTCAGAAGGAGTAGCGGACCGCACGACCCAATTTACATCGGTGGTGCGCAAGTGGAACAGGTCAAAAGCTTTCAGTTCCTCGGGGTCAATATCACAAATGACCTGACTTGGTTCTTGGCAGAGACCACTGCCAAGAAGGCCCACCAGCGCCTTTACTTCCTGAGAAAACTAAAGAAATTTGGCCTGTCCCCTAAAACCCTAACTAATTTTTATAGATGCACCGTAGAAAGCATTCTTCTAGGGTGCATCACAACCTGGTATGGAAGTTGTCCTGTCCAATACCGGAAGGAGCTGCAGAAGATCGTGAACACGGCGAAGCACATCACAAAAAACAATCTTCCGTCCTTGGACTCACTTTACATCGCACTCTGTCGGAGCAGTGCTGCCAGGATAATCAAGGACACAACCCACCCAGCCAACACACTTTTCGTCCCTCTTCCCTCCGGGAGAAGGCTCAGGAGCTTGAAGACTCGTATGGCCAGATTGGGAACAGCTTCTTTCTAACTGTGATAAGACTGCTGAACAGATTCTGACCCGGATCTGGGCCGTACCCTCCAAATATCTGGACCTGCCTCTCGGTTTTTTTGCGCTACCTTACTTTCCATTTTTCTACTTTCTATTTATGATTTATAATTTAATTTTTAAATATTTACTAATTTTACTATTTTTAGTATTTAATATTTGTAATCCAGGGAGCGGGAAGCGCAGACTCAAATATCACTGTGATGATTGTACATTCTAGTATCAATTGTTTGGCGACAATAAAGAATAAAGTATAAAGTATTCCTTAGAGGGACCAAAACTGGCCCTGTTTAAAAACAATAGAGTGGCATGTAGAAGAATCTGGGTTGCCTAATAAGGTCCCTTCCTTGCAGAACACGAAAGAGCCTATTAAAGACCAAACAGTTCAACCTATAAACTACAATTTACAAGAGAGACTAAATTAAAGAGCAAGAATGCGTAATTTGGATAGTCAATATAAAATTTCACTTTTATCTGGTACATCAAATACACTAAGTTACCCTCTAATATTATGGAAACATAATTCAAGTACTGAACAAAGTTATTACTACAATCCTGACCCCTATTTATTTCCCCTACCTCTTCCAAACCCTGGCTTTTGTTCCTTCCCATCTCCCACAATAGTTCACTCACCTGCCAATAGACCTCACCACAGAATCTCTATTTTGTGGCTTATCTCACACTACAGCAAAAATGGAACTGAAGAATAAGTGTTGTCAGTACCAGCTATGCCCAGATCCCTTTGATTCAGGTTGGAATAAAGATAGACATCAAAATTGCACATAATTAAATCAATTCTGCCAATCAAAGTCACTAGAAAAAATGGTCAGTGAGCCAAATCAAATTATTTTATTAGCTGGGTGGGATTAACGTCATCATCTCACACTTGCTCAGCAGTAGAAATAGCTTGGTCTGAAGTGACCGGGTATGTCTGCAATAAATCAGCAGATGCCAATTCTGACACGATCTGGCTGACAGATGAGAAACATATTTTGAGAGGCAGTAGAGATAACCAAAGCTTCTCCTCTCATTGTGATAACCTTGCACATTCCCTTGATAACGCAATGTCTTTTTCGGCATTAAACAAAATTAAAACGTTCTATAATTTGAATTAAGAGACTTTGATTACACTGCATTGTTGGTGTTCATCACTTTTTAAAAAATCACATTATCTGAATGATAATACTCTGAATAGAGGATGAACCTCTTACTGTTTGGACATCTCTCCCTCGCTTTCATTTAGCTATTTGCTATAACTAGAGACAACTCTATCGTTTAGATGTTGAAGCAAAATTGGATCCTGGAAAGTTAACACTATCTGTGCTGCCCTCTTTATGTTCATGGATTACAGACTGGGTTATTAGGAGTCCAGTAGCTTGTTCCTGATTGCCACTGTCAGATATTACAGTTCTTAATTTCTATTTGCATATTTATTGTCCACGTTCATTATGATTTGTGCATATGCAATGTCGAGATGCCCATAACTTAAATGGGAAATCAAGGCCAGGGATCTCTGCCTCACGTCTTTTGGAATGTGCTAGTCTGCCATCCCTTGTGCATCCCTTTAAAGATGGGGAAGCTATCTGTGCCAGCACAGACAGGGTATTGGACTGGACAAGTGCTCCAGACATGCAGCATACTACAATATTTGGTGGGATATTAGTAAAGCCACTGTGGTAATATGCAGCTCCCGCTGATACAGGTAACATAGAGAATGGGTGCTACGGTAGCACAGAGAATGGGTGCTACAGTAGCACAGCGGTTAGCACGATGTTATTTCAGCTCGGGGTTCAATTCCCATGCCCACGGTAAGAAGTTTTTTACATCTTTCTGTGAGCACGCAGGTTTCCTCCCAGTGCTCCAGTTTCCTCCCACAGTCCAAACATGCACCGGTCAGTAGATTAATTGGTCATTGTAAATTGTCCCGTGATTAGGCTAGGGTTAAATAGGTAGGTTGCTGGGTAGTGTGGCTCTTCAAGCAGGAAGCACCACTCCCGTGCTGTATCTCAAAATAAATAAATGAAATTACTAATATCCAGAAGTTAACAGCATCTGTCAATCATAAGTTGGAACAATTTGATTCATATTGGGAAAAATGGTTTAACCACATAACACCTCATAGGCCTGATTTTATTCTCACAAGTCAATGAATATGTTGTAAAAAAAATCACTCCCTACGTGTACTAATTTTCTCCTTTTGCTTGTTCTTTCTTTCCTCTCTTTTCTATAAGTGTATACCTCAGATAAATATTATGTGGAGATTTGCGGCAAATATGACTATATGATATATATGTACAATATCTGAAATACATCTTATGGAAATGTTTGTTTGATGAACTTCAATAAATAAAAAATAAATTACAAAAAGGAAATCACTAACATCCACATATAGACAAAGATGCTCCCCAGATGTGTTTTCAGGAGTCCAAATCAGGTTGGCCCCCATCTAGAAGAGAGAAGATGGTGGCGCGACAGCAGTGCGCGCGGCCTTTCTGGTGATGAATATGTTATCTGTCAAGTAGGGAACCGTGCACAATCCTGATTTGATGGAGACAGACGTGAGAGTACAGAGGAACATCTGGAAAACTTCTGAAATGCCCGCTTCGCTGCCACTGCTACTGTGTGGTAACCGGAATCTCCAGAGCGGAAGGCCCCGAAATCCTCGGCTTTGCTTGTTTCAGCGGCCGGAGTGAGGTCGAAGGCGCTCGGCAGAGGATGGTGCTCAGGAGGCTGTATCGGAGGGGATGGTCAGAGGCTCGAAGTTTTCGGACAGATGGACTCAGTGTCGGCTGCCTCCAAGGCATCGGCAAGTTGACGGTGCCTGGAGGTTTCTGGCAGGGAGTTTCTCCCTTTTGCCGCCTGCTATCGGGGACTCGGGAGTCAGTCGACTCGGGGACTTTTGAGACTTTTTTACCATGCCCATGGTTTGTTCTTCATCAAATTATGGTATTGCTTTGCACTGCTGTAACTATATGTTATAATTATGTGGTTCTGTCAGTGTTAGTCTTTGGTTTGTCCTGTTTTCTGTGATATCACTCCGGAGAAACATTGTATCATTTTTTAATGCATGTATGCATTTCCAAATGACAATAAAAGAGGACTGAGTGTTCTCATAATCTAATCTAGTCTAATGCTATTGTTGGCTACCTCCTTTAGTTGGCTTGGAGCATTGGATTATGGTCGAGCACCAGACTGAAATAAATTGGACTGGAATCAATCTTCACATTGGTACAGAGAGGCTGCATTCAACATAAGCATTGCCAAAAATGAATCAGGATCAGTCTATTCATCCCCTCATGCCTGATCAGCCATTTAATAAAACCATGACTTATCTCTTACATCTGCGCCACCTCCCCACACTAACCCCAAATACTCAATTCCCTAAAATGTCTAAGGCCCATCAATCTCTGCATTTGAACGTGCTCATCACTCATCCTCCACTCTCTTCTGCAAAGGAGAATTTCAAATGTTCACTATTTGCTGGGTGAGGAAGTTTCCACCCAGGGTTTTGTATGTATTAATGAGATTATTTTTTATTCTTCTAAACTCAAGACCAAATCTGTTTAAACTTTAATGAGAAGCCCACCATCCCAGAAATCAATTTGGAAAACCACACTGCACTTTCTGTAACACTAATATATCCTTACTTAGATGGAAAATCATACTTGTAAACACTACTTCTTAGCCATTGAAAATAAAAAACAAACAAAGATGCCAGAAATATTAAACAACGACGGAAACTGTTGGAAACACTCTTGTATGTCCAACAGCATCTGTACAAAGAGAAACAATATTCCAGAGTTGTTTCTCCAAGGCACAGTATGATTAAAGCAATACATTTCTACTCTTGCTGCCAAATGTTCTTGCAATTAAAAGAAAGCTCATTCACCTTCATTGACTCATAAACAAAGGTACCCAGGTTCCTCTAAACATCAACATATCCCAATCTTTCATCATTTAACAAAAACTCCACACTTTCATTCTTTTCTATCAAAGTGGATGTCCTCACATTTTTTTCCACATTATATTCCACTTGCACATCCATGCCCATTTTCTTGACCTACCTATTTCCTACCAAAGCTCCTTGCCGCATATGCTGCCACCTAGTTTTGTATCATCAGCATCCACTGCAATTCTCTAACCAAGTCACGACTCGTGTTCTCCAGGGATTTAAACCCAAAAGATCACAACTCTGATATTTAAAATGCTGGTCCTGACAAAGGATCTCGGCCCGAAACGTCGACTGTACTTCTCCCTCCAGATGCTGCCTGGCCTGCTGCGTTCCACTAGCATTTTGTGTGTGTTGCTTGAATTTCCAGCAATTGCACATTTTCTCGTGTTTGCGTTTTAAAAGCAACTCTAATATTATTCTTCACCGGCTTTCAAGTCTACTCAGAATAAGGATACAACTTTATTAATAGTGGTTTCTTGGATATTGCAAATGCAGCCTGATAATTCATGTCCAAAAATAAAATTATTTAATAAAATTTCCAAAACAATCTATTAGCAAATTTATCTCTGAAAGCAGTCTCAATATTAATAAAATCAACATTAAGCAGGCCAGCAGCGAATTGCCAAAAAAAAAATTGCACTTTACCAACTCGCAACAGATGCTTCACACTGATTAGGCTAGGGTTCATTACCTCTTTTTAGCCTGTATGATGCAGACTTTCAAATGCTCTTGGGTCTGAAGTTCAGGGGTTTGACACCATAAAACAGCGAAAAGATAATCATGTGTGTCTAATTCAGAATGATGTACAACTTGGTGAGGAAGTTGGAGGTCCAGTGTCTTCACATGCTAACAGACTACTTCTTAGCGTAGAATATTAGAGTCTAGACAGTGCTTTCAAAAGTGTATTTGTGAGTTCCTGCAATTACTTGAGATGCTTGTCAGAGAGGCAAATTCAGCAAGTGGAAAATATCCTATTACAATCTAACTTGCTCATTTCAGGTGGTGGAAAAGCTATGAATGAGGAGGTGATGGCAAACATTTTCATGTATGAATGTACACTTAAAGTTGAGAACTTGACTGGGTAAACTCTAAGCACATGAAACCAAGTAACTCTAAGATGTTGATTTTGACTTTATTTAAATCTAAATATGGAAATATAGCTGAAGCTTCAACAAGATTAGGAGAAATTTATTCCATCCAAAAGAACAAAACCTGGGATGCTGGAAAACTGAATTTTAATTTTTAAGTTTAAGGTAAGCAATACGAAATACAAAAAAAATTCAGGTAACATTATACTCTGTTCTCCAAAGTAAATTCAATCTGCTCACAGTTTATACTTGGTCTAGCCTCAGAGCATTAATCAATCCACTCTTCATAAAATGGGAGAAATGCAGATTTGTTGGCAAGTGCGTGATTTGAATATTCACTGAACATAACAGGTTTTTACAGTTACAACCGAAAGAACATTAAATGACAAGACACTGGGCAGTAAATTCCTCAGCAAAGGGAATGAGGAACTGGTAACTTAATAGGGAAAAATTGCATTTACACAGAGACTTTCATTGCTTCAGGATATTCCCTCGTGCTTCACTGCCAATGTCCTTTGAAAGTGACATTAGCCATGCAATTTAGGAAATGCAGCAGCCAATTTGAGCAAGGCAAACTTTCACATCAACAAATAGGATAATTTTCAGAGTATTAGTTGAGGAATAATTATAGGCCCGGATAATGTTCTTCAGATGGTTCCATGGGATCTACTTAAATCCAGTTCAAATTCAAAGTAAATTTATTATCAAACTACATATACGTCACCATATACTATTCTGAGATTCATTTTCTTGTGGGCATTCACAGTAAATACAAAGAAACACAATAGAATCAATGGAAAAACTAACACAAAGATGGAAAAAAACAACCAATCTTGAAAAGACAACAAATTGTGAAAATACAAAAAGAAAAAACAAAATAATAAATAAATAAATAAATAGATAGATAGATAGATAGATAGATAGATAGATAGATAGATAAATAATATTGACAACATGTAGAGTCCTTGAAAGTCAGTCCATAGATTGTGGAATCAGTTCGGTGTTGGGGTGAATGAAGTTACTCACTTTGGTTCAAGAGCTGATGGTTGAGGAGAAGTAACTACTTCTGAACGTGCTGCTGTGGGACCAAATGCTCCTGTACTTCCTCCCTGATGGCAACTGTGAGAAGAGAGCATGGCCTGGATGGTGGGGGCCCTTGATCGAGAATGCTTCTTACTTATGACAGAAGTTCTTTTAGATGTGTTCAGCCATGGGGAGGACATGATCTGTGAAGGACTGGGCGTATCCACCACTTTTTCTAGGCTTTTCCACTCAAGGGCATTGTGCTTCAATTTCTCATGGAAACCTATCGAATATTGAAAGGCCTAAACAGAGTGAACGTAGAGAGGATGTTTCCTATGGTGGGGGAGTCTAGGAGCAGAGGGCACAAGCTCAGATTAGAGGGACATCCATTTAGAACTGAAATGAGGAGGAAGTTCTTTCGTTAGAGGGTGGTGAATCTGGAATTTGTTGCCACAGGTGGCTGTGGAGACCAGGCCATTAAGGTGTATTTAAGGAGGAGGCTGATAGATCCTTGATTAGTCAGGGTGTGAAAAGTTATGGGGAGAAGGCAGGAGAATGGGGCTGGAAAGGGATAATAAATCAGCTATGATGAAATGGTGGAGCAGACTCGATGAGCCAAATGGTCTAATTCTGCTCCTAGCTCTTATGATTTCCATACCGGGCTGTAATAAAACCAGTCAATATACTCTCCCACTGTGCATCTATAGAAGTTTGACAAAGTTTTAAATGACATGCTGAATTTTTGCAAACGACTAAGAAAGCAGAGGCACTACCATCCCTTCTTTGTAATGGCACTTACAGTATATGCTGGATCCAGGATAGATCCTCTGAAACGATAATGCTGAGGAATTTAAAGTTTCTGACCCTTCTCCACCTCTGATCCCCTGATGTGGACTTGCCCATGGACATCCATTTTCGTTTTCCTGTGGTCAACATCAGCTCTTTGGTTTCGGTGGTGTTAAGTGAGAAGTTGTTGTTGTTGTGGCACCATTCAACCAGACTTTCAAACTCGTTCCTATATGCTGATTTGTCACCCACTTTAATTCAGCCAACAACAGTGGTGTCATCAGTAATATGGTTTTGGAGCTATACTTAACACCACATTCGTAAGTGTAAAGCGAGTAGAACAAAGGGCTAAGCATACAGTTAAGTTTTGCTTAGCACCCTACACAGGGGGCTAAGTTGGCAGAGTGGATGGGATCTCATTTCACTGCCTCTTTCTAATCATGGCACCATGGCATCATTAAGGGCCCTCACCAGCTAGATGTGCCCTCTTCTCATTGCTACCACTGGGGAGGAGGCTTAGGACCCTGAAGATCTACACCTAACATTTTAGAAACAGCCTCTTCCCCTCCACAATCAGACTTCTGAACATTCAATGAACATTACCTCATTATTCCTCTTTTGCTCTCTTTTTTTAATTTTAACTTGCAGTTTTTTTTTGTTTTGCACTGTACAATTGCCACAAATCAACAAATTTTACAACATTGGCCAGTGATGATAAACCTGCTTCTGATTCTAACCTCCCAAGCCAAGTATTGAAGTGAACGTGAAGAGGGTTCTATCCAACCTTTGCTGACTCTAGACCAATATTACTCATGATGCAGAATGTGTATTGTTGTGAGTAAGATGTAATGGAAATGAGGGTTACAGCAGACTGGTCTGGGAACGCGATATTCAGTCCAATTCACTGGTGCACGTACGGTATACACGAGTTAAATTTACTTTTAACTTATAAGTGGCTCAAGTTATTAATTGGAAACTAAAATGTAAGCTATTAACCTGATGGATGGGAAGTCCTGTAAAATATTTAAATTGAATAATTTATCTTAATATTCTCAAATAAACTCTTAATTTTCACAGTTTCATAGCTCAATTAAAATTTCTCTTGGTTATTCAGAAATTAGAAAGAAGAAGGATAACTTCCCAAATGGTCTCTGCCAGTATTTATTCTCTCATAGTCATAGTCATACTTTATTAATCCCGGGGGAAACTGGTCATTCCCACTCTACTTTCACTCAGCCTATCAACATAACCTATTCTTTTCTCCCTCATATAGGAATCCAGCTTTTTCCTTTTCAATCCATCAAATGAAATTAGCACTGCATTGCATCTGGTGATAATGCCAAGAAACACACTTATCAGAGAAACAGATCAGAGTAAGAAGATCACCACCCTCATTCATCCACTTCATCTTCTTTCCTCCACCTCAACCTCACCATATCAGTGCAAGTTCAAATGGTGCACTTTTTAAAATGTTATCTCAGAGAAGGTCAAAATTAATAGAGCTGATTGAATCAATGTCAGGAAAACACACGGAATGGACAGGACTTTGTTTATTATGAAATAAAATTATACAAAAAGGAATCAAACCAAATCTTCTATTGTTGACCCTCTATAAGGCCAACAGCAATCATTTAACCTGAGATGTTGATTTTGAGGCTCTGTGATTGCAACTCTGAAAGCACCATGGTCAAGAGACTACTTGTCAAAAATTGTCGAACTATTTCTCTCTCTTGATTCTTCTGCATAGAATCACTATGGTTACAGAGGGCTAGCCGATGATGCAGTTGGAATGCACCCTTCTCAAGAAAATCCATGCACTTCATCACCCGCACTTCAAATGTGCACTTGGATTTTCTGCAAATTATATACTTGACATCAGATTTGTTAGAACTTAACAAAATTTATTTCAAAAATTAAGACTATATTCTTCTTTATTAATATATTCAGGAGTTTAGTTCAAATCAAATTAGGATTCCTAGTTTCTTTGAAAAAAGTTGTCATAATCAGCATGGATAAAAGACAGCCTTAGGAATCCATTCGCAAAATCCCAATGGAATCCAACCAAAATAACTTTACTTACTCTTAGAGTTTGAAAGGAACAACTGCTTCATAACATTTACATTTTTATCAATTTTAGATATGCTGGACAACAATTTTATTTCTGGAATGTATCCTCATTTTAAAATTCATTGACAGCCGAACTTTAAAACTACCATATTTTTCCTAGAGAAAAAAAATTATACCCCAGCATATTTGAATGTCAGAGATACAAATGTGATCATGAAAGGACTTAAATCAGCAATGAAAGGTTCTACTGCCTCTACTGTTCCATTCGATTTAAAAAAAAGCCGAGACAGTAACTATAGATCTATTTTCTGCTACCTGTGCTATGCATATAAATGTGTTATTTAACACTAATAATATTCAGCTGCAATTCATAACCACCTTGCCATGCAAACAAAGGAATGGTCCATTAACCATTTTTATTCTTTTTTTTTCTCCATCTAATAACATCATTTCTCATTTGGTTTAGTAATAGAATTGACCTGCAGCTACTCTCAATACTTGCGCTGTTGTATTTAACTCCTTACTTGACTGACTGCACTGTTAACCAAATAGACTTTGTGCTCTAATTTTGTTTTGGTTTAACAGTATTTAATGGAAAGGCTTTACAATAGTCCTAGGGCTTGACTCCAGTTTTTTTGAGACTCTGTGATTGCAACACTGATAGCATCACCTGACAGGCTCATTACCCCAATGGTCAAGTGACCCCTTGTCAAAAACTGTCAAACAATTTCACTCTCCTGGTTCCTTTGCATAGAATCAATATGGTTACAGAGGGCTAGCCGATGTCATCGTTGGAATGCACCTTTCTCAAGAAAATCCATGGATTACCTATACTTTTTACCTATAATTTTTTCCCAGTTTTTAAAAAAAAATCTTTTCACTGACAGCATTGACTTTCCTTACCAAAGCATTCTGGTAGTGTAAAGAATGAACGTTTAGGACAGAAAGTTGAGTGCAGATCAAATATGCTGCTTACTGTGGATGGTGTCCAAGTTGCATTCATCCAGCTAAGTGGAGGGCATTCCATCACAAATCTCATTTCTGTCTGATAGATCACTGAATGGTTTCAGGGAGGCAGGTGTGAGTCTCTTGGAAATCTGTCCTCTGGTCAGTTGGCAACAATGCATTCAATCCTGCCTTCAGGTTCTGTCTGCATGGAGTTTGCACATTCTTCTTTGACTAAGTGACTTTCCTCTGAGTGCTTTAGTTTCCTGCTGGTGGACAGGTTGATTGACCACCGTACACTGCCCAAAGTATGTAGATGAATGGATAGAATCTGCGGGGAGTTGATGAGAAAAGCAAGGAAATAAAAATGGCATTAATGTAGATGCTGTCTAACAGGATGGCCGATGATTTGCACAGCTCAGTGGACCTAACGGCCCGTTTCGATATTATCTTTCATCTACGTACTTTGGGCAGTTTATAGTGGTCAATCAACCTGTCCACCAGCTTGAAACTAAAGCACCCACTTAGTCAAAGGAGAATGTGCAAACTCCATGCAGACAGAATGTGAAGGCAGGACTGAATCCAATCTTTGGCATTCTTTGTGACAATGTAGCTAAAGCCACCCACCAGAAGTCAAAGAGTGTTATACTGGCAGCTCAGGTAGCTCTCAGTCAATATTAGATAGCTGCTATCATGCCTTTGGATTTCAGTGATTGAAGACTTCCTTAAACCATTAATCAGCTCTCCAACTGAGCACTTGGAATACTGAAACACTGCTCTAGGGCAGAAGCAGATCAAACAAGTACATTCTTTCTTTATATAATAAAGGCATTCATAACCATGGGTCTACTTCATTTGTGCCTTGCTGTAGACCACCATTCAGCTTCTCCAGGCTGCTGTAGCCCACGCAATAATGGTGCAGTGTTAATCTGAGTCTTCTTGGCATATCAAGGACAACTGACAAGGAGATCTGAAATTCATCAGCCACAGGAACAACACTGGATATGAAGACAAAAACAAAACATATGGACGTCTGATCACCTGGATGTGGTTTGTGATCATTGACGAAAGCATCTAGTCATTGGAAAGCCAGCATCATCCAGACTAATTTGTTAATGAGACCTAAATGCATTTTATTATCAGAGTAATTTATGATTATATAATTCACTTGATAAACCATTTTGGAATGTTCTATTATTATAAGAATTTTGTAGTAAATGGAAAAATTTTCAGATACCATAATAATTCCTCAATTTAAGCTTGCCGTTCATAGAGAATATAAGAAAATTGAACCAGTTTACATCTAAGGAGAGAAAGCCTGAGAACTGGTAAAGTCTAGGGATTTTGTTTTAACTTCTCAGCATTTTAAAAGTAGACATAACCCAATTATTTCACTCAATTCAGAACACAGATCTATAACCTACAAGAATAAAACTGGCAAGATATACTTTGGACCTTCCCCAACCTGGTCCCAACATATCGATGTAGTTATAAAGAAGGCAAGACAGCCACTATACCTTATTAGGAGTTTGAAGAGATTTGGCATGTCAATAAATACACTCAAAAACTTCTATAGTTGTACCGTGGAGAGCATTCTAACAGGCTGCATCACTGTCTGGTATGGGGGGCCTACTGCACAGGACCAAAAGAAGCTGCAGAAGGTTGTAAATCTAGTCAGCTCCATCTTGGCTACTACTCTACAAAGTACCCAGGACCTCTTAGGGAGTGGTGTCTCAGAAAGGCAGCGTCCATTATTAAGGACCTCCAGCACCCAGGGCATGCCCTTTTCTCACTGTTACCATCAGGTAGGAGGTACAGAAGCCTGAAGGCACACACTCAGTGATTCAGGAACAGCTTCTTCCCCTCTGCCATCAGATTCCTAAATGAACATTGAATCTTTGGACACTACCTCATTTTTTAAAAAATATACAGTATTTCCATTTTTGCATGTTTTTTAAAATCTATTCAATATACATAATTGATTTACTTGTTTATTTATTATTATTTTTATTTTATTCTTTTTCTCTCTGCTGGATTATGTATTGCATTGAACTGCTGCTGCTAAGTTAACAAATTTCACGTCACATGCCGGTGACAATAAACCTGATTCTGATTCTGATTCTGAGTAAGAGATGTTAAATAGATGCCTGTTAAAAACAGCTGATAGAGTGAATGCAATATTGGCTTGTATAAAGTACAAATAAATAACCATCTTTAAGAGTGGATTAAAAGGTACTAATAAGTGCAGACAAAATGAAGTTCGGGAAGTTTGATTGGCCTGCTTTGCAAGATTAGAGTGCCTTAAATAAGTATTCAGCCCCCACAACAATTTTCACATTTTATTGTCTTATTTTCTAAACTTAAAATATATTGATGTAGGATTTTTGAACTAACCTACAAATCATGTCAAATCAAAAGAAAAGTTCCAAAACCTGTCAATTTACTAAAAATTAAAAACCAAAATTGAGGCTGAAAAAGTATTCATCTCCTTTGCAATTACTACATTAACCTTACAAACTCATCCAATTTGTTGATGTAGAAAATTGGAGGATCATCTGAATAAATACCTCTCTCTGTAACACCTAGCTCACGAGGTCCCCCCTAAACTTAGCTGCTAGAGAGGAATGGCATTTGTAAGAGAGGCTACTGTAACACCAAGTTACTCTGTGTGAGCTTCAGAAGTTAGTGGCTGCAACTGGCGATGAAGTTCATGGCTTCACAATCTCTAAGGCCTTGAACTAAAAGGGTATTTATGGAAGTCTGGCAAGAAAGAAGCCCTTGCTAAAAATAAAGCATATCCTTGCTGGCAAAGACCTTGCAAAGGAACACCTAGAAGATACAGTAAAAATGTGTAAGAAGGTCTTGTGGTCAGATCAGACTAAAGTGCAACTTTCTGGCCTCAACACGTGTGGTGTAAATCTAATACTGCGCATCAACCAGGTAACACCATCCCTCCTGTGAAGTATGACGGAGGTCGCATCATGCTAAGGGGATGCTTTTCAGCAGCAGGGACTGGAAATCTGGTAGGATTAATGGTAAGATGAATGCTGTAAAATACAGAGAGATCCTGGATAAAAACCTGCCAGAAAGCTTAACCTGGGGAGAAATTTCACACTGTCGGAGCAGTGCTACAAAGATAATCAAGGACACGACCCACCCAGCCAACACACTTTTCGTCCCTCTTCCCTCCGGAAGAAGGCTCAGGAGTTTGAAGACTCGTATGGCCAGATTTGGGAACAGCTTCTTTCCAATTGTGATAAGACTGATGAGCGGATCCTGACCTAGATCTGGGCCGCACCCTCCAAATATCCGGACCTGCCTCTCGGTTTTTGCACTACCCTACTTTCCCTTTTCTATTTTCTATTTATGATTTATAATTTAAATTTTTACTATTTACTATCGAATTGTACTCCAGGGAGCGCGAAGCGTAGAATCAAATATCACTGTGATGATTGTACGCTCTAGTATCAATTGTTTGGCGACAAGAAAGTAATCTCATCTTTCAGCAGCACAATGACCCAAAGTGCACTGCCAGACCAACCACAGAGTAGCTTCCAATGAAGATAATTGCTATCCTTCAGTGGCCCAACCGGAGTACTGTCCTTAACCCGATAGAACATCTCTGGCAAGACCTCAAGATTGCTTTCCACCACCGCCCTCCAACTAACCTGGCACAGGTTGAGCAATTTTGCAAGGAGGAATAGGCCAATCTTGTTGCATCACATTGTCCAAAGCTATTAGTGACTTCTTCAAAAAGACTACTGGCTATAATAGCTGCAAGAGGTGGTTCAGCTAAGTACAGAGCAAAGGTGGATGGATTCTTTTGACTTGCTGAGATTTTGAATTTTTAGTTTTTCCTGCTTTACAATTTCCCCTGATTTTTGGATTCTACTGAGAAAAAGAAGCATATGATTCATAAATAAAAGTTCTCAGCTAAATTTATCAAAATTCCTGGCTGTTATACTTATTTAAATGAACAAAGGGTTGGGGGCTGAATACTTTTACAAGGCACTGTATCTATTTAACAGTTTATCAATCGACAACTGTAATGTTAATTACTTATACACCAAACAACTTTTACTTTTGTTGATTCTGTATACATCCACGGCTTCACTTCCCCCCACCTCTGCAACTTACTCAACCACAAAAATCTCTGAGACCTTTGAGATTCTTTCAACTCTGGCATCTGTGTGCTCTTCACTGGAGGCTCTCCCTTCCAATCTCTATGTCCTAAACTCCACACATCCTTCCCTTAAATTAACTTCTTTGACCAAACTTAATGTGGTTCCGTGTCACATTATATTTTATCTTCCTTTCTTTGACAGACCCTGGGCAATGTTTTAACCTCAAAGACCACTCACAAACAAGAGAAAATCTGCAAACACAAGAAAATCTGCAGATGCTGGAATTTCAAGCAACACACATAAAAGTTGCTGGTGAACGCATCTCTAGGAAGAGGTACAGTCAACGTTTCGGGCCGAGACCCTTCGTCAGGACTGCAGTTGCTGGAAATCTGAGCAACACACACAAAATGCTGGAGGAACTCAGCATTTCCCATCTCACCGTCCATTTCTCTCCATAAGTGCTGCCTGACCCCTTTAAGTCACTCCAGCATTTGTGTGCTGTTCCTGCTACAGTTCTGTGGGTTCTCAGTTGACTAATGAATCCAATGTAAGATCCACAGTTGTGGTGGACAGGAACAATGGGTGATTGGGGGAAGCTGATTGGAAGTGTGTGTAATAATCTGATGTCCATATTGGACCTCGTACCTTGCTGATGGAGAAACTCTGTTCTCCTGAAGTTTGCCTGCCATAACGGACCTTGGATCTATGCACATTTTATTACTTTTGATTAGAACCTCAGTACTTTGGATGTTAGCCTGGGAGAGAACACTGACATTGACTTACCAACCCTGCAAGAGGACTTGGAGGATTTTGTAGAGACAGTAACGATGATGTCTCTACAGTGCCCTTTGGTCTGTGCTACTTGTAATTGGCAGTCGGTTTATTATTGTCATGTGTACCAAAGTACATTGAAAAGCTTTGCTTGTATGTCATCCAGTCAGATCATTCTGCAAGTACGTCGAGGTTGTACGAAAAGAAAAAGGAAAATCAAAAAACAATAATAGAATGCAGAATATAGTGTGACAGTTACAGAAAAAGTTCAATTCCGGTAGTACAATGGCCATGACAAGGTAAATTGAGAGGTCAAGAGTTCGTTATCATACAAGAGTCCAATCAAGAATCTTATCACTGTTTGATAATCGTTCTTGCGCCTGGTGGTACATATCCTAAAGCTTTTGGGAGAACAGAGAATAACCAGAGTGGGAGATGTCCTTGATTTTGTCAGCTGCTTTCCTGAGACAGCAGGAAATGGCCACAAGACCATAAGATATAGGAGCAGAAGTAGGCCATTTCTTTGGTGAATAAAGTTTCAAAATGAGGCTTCAAGTATGCACAATGAACATTTCGGACCACGGCCCTTCATCAGAACTGGAAAGGAAGGGGAGAAGTCAGAATAAGAAGGTTGGGGAGGGGGGAAGAAGTAGTACAAGATTGCAGGTGATAGCTGAAGTAAAGAGCTGGGAAGTTGATTGGTGATAGATGTGGAAAGGATTGATGGAAGTTGGAAAGTTGCCTTGTTTACTGCAATGCCAGCAGCTATGGAGACAGTATCATTCTGGGAAGACAGAGGAACAAGCAGCTTGAGGGAGGATGTTAAAGTGAACTTGGACAGAGAGGAATGGGCATATGAAAGAGAAATAGAGAAAGGAGTGAAGGTAGAGCATGGGCAAGACTTTGTGTTCTTGCATCCACATATGCGTACATGGACAGAGTACATGTGGGTAGAGTAGGTATGCATCCACATCTCCGCAATTTATGTTTACGTGTAGGAAAGCAAGCATATGCCAAGCTTATACATCAAAATCTGGTCTAATATTATTTACCACTTCCTTGCCTTTACCCTGTCAAGTTCACGTGTAAGCTGAAATGCAATGGTCACCCACATTAGTATAGATCACTCAGGAACATCTTCATCTCTTCAAAATGAAGGTTGGGACATAGACCATCAGCGACTTCATGGATAACCCAAACATAACTGACCAGAAGCAAGAGATCCTCCAGCATTTTGTGTGTGTTGCTTTGGAATTCCAGCACCTGCATATTTTCTCATGTTTGTGATAACCGAGAAGGGTTTGTAGCAGGGGTACTAAGATGCCTCAATACTAATTTTACTGGCGTAAGTGAGATACAAGTAGAAGACCAGCTCAGAGAACAAATTGATGGGTACACCTCCTTCACTATCTAATATTGCTCCTATGGCTGCATTATAAATGATATTATATGCATTTTTCTTTCATATCTCACTGATAATCCTCTTGAAATAGAACATACTGAACAGTGTAAATTTTATTAAAAGAGAAGTCTTTTTCAATACAATAGGCTTTTCCACACCTATTGCAAAGAACTGGCAAACCCATTCTTCAATGAATAATGCAAACAAGCAGACAGGTATTCCCAAATTATTAACATCCACATTTTCTATTAACAAGATTCTGGAGAAATCAAATCCTCAGTTGATTGCTTGAAAAGCTTTCAACATTAGTTTCAGAACAAGTCTAGACTACTGAACAAATTTCATGAATTTGAATCCCACCATGGCAACCGGGGAATTTAAATTAAAATTGTTAATAATGTGGAATCTTAAAAAAATAAAGTTAGTCTCAGTAATGGGTAAGCACAATTCCATAGGATTGCTGCAAAAAACAAACTGGTTCATTGATATAACTCAGCGAAGAAAACTTCTTTCCTTGCCCAGGCTGGTCAACATAGAAATCCAGACTCTTAGCAGCTCCATCAGTCAGAGATAATCAGGATAGACAATAAACACTGGCAATGTTAGCAATGTCCAAATCCAATAAGCAATATGAAGAACACACAGCAAATAAAGATTTCCATGGTATATAACCAAGGTCAATTACTTCAGACAACATGAAACCCAACAGAGGACACAAAGTAAGATTCAAACAGCAAAAGTAGAAACAGCTGTAATGAAAGCAGAGAACGAACTGGTTTACATTGATTTTCACCTATTAATGCAAGGGGTGATCTGCAGAGTGAATACGCTATTTGCATGCATGAAAATGGGGGCTTGCACTTGCCAGTTTGTCAAGGGACACGGCAATTGCCATTGAGCTCTGTCGTTTGGAGAGAGATCCACAATCAGCAATAGAATACTGTACAACTTATAAGAGAAGCAGTGGGGTCAAGTTTCCCCTTCAGTTTAAAATTATATAATTAAGAATGATTTAAATAATCAATCTAGAAATATATTTTAAGGGAAGTCTGACAGATAATTCTTGAATGCCGAACTAATCACACATACATAACAGCATTTATTAGAAAATTTAAAGTCATATTGACTTTGATAAAATCTGAACTTTGGCAGAAAATCACATTTTCCCCTTTACAACCCCCATTTCTCAGCTGATAAATCTAGATTTTGAACATGGAATGCATGGCCAGCACAGACAGACAGTCAAATCCATTATTTCTGATGCATTTCACCAGCAGCTGCATTAACCAGCTTTCTTTTTGTCCCTAGAGCGAAAACTGCCAATCTTTAAAATGTTTCTGTTTTAATCACCTCTCTGTCAATTGATATTCTGAATGCAGTCATTTTCAATTCGTGTACATTATCTGAAGCAAACATGCAATTCCTCCAAGGAAAGAAAGCACGCAAGCCAGACAGCAAAAGACCAGCAGGGACTAAGGAATTATCTGCTGCAAGTCGGCACTCTGTTGAGGAGTGCTTACGAAAATGCTGCTCTTAATAGGGCAGCAACTCTATTGATGAGCATTAAAAGATGATGTCTTTGGGCCATTTTTCTTATAAATGGTCCTTTTTAAAAAAAATCTAATTACTTGCATTTTGTTCTTCAAATATGGAATAAATAATCAGGCCAGCAAGAAGTGTGTGTATCCTTGAAGAAGTCAACTTTAGGGGCTTGGGTGTTAGCAGTAGTTCAGCTAATTGCACACTTGGCAATGAATTAGTATTTAGTGCCTTTGAATTTCAGTTCAAGTAATTAATCTGAACAACAGTCTAATGCATTACAGAGAGACAATTGCAGTGTCAGAGGTGCCAACTTCACAGATGACATTAGACCAAGGCATTATTGCCTCTCTTTGGTGCATGAATAAGATCCCAAATCGTCAAGGAAGAGCAGTGAAGTTCAATGAAAACTATAACAAAGAAAGCAGTCGATTACCCTCTTAAATCCATGGGCGGAGAGGGGGAAGGAGTGGGGAGGGGCTTTGGGGTTCTAACGTTTCTACTGTCACTCATTCTTTAGGGCACACTTCTGCTTTTGTGGATGTCTGTGAAGAACAAGAATTTCAGGTTGTATATTGTATAATTTCTCTGATACCAAATGGAACTATTGAATATTTTTCCTCAACTAAACACTAAAAGACAATATCTACTTATTATTGTCACTGCCGTTTGCAGAACTTAACCCCATCTTCCAGCACTAGGTCTGCAGATCTATAGATTATGGTTGTTCATTTGACAAAGGAACAGAATTAGGCCATTTAGCCCATCAAACTGGACAATTCAACTACTTTCTAAATATTGTCAGGATTCAACTTCTGCCACCCTCCAAGTCACTGAATTCCAGATCCTCACTTGCACTCCCAATCCTCTAAGTACTTTATCTCTTACCTCCTGATTTTGTTTGAGTGTGTTAAAGAAAACAATTCCTTGCTTTTTCACTCTATCTATAATTCCTTGTATAATTTATTCATATCAGTTCAGTCTCCAGTCACCATCCCAAACAACTCTCACTCTCTCATGAAACTGATGTCAGAAATTCAGTTCCACATAATATTAACAAGAATGAGAATCCAGATTTTTAAAAAAATAAGGATTTGGACATTTTCAAAGACCTTTTCAAGTCCCAAAGCACCTTCCTGGCAAAGTACTTTCCAACCATTTTCAGTGAAGTAAGATGAAAACTGCAGCATGAAGCACCAACAACAGCAATGTGTTAATGACAAGATAATGTGCTTCACAAATCACGATCAAGGAGTAAGTATTGTTCAGAACACCAGGGGTAATTCCTTTTTAAGTGGCATGGAATCTTCTTCATCTTATCCAAAAATACACACTATACACACTTCTCAGGAAGTGCTCCTAGGAAGATACAGGCACTTTAATCTTGGAGCAACACACATCAAAGTTGCAGTATCTCTAGGAAGAGGTACAGTCGACGTTTCAGGCCGAGACCCTTCGTCAGGACTAACTGAAGGAAGAGTGAGTAAGGGATTTGAAAGTTGGAGGGGGAGGGGGAGATCCAAAATGATAGGAGAAGACAGGAGGGGGAGGGATGGAGCCAAGAGCTGGACAGGTGATTGGCAAAGGGGATATGAGAGGATCATGGGACAGGAGGTCCGGGAAGAAAGACAAGGAGGGAGGGGGGACCCAGAGGATAGGCAAGGGGTATATTCAGAGGGACAGAGGGAGAAAAAGGAGAGTGAGAGAAAGAATGTGTGTATAAAAATAAATCACGGATGGGGTACGAGGGGGAGGTGGGGCATTAGCGGAAGTTTGAGAAGTCGATGTTCATGCCATCAGGTTGGAGGCTACCCAGACGGAATATAAGGTGTTGTTCCTCCAACCTGAGTGTGGCTTCATCTTTACAGTAGAGGAGGCCGTGGATAGACATGTCAGAATGGGAATGGGATGTGGAATTAAAAAGTGTGGCCACTGGGAGATCCTGCTTTCTCTGGCGGACAGAGCGTAGGTGTTCAACAAAATGATCTCCCAGTCTACGTCGGGTCTTGCCAATATATAGAAGGCCACATCGGGAGCACCGGACGCAGTATATCACCCCAGCCGACTCACAGGTGAAGTGTCGCCTCACCTGGAAGGACTGTCTGGGGCCCTGAATGGTGGTAAGGGAGGAAGTGTAAGGGCATGTGTAGCACTTGTTCTGCTTACAAGGATAAGTGCCAGGAGGGAGATCAGTGGGGAGGGATGGGAGGGACGAATGGACAAGGGAGCCGCATAGGGACTTTAATCTTGGAAATATTTTTGCTATTATGTGTAGAGGGTCCCTGCTTAATCCACATTTAAGCCCCCAAAATAATATTTCAGTTCAAGATGTGTGACACAAATAATTTCCAAATGAACAGGATAGTGTATATTGACATATTGAGGAGAGGGCAATAACATGAATATTAATCATATATGTGAGAGGGTCACGTTATGATACCTTATAATGGCATATCAATACTACATTATTACAGAGTAAGATACATGAAGGCACCATACTATTTTATTTTATCATCCAAGTGGTTGAAAAAAATGTTGGCTGAAAGATGGGATATTAGTTTGGAGATCATTCAGGTTTCTACTGACGTCTTCAGTGTTTGTATTGAGATCTGTCACGTTGTCTTGAGCAGGCAAATGGTCTTCACTTCTAAAACCTCCTCTCAAAGACTGCTCTTCCAGCAGGGGTGGCACGGTAGCATAGCGGTTAGCACAACGCTTCACAGTACGGGTGACCCAGGTTCAATTCCCGCAGCTACGTAGAAGGAGTTTCTACGTTCTCCCCGTGACCTCGTGGGTTTCCTCTGGATGCTCCACTTTACTCCCATGGTCTAAAGACCTACAGGTTTGTAGGTTAATTAGTCATTGCAAGTTGTCCCGTCATTAGGCTAGGATTACATGGGGGGATTGCTGGGCAGCATAGCTCGAAGGGATGGAAAGGTTTATTCTGCACTGTATTTCAATAAATACCCAATAAATAAATAAATATTCCATCAGTACTAAATTGGGGTCTAGATCCTCAAGTCTCCGTCCAATCTGAATCTTTCACTTTCTGTCAAGACATGAAGGTGCTACGAAGATTGATACTAAATACACATTCCAAAGATTCTGAAGTTTATATTAAAAAGTATTTCCCTGAAATCATGATAGTTTTCAAACCAATAATGGTTTCAAATATGAATTGAAAGCTTAAGAAATTTATAAAACTAAACTATTTTTGATTTACATAATGATCACATGGTTTCAAATTAACTTACCAAAACTTTTCTATTCTCTGGTATGCAAAATCCGATAGAATAACACAACAACGAGCATAAAAGATTGATATTAGTAATGGTTTATTATTGTCACATGTACCAAGATACAGTGAAAAGTTTGACTTAACTGAAGTTGTTTGGAAATACTTGGCAGTTCAGGCAGCATCTATGGAGCAGGAAGTTGAATTGTTGTTTCCAAAGGGTCATCAACTTGAAGCAATAACTCTCCCTACAGTTGCTGACTGGGCTACAGAAAATTTCCAGTATTTTCTGTTCTAATCTCAGATTTCCAGTTTTGTTTTGCTTTCTAACATACCTTTAGTTTCTCAGCTGGAAGTGGAAGGAGTAGGATAAATACGGCACTTTATGTACAATGTGGAATGCATGCTGATAACAGCAGTTTGTTTTATGATCGCTATGAGTCTTGTAACCTGGGCAAAGCAATGAGATGCTGTTGGTGCCAATGCAGACATAACAGAAAGAATTCATGTCTCAGGTAAAAGAAAATCTCTCACATTGTCAGGACGTCCCAAGGCACTTTCCTCACAGAGTAGTTTTGGAATGCAGTCACTGTTAAAGATACAAGAAAACAGGCAGCAATTTGTATACAACAGGAACCCACAGGCAGGATTGTGCTAATAACCAGATAAATTACTCCAATTATATTTGTATAAGTACAATTATTGGCTACTTCAGAGAAGTCCCCACTTTTTTTCACTGACGTAATGCCATACGGTGTTTCACTTTCCCTGACAAGTCAGATAAAACTCATTCAATCAAAGGATAGCACTCTGATGATGCACAGCACCTTCAGAATTACAGTGCGAAGGTCAGCCCAGGTTACGTATTCAAGTCTCTGGAGCGGTTGAGAAGCAAGTGTGCTAACACAGATGATGGAGCGGGTGTGAATGAGAGCCAGGAGCGGAGACTGGAAAGAGGAGAGACCAAGCCAAGGAGAGGAATTTGAACATTACTAGCATAACCACAAACCACATTTAAATATTCAGTATTACTCAGACATTAAAAATTCATCTTTTCTGCAGTCCTGGTTGATGTTTTCAGAAAACCTCTTCAGCATTCATCTTCGGACAAAGCTAATACAAGCCACATTCTGTAATTGTTGATAAGCGGTTTAGTTTCCCCATTAGAGAAGTAAATCGCTTGGTTTGTGATTAAATTTTAATTTACTCTATCCAAGGAGCACTTTGGGATTCCTCTCCCACTTCTGCCATCTAATCATGCAGCCATGTACTTACAGTATGGCTGAGGTCCCTTTATGCAGGAGAAATGGGGCGTCACACACTAAACTGCAGTGTCAGCAAGTGCATTTAATTCACTACTGGTAATAAAACTATTTCAATTGCACAAGGAAAGGTGGCAGTGGCTATACATCAAAGTTAAAGACGCACAGTCTGGGGCTTTTTTCCCTCAAGAAAAACAGACAGGGCTAAATAGCAACTGAACAATGGTATTTAAAATCATGATAGGATAGACAAAGGGAAAATGCTCCCACACACTGACTTCGAAAATGACGGGAACAAATACCAAATGGACACTATAAAAAGGAATTCTCCAGAGGCTTCATTGTCCAAAGAATAGCTTGAATGTGAAAGTTGTTACCACATTAGGAAGAAGGTGCATAGCACAGCAGTACTGAAGGGAAACCAGCAAGCAGGAGAATGATGTATCTTAGCATGTTCCGATGTAGGATGGATAGAAGCTTGTGTGAAGCATAAATATCAGCATCGGCTGGCTTGTTGAATGGTCTACAACTGAGCCATAGATATTATTTTGTATTCCTAGCCAATGAAAATCTACAGTATATGAAGCAGAGAATGGATGCTTAATGTCCTTAACTGTTCAAGAAAAACCCAATGTGCTTGTGTCCATCGCAACACATGAATCACTGAAGGCTTAAAAAAAAATCATTCATCTGTAACCTCTGGAGACCACAGGCAGCAGCTGAGTCTGTATATGATTGACAGAATGCAATGTGATCTGATTGACAATGAAGACCTACCTCTCTCTGCACAACATTTCATGCAATTCCTTCACTCGGCAGAGTTCTGTGACCTGGTTGTAGCTCTGGGCGTGCGCAGCATTACATAGTGCAGTTCAGTCTTGAGTCTTAATGCAGAAAAATTTTGTAGCATTTTGCCATCACTGTACTAATAGGGTAAGTGACACGTCTTTTGTATCTGTCATACTATTGCCTCAAAGACTATAATATCATACCTGCAGCCAAACTGACAGCCTTTTTAAGCTGAGAAACCAATGCAAAGTCTACACTTGACATTTACAACAGAAGAACAAGTTGATTTCAAACAATTTGACAATTTATTTGCTGCGCCTGGTGGGAAAAAATGGAGCAGAACTATGACTCACTAAAGGCAAAAGCAAAGCTACCAAAATACAAATGTGGGTGAACACTGTGCCTACCACCTAAGCCACAGCAGAAGAAAGTCAGCGAGTGAAACGGGCACCCACCATGTAAGACACAGCGGACACGTGTAGATATCCTGCTCTTTCCTCTCTTCACCTACCCAAGGTCTAACTCCTGATTATGTTTCATTTTCCAAAACATCTGCCTTCATGATGGAAAATACAAGTGTTTTCTTCAGCTTCCCAAAAAAAATGGAAGAATACAAGAAAGAACTTCCCGAGCATTGATGATGATGTCAAGGCTCCACTGTTTCATTGGGTTTATCATTTTAACAGTGGACCTTTGCCAGAAGTATGAATAGGACAGCCCCAGTTCCACTGTAATCTTACAATGCAATCTACCGTGGGTTTTAACTCTTAATAAACAGATTTACTCCTATTTTTGCCCTAATTGGCAACCTTATTCAGAAAGTACATTGTTGTGAGAGGTGAACAAGTGTCAAACAGTTTCTGTAAGTCACCAAAACTAAACATCACACACAAAATGTTGGAGGAACTCAGAAGGCCAGGCAGCATCAATAGAAAAGAGTACAGCTGATGTTTGGCCTGTTGAGTTCCTCCAGCATGTTGTGTGTGTGTTGCTTGGATTTCCAGCATCTATAATATTTCTCTTGTTTGTTGTTGGAAAGCTAAAGCACATTCTGAGTTAAGTTGGATGGCTTAAACAAGATGGCTGATCTGGTCACATGACTGGAAATGGAAACCAAATGTTCTTCACTCTATAGTTTCCTTCTCAAAAAATGAATGAGCAGAAGAAAAAGAAACATATTAAAATAAAAAAAATATATAGTCAGATCTGCCTTTTTCCAGAGTGTTTCTGAATATTAGTCATTGGTCACACTTAAGCTGGAGGTTGATATGATCTTGATTGGTAAGGGTCTCAAAGGTTATGGGGAGAAAGGAGAATGGGATTGAGTGGGATAATAAATCAGCCATGGTGGAATAGCACAGCAGATTTAATGGGCTGAATGGCCTAATTCTGCTCTTATGTCTTATGGTCTTATTAAGTTAACAAATTAGGACCACTGCCTTGCAAATACAAAATGACATGAATGATAGAGACAAAGCCTACAAATGAATCCATCAATAGATCTTTCCATTCAATCAAACAAGATTCATATAATTAGGACAAAACACTTTTCTAATGACCTTGCCAAACTGTCAGTCACAGATTTTTTTATCTGATTACACTCATGAAGTAACACTATTACATGAAAAGTGACTGTATAAATTTAATACATTTACACCTGCTTACTCCTTGAATAGTTTTCCAAACCAATGCAAACCTCGACATAAACGTCAAGGTAATTTTGCACTTCACCAAGGAAGCGCTGTTGTGTTACTAAAGTGAGCACTTGCACCCGAAACCCTGAGTTTTGGCCAACGCTTTTATAATCAATCTGAAATGCAAAAGCAAATTATTGGTTCATTATTTTACTGCCATTTGCATATGACTCTCTGATGATGGTGTCTGAAAAGAGGATGCTGTCTAAGTTGCATGCCATCTTGGACAATGTCTCCCATCCACTACATAATGTACTGGTTGGGCACAGGAGTACGTTCAGCCAGAGATTCATTCCATCGAGATGTAACACAGAGCGTCATAGGAAGTCATTCCTTCCTGTGACCTTCAAACTTTACAACTCCTCCCTTGGAGGGTCAGACACCCTGAGCCAATAGGCTGGTCCTGGACTTATTTCCTGGCATAATTTACATATTACTATTTAACTATTTATGGTGTTATTACTATTTATTATTTATGGTGCAACTGTAACAAAAACCAATTTCCCCCAGGATCAATAAAGTATGACTATGACTATGACTATTACCTGGAGGTAACAGTTCGAATCTACATTGGGACGTTACACATAAATGCTATTTGCACAAGACAAGAAAAGGGCCAGCATGTAACTACAGACAAGCTCACTTGAGGAGATGACAAGATCAATCTGCATTTGATTTTTTTTGTGATTTTTTAATAGAATATACTTGCAATCAACTAAGAATTCAGAAGTTATTATAATCAGAAAAGCTTAGCCATCACTGTGTTCACTATCATAGAGTGCACCACTAACTACAATCAGAACAGACCTAAAATATTAACACTTTGTGGTGACTGCAGGAACAAATAGTTGCATTTGTGTAGCATCTCTGGCAAGTTTAAATATCACAGTGCTTCAAAGGATTAACTAATAAACCACTTTAGGCAAGCAACAGAAGGAGATATTGGCAGTTGATCAATAGCTGGGTCCAAGGTCTTCAGGTGAATGAGGTAAAACAGTCAAGTTCAGAATTCAGCACAGCTACAAATTTTGGGAAATGATTAAATTTTAACATCAGAGTCACCACTCTCAATGGGTTCAAAGGATTCCAATAATTTCCATATAGCAATCTTGCAAGACTCAGAGTGTGATGAGAAGCCTAGCTGAGGATGATAAGGACCCAAGTGCTGGAGTATTTGAGACTAGAGCAAGACATGATTTCAAGACTAAGATAAGAACAGGGTTCTTGACTAGATGCTAGGCGAGAATCCAAACGAGACAGAAATTCTAAATGTAATCGCAGACCGAACCAAAGTTAAGCAGATGATTGAGAGCCGAAGCTGAGATCAGGTGCTCTTTAAATATCCAAATCTTGGTGCCAAAACATGGCTCCCAATTAGCAGCGCAGGCCAGAATCTTTAAAGGGACAACGCCAGCTATTCACACTCTGGAGAACTGGAGCGTCTAAACCCTGGAGGCTAGTGGGTTTGGGTGCGTATCATAACACAGAGTTCTTCTAGGCCAACATGACCCAAGAAAAGTTGGAATAGGTTAAAAAAAAAATTTGAAAAGTTAAATATAATAGATTTGGAAGAATCATTAGACATTAAAATTTCTAAATTGCACCATAATTTATTTTGTCAATTCTGCTAATTTAGTTATGTATTTCTTGGGGATGATATTTTAAACCAGACAACCAAATTCCTTTCATGTAGGTAATTGGCCTCAGGTGGAGAAGTAGTCAACATGACACAGGGAAGTTGCATGGAATGAGGCATTTTTCCCCTTCTTGGTCACTCTAGGGTCACAAAGTGAGTTCTTACAGTGGAAGGTCTAGAAATAAAATTGTAAAATAAAGAATCCATTCAATTTGATCATGTCCATTCCAATCTTTGGCCTCGACACCGTTTTCAATCAAATCCCCATAATCCTTAAATCACTGCAGTCGATATGAGCTTCAAATGACTCAGCATCTCTGTTCTCTTGAGGCAGAGGCTTCTGAAGCCTTATGGACTTCTGTAAAACACAATTTTAAAGGTCTCATCCTTATCCTACAACCATACCCCTTAATGCAGCTCTTTTGTTAGAGCTGAAAAACATCTATCAAATCATCACAGTCTTATTCAACAAAGAGGTTCTTGCTTTTGCTTCTTTACACAGATCTTGCTAGGAAGTTAATACTATATTTCCTTGTTCGGCACTAAAAGCAAAGTCATCCGTTGAATGGTTGGTATTGCCTTCAGGAATTGAGGACCCCGGGTGAATTACTCATTTTATACTGGATACAACTGACACACTAAATCTAGTTAGGACAAAGAAACAAAGTACTGTAATCAGCAATCTTCCTCAAGCACCACCTCTTCACAAGTGTGTCTTTCAGTAAGATGTAAAGGATTCTGTGACAGTATTTGCAAAAAAGGAATTTGAATTTTCACATGGTTAATGTATTATTACCACAACATTCAGTGTCAGGAAAAACTTACCTGATCATTATTCTATTGGTGCCTGAGTAGCAATACTGTGTTCAAACCCCCTACTATATATCCTGTAACATAACAGTGGTCACTGTAGCCGTGTGGCTGACAGTTAAACCTTTTAGAGCATGAGAGGAAAAGAAGTCGACTTTACATGAATTCTGAGAATCGAAGTCAAGTTTAAAGAACTCCTTAGTCTGGAACTGAAACAAGACAGCCACAGCATCACTCAATTCAGCGAAGACTCAGGTTAATAAATTAGGGATGGAAAAGGGACAATGGAATGGATAAGTC
The DNA here is from genome assembly GCF_963921235.1 of Mobula hypostoma. Taxonomy (NCBI): domain Eukaryota; kingdom Metazoa; phylum Chordata; class Chondrichthyes; order Myliobatiformes; family Myliobatidae; genus Mobula; species Mobula hypostoma. The sequence continues at coordinate 125,579,367 of NC_086102.1, forward strand.
ATGTTTAACTGACTCTCAGGTGAGTAACAGCAGAATCGTAAGGGTCCTGGACAGGGAAATGCCAACTAACCTTCTGGAAGACCAACAGAAACTGTATAAAGGAGTTAAGGACGTTGGCAGCAGTAACCCAGAAACAACCACTACAGAAGGAAAACTCGAAGTTTGGAACTCAGAGAACACTACGCCCCCATAGAGTGATCTTTTCCAGTTCAGCTCACTATAGTAATATTTAAGTCCAAACTATAATTTAATGCAATGAGTGACAAGATAGAATAATGAATAAAATTTATTTATTTTATTTGGTGCAACAGTACGGTAAGAGGCCCTTCCGCCCCAACAGGTCCGCACTGCCCAGTTCCATCTATGTGAGCGATTAACCCACCAACCTGCACGTCTTTTGAATATAGGCAGAAACTGGAGCACCCAGAGGAAACACACACAGCCACAGGAAGAACTTGCGAAAATACACTGGAGTTGTTGGAAATCAATTGTACACCCATGTGTTTAAGTAACTGATGTACAAATGAAGACTAAATTGTATGTAACCTTAGCTTGAGAGTATTTTTGTTATCAACATCTATGGGTATTGATATCAATTGATACCTATAGAGGGAGAAGAGTCAACATCACACATCATGAATTCTTTGGTTTTAAAATAACCTTGGTCTTTTCCAAGGTTATGAAAGTTATACAAATCCAAAGGCTGAAAACTAACTCTGGCTGTTGAAGACCCAAATCAAAGACAATTTAATGAAAAGTAATTGATCAGAAATGCTGAAATCTGGTTTTCTCTCCACAGATGCTGCTTGGCCTGTTTCTAGCATGTTTTGCTTTTATTTCATATAACTGATTCCTGTTTATTTTCTCCACTTAATTCTCCCTCTTATATTTAAATAATTGACAAAAATGGTTTCTGTGCCTTTCTGTTCTAACTGAAAATGAGTTAGACTTATTATTTCAGGTGATCATGAGTTAGAGGAAGGCAATCATTTGACCAATATTTATCCATTAAGTAGAATCTTTAACCAAGATCATATTGAGGTCTTGGTTTGTAAAGTGCATTCAGACATCCATAGATCATGAAAAGGCCTTGTAAATGCAGTGCTCTCTTTAACGGATGCCAGGAAGAGAAATACCGAAATTTATTCATGCAAACCTTTTGGAATGAGCAGTTGCGATATTTTCACCAAATTAAAACAAGGTCCAGAATAATAAAGGCCCCAGTTCATAAACCACTCACAATCTCAAGCCAAAGTTCTAAACTGGATGCGAAAAAGCATTAATTCCTGCTTTTGAAGAGGCTTTGAACCGAGAGAGAGAGGAAGTAAATCTCTCTCTTCTTTACAATAATATAAAATGAGGTTGAGTACGTTGCAGATAAAACTCCAAGGTAACAATGTCACTTTGGTCATCACTCTCATTAGAGTTCTCACTACAACAATTTCTCAACTAGGACAGAGATGCAGCTTCAGAATAAGGCTAAGGTATGTTTCCATGGGGGAGGAAAATGGGAGCAAGAGAGCAAGAATACAAATGTGCGAAGGCATGAGAGAGAAGGAAAAGCATCATTAAAGTTGAAAGAACCACCCCAGTGCATTGACATTTAGCAGAGCAACTGCAGTATCCTGGGAACATCATGCATACCCATCCTCTTAGTACTGGAAATCTAAAGCAAAAATTGAATTGAATTGATTTTATTACTTACCTCCTTCATGCACATGAGTAAAAATCTTTACATTACGTCTCCATCTAAATGTGCAATATGCAATTTATAGTAATTTATAATAAATAGTATGTACAACAATATAACACAGAAATACAGTTGTGTCAGCATGAATTAATCAGTCTGATGGCCTGGTGGAAGAAGCTGTCCCACAGCCTGTCGGTCCTGGCTTTTATGCTGCGGTACCGTTTTCCGGATGGCAGCAGCTGGAACAGTTTCAGGTCCCCAATGATCCTTCGGGCCCTTTTTACATATCTGTCTTTGTAAATGTCCTGAATAATGGGAAGTTCACATCTACAGATGCACTGGGCTATCCGCACCACTCTCTGCAGAGTCCTGCGATTGAGGGAAGTACCGTTCCCATACCAGGCAGTGATGCAGCCAGTCAGGATGCTCTCAATTGTTCCCCTGTAGAAATTTCTTAGGATTTGGGGGCCATACCAAACTTCTTCAACCGTCTGAGGTGAAAGAGGCGCTGTTGTGCCTTTTTCATCACACAGCCGGTATGTAAAGACCACATGAGATCCTCGGTGAAGTTTATGCCGAGGAACTTAAAGCTGTTCACTCTCTCAACCTCAGATCCGCTGATGATCTGGAAATTAGTAGATTGAGAAGTACCTGGGGGCATGGATAGACCCATGGTGCGGAATATTGGATGAAGGATGGCGACAATACAGTGTAAAGATAAACTGGCCAAGTGGTTGAAAAGCTTGAAGGCAGTAAAGCTGAAGCCATTGCAGAAGATCGAGCTAATAAGGACTTTCATGATACCAAGACTCTACTATCACCTGACCCTTAACGAAATCTCGCAGAACACCATGAAGGACCTGGATAGACTGATTAGGTCTACAGCAAAAGAGATTCTCCATCCGCCCCATGATACCACCGTTAATGTAGATTGAAGTTTTAAGATTGACAAAAGGAAGTACAGGTTGAGTACTCTATTCAAGATGCTTGGGGCCTGCAATTGTTTCGGATTTTGGAATTTTTTGGATTTTGAAATATATAATGAAATAGCTTAGGATCGCCATTATTTCCAACTCTGAATTTATGGGCTACCAGTAAGCAGTCTTTGACTTACACTTGTTCATCACGTATATGTACTTAACAGTAAAAAGTATTACATACCATTAATATAATGAAAATATATTGTGTGCAGAGTAACAAAACCAGCACAGCCCCATCAGGAGAACACCTGAATCAGCTGTTGAACAACATCAAACAATGGCAGGCTTTCCGCCACCATCTACAATGCCGTATTTTGACTAAAAGGTTACAGTACACTGTATTTGTATTATACTTTTTTAAAAAAGGTTTTATATAAGGTATAAAAACAATCAGTATTGTAGACTTGTTCTGCTATTAAGATTTTCATCAGCGACGAAATTTGCAAACTCATCAATGAATTTCTCTACTGCTTCGTGATCAGCAGACATTTTATCTTTAAAATTTTCAGAACTTTCAAAAATGTAAGGCCATGTCTTTTCTTAAATTTCTGCAACCAGCCTGCTGAATATTCACAACTACCTTCAATTTTCAGTTCATCATGATAGATCATTGCTTGTTTCATATTCAGCACACATTTAAGTGGCTTATGTTCATTCCGATGATGACGAATCTATTCTTTCAATACATGATTGAGATCTTTATTTTTCGCTTCATGCAGTATTTCTCTATTTTTCATTAACTTTTATTTATTACACGTGAGGTCACTTCTCAGAACAGTCTGTGAAGCGCAGAGACCTGTGCATCACCTGGGAACTTTCCCAGCACCTTGTGGAATTTTCCATTTGTGACGTCATGTCAGCGCTCAAAAAAATTTCAGATTTTGGAATTTCGGTTAAGCAGTACTCTACCTCCACACTTAATACATCCACAATGACTAGGAAATAGACGGAAGGAAAGAACTAGGAAATAAAAATGGAAGCAACATAAAAGTGGCCAGGCTAGATTCTCTCAGCATTCCATCTTCATGAGAAAAGGAAATTGTGAGACTATTCATTTTAGCTCACTATAGAATAGAGCAAAAAATAATTACCCAGTATTTCTACACTTGGGATCTCTCAAAGCATTTTATAGCTGTTAATTACTTCTCCTGTTTCGTGCAAGACTCGCAGCAGTCAGTTTATACATAGGCAACACAAACAGCTTTGTTGTAGCTTTAACAACCCAAGGAATTGCCCATACTTCTTACAAATGGTTCCATGGATATCTGACAGAAACCTTTGACCTCTGCACTCTGCACCTTTTATATTTGACTTTCATAATTCTTTACAGCATGAACCCATCAAGTCTCTGTTGGCTGTTAGAGCAATCCCATCACTCACCCAACCTTCCCTCACATGCACATTAATTCCCACCCTGTCATTCACCTACACTAGAGGTAACATTGTGTTGGCAATTAACCTACCCACCAGCATTTTATCTGGTATTAGCAAGAAACCAGAGAACTCAGAGTAAAGACACAGGAAGAGTGAGTGAACTCCATACAGACAGCACTGGAGGTCATTATCAAGCCCAGCTCACTGATGTCGTGAAGCTCTTCTAACATTTCAGTACAGTAGTGCAGACAATAAACTTGAATCATGTTCAGATCTAAGTAAATGAGTCCTCAACATTATTTACAAATAGCATTGAAAATCTTTCATACAAAATACTTTTTCTTTCATATTATCCCCAGAATCAATGACCTGGTGATACCACTTTGCTGTTAGTTGGATCTTGCAGGAAAAAAAAATACCTGCCTAATTTCCACACATTACACTATTGATAGCACTTGAAAATTACTGGGTTTTTTTTTCAAAAAGCTGCAGATGCTGGAAACAGGAAATAAAACCAGAAAATACTGGGGACTCAGTATTCAGAAAATACTGCAGAAGTGCAGTTCTGGTCTCCATACTTGAGGAAGGATATACTGGCTTTGGAGGCAGTGCAGAGGGATTCACCAGGTTGATTCCAGAGATGAAGGGGTTAATCTATGAGGAGCGATTGAGTCACCTGGGACTATACTCTCTAGGATTCAGAAGAATGAGAGGGGATCTTATAGAAACACACAGAATTTTGAAAGGGATAGATAAGATAGGAAAGTTGTTTCCATTGGTAGGTGAGACTAGAACTAGGGCACATTGCCTCAAGATTCAGGGGAGAAGATTTAGGACGGAGATGAGGAGAAACTGTTTTTCCCAGAGAGTGGTCAATCTGTGGAATTCTCTGCCCAGGGAAGCAGTTGAGGCTTCTTCATTAAATATAATTAAGATACAGTTAGATAGATTTTTACATAGTAAGGGAATTAAGGGTTATAGGGAAAAGGCAGGTAGATGGAGCCAAGTTTACAGACAGATCATCCATGATCTTATTGAATGGTGAGGCAGGCTTGATGGGCCAGATGGCCTACTCCTGCTCCTATTTCTTATGTTCTCTCAGCTGGTCAGCCAACATCTATGAAGATAGAAACAGTGTAAAGGTTTCAGGTTGAAAGCCTTTGCCAGAATTGAGAAGGAGAGCACTGGGGAAAGCGGGAATTCTTTGCAAGTTCTGAAGAAGGGTCTTTGACCTGAAATGTTCTATCTTTTTCTACAGATGCAGCCTAACCCAAGCATTGCCATCATCACTTGAAATATACTATTTGGTTGCAAAGATATGTGAGAAAGATGTGATGGAAATGCAAATAAATCCTGTTTAATTTATGCTTTAATAAAGCTGAGAGTGTGACCAGCTGAGAGTGTGCCATGGAACACAACAGAGGAGCATTAACATTGACATGTGAAGACACTGGGAAAGTGTAGGGTAAAAATTAGCTGTAATGATGCTCTATCATTTAACTACCTGCCAACATTCGTTACAAAGATTTTGCAAGGAAAAAAATAAGCTCCAGATCTTGAGCTTGGGAACACTGCCAGATTCTTGGTCCCAAGACTACATTTCAGTCAACAACCTAGTTATCGATTTATGCATCTGGAATTTGATGGGTCTTCCCATTTCAGGAGTTTCAGAATGATAAACTGCATCACTGCTCACAAAAAATACAATTCGAATCCTAAGCATTAGGAGTCAGCACAAAACTTTTATTGATAAGTTTTATCATCCTTTCTTGGCTTCAGCTCAAGAGGACATCTGCTATAAAAACTGATGAGATTTCAGAATTACCACCAACTTGAAAGCATGGGAAAAGAGCAAGTGCAGATCTCATAAATCTATGCTTTTTCCTACTATATGCATACATGATCAATTATTCTGTAATTATGCTTTTACTTTGATACAATAGATCAACCTAAACAACGTAAAGAAACATCTTTGAAAACCAAGGAAGGAACCATGTTGCACAAAGGGATAACACATACAGAGTCTCACATTATGCAATTTCAATCTTCTAAAACCTAAAAGCCATCAAAATATTTTTGTTAATTAACTGGCAAGTAACATTTCTTGGGGGGTAATAAACTGATTTTTTTCCAAAACTGCAAGGGAAATATTCCAAACTTTCCTCTCACTTCCTCACTTTGACATATTTAACGTGATCTCAGGGCAGTTTCTGCTGCGAGAAGTATAGAGAAGCTGGAAGTACTTGGTCATTTGAGCAGCATCAGCAGGGAGGGGAACTGATAAAGTTTTGGGACCCCTTCATCCGATGAGCACTTCTAGCCATCTCATTTTGTTTCGCATTTCCAGTATCTGCAGTTTTTTTTGCTCCAAGGTCCACTGAAAAGCTTGATTAAGACATCAGCAATATTAACATAATGGCTATCACCACATAATTTTAATGAACTATTCACAGCATGGTGTAAAATTAAATTTTAGCATCAAGTAATTTCACATTTCAGTTGGATTTAGATTTGACAATTCTGGCAATACATATCCCCAAAGGATTCATCACTTATCCTTCAACCAACAACTGCCCAGTGAAACTGCATTTTCTACAGTATTGAAATGGTTCCAACTCAAATACAAAAAAAATCTTTTTCATAATGTAATTTTATTTTTTCTTCAAGTTGGCTGTAAGAGTGTCAGAAACAACCACTGAAACACTAGACAGCATTTTACCCTTCACGATACATTGCTGATGACGTGCCACAATTTTTAAGCAGTCAACACCTTGCAGTCTGCAACCATTCACAAAATCAATGACTGGATTTTCTTGCAGAGGCTGGCAGTATTTTATGAGCATTAAGATTTGCACTACCTTTAGAATGGTCATTCAGTCCCATAGAAATGATTTCTATCAACAGTGAAAATGATTGCTGGCAGATTTTTAACTTAACTGCGTCTGATAAGTCTCTTGCTCCATTTCGTTTGTTGAGATTAATTTTTAAACCTGGAGGTCACATAGTTGTAATTTTTAACCAAATTTACTCATCAAATTTTTGCTTGTCCATTTCTCCAAATTTTGATATGAAAAACAAAACATTCAGTATCTTAAGATATCTGACCAATCTGAATTTTAGATTAGGGCACATCAATGTCTACAGTGGAATGAGAGCCATAAACATCAAACCAGCAATATAAAAAATGAGACATGTCATACTCAGCTTATTCCATTCACATTTATATTAGCATGAAAATATTAGGTCTTTGTAAAGAACAAAGGTCTTAAAATTATGATGCAAGGATATTAGCACTTTTTAGTTGCATTAGATTTCTTCATATTGTTCCTGTAGCAGGAGCTTGAAATCATTAATTTTACTTAATATAAATTGGACTATTGTGAAAATTTATGAACAAATTAAGTCAGTGTACTAACATCAATGGTGTACTAACATCCACAGTGCAATACGAAGGTCTGAATTATTTGTTGACTTGATTCAAGAAGTTAAAAAATTGCTTGAAGTTACCCATTCTCAATCATATTACTAGACCGCAGAATAGAAAAACAAAAAGAATGCTGGGAAGGCTGTGATTATTTCGCTGGATCAGCAAACTGAAGACTGGGAATTACGTTTAATGTCCTCCTGCTTCCTCCAACTTTCTCCAATGCAGGAGAATAGATGGCGGTTACAATGAATGATGCTTGGATTGGAGAAGTTGCAGACTGTGCTAATCTGTTTTTGAACTCAGTAAACGCACGGATACAGGTACAGTCCATGCAAATTAAGGTGCCAATTAGAGTCACAGCTGTTTTCCAGAAGTTTCATTATGATTGGGATACAGTTTTTTTAAACTAACAAATTGGTGTTCAAAGAGAATGCTGCCTGATGATTGAGTTCCTTCAGCAGTTTGTTTTTCACAGCAATACTTAAGTATCGCAGCCTCATGTCTCAAGAACGAAAAGCTTGCTTAATATGCATATCCTTTTAATATGCATAATTCTCATCTTATTTCCTGCAGCCTGCAGCTCTTTAACTTGTGGGAACTCGACATTAATTTGGGAGGAATGGCAACAGTAACCACTGTATCCAAATTCGTTAGAGGCATGAAAGCAAGAGTTTACACAAACAACCAGAAGGAAGACATGCATACTGGCTGGCATAACTGGGAGTCAGTAGCAGACCCAACTTCAGTGCATATGATAATGAGGCAAAGTATTTTGGTGTGGAGGGGGAAGGGGGGGAGAAACAAAAAAGAAAATCAAGGTATGCACTTACGAGGACCTGAGGGAACAAAGAAATGTGTGGGTGGAAATACACATCATCCTTCATGTCCAAGTGAAGACTGAGTCATTGAAACAGAAACGAGTTCAGATTTACTGTATAAGCATTCACTTAAGAGTAAAAGAGGTAATTTATGAAAAACACTAGTTAGACTAGAGAAAGTGCAGTGTGTACAGTTTTTGAAATTCCATTATAAAACCAAGATCCAGAGAAACCATAGAACTTAGATTCACTGGGATGAAACTGAAGATGGGAAACTATAATTATGAAAGGACTTGAGATACATGGGCTATTTCCACTGCAGAAGAGAAGGTTGAGAAGATTTAATAGGAGTATTTAAGATTAAGGAGTTTTTTTCTATGGAATGAATTTTTCAGAGGTCAAAAGGAGCAAGAAATTCTTCGTCATAGAAAGCAGTTGATGCAAAGACTATCCACATTTTATAGGAAAATTGAGCACAAATGTAAAGCAGTGGAAAATGTAGGACTTTCTGGAGTATGCCAAGCAGTGAGATAGATTTGAATCCAAGCAGACATAGTGGTGGTCCAAGCAATCTTGGTGATGAAGGCATACAGGTGCTTGCTGTCCTGAGGCAAATTAGGGTGTTTAAATCCCTATAGCCTAACAAGGTATCCCCTCAGACCTTGCAGAAATGCTAGTGCAGAAATTGCTGGTGCCTTGAAACAGATATTTAAAACCTGTTTAACCAGAGGTGAGGTGCCTGAGTACTGCAGGACAGCAAATGTCATTCTGGTGTTCAAGAAAGGCTCTCAGATTAAGCCGGAAAATTATAGGCCAGTGAGCCTCATGTCAGTCATGGGTAAATAAATGGAGGGTATGCTATGGTACAGAATATAAAAGTATAATGGATTCTGGTTAACTGGGACACATCGGGAACAGTACATTTTGCCTCAATTAGCTGAAATTTCATGGAAATAGTTTTTAAAAAGTATTAAAAAACAAGTTACCATTTAGTTGAGTAACAGATTATGTATTTAAATGAAATACAGAACAAATTAGAACACTACCAATATTAATACAATACAAATTGGGTATTAGTTTTTAATAATTACCAATGGAGGAATTAATCCAGGATACCCCTTTGGGTAGTACTGGGGGTATGACCTATCTGGCACAGCAGCAGCAGCCAGGCCAGTGGCACTGTGGCCGGCTCTGAACTTTAGTAGAGAAGGGTAGCGTCAGGTGGAGCGATAGTGTTAGGAGACTCAATAGTTAGCGGAATGGACAGGAGATTCTGTGGCTGTGAAAGAGACATCAGGATGGTGTGGTGCCTCCCAGGTGCTTGGATCAAGGATGTCTCAGAGTGGTTGCAGAGGGAAGGTGATCAGCCAGATTGTGGTGCACATTGGCACAATTGACATGGGTAGAAAGAAGGAAAAGGTCCTGCATATTAAGTATAGGGAGTGAGGGAAGAGGCTAAAGAGCAGAACCTGCAAGGTAGCAATCTCTGGATTACTCCCAGTGCTACGTGCTCATCAGGGCAGGAAGAAAGTACAGATCAATGTAGCTGAGGAACTGGTGCAGGAGGCAGGGTTTCAGGTCCTTGGATAATTGGAAACTTTTCTGGGCCAATATAACAGTGCCAGGTTGCAACTAAACTGAAGGAAAACCAAATTCTTGACCGGGAGGTTCACTAGTGCTACCAAGAAGGGTTTAAATTTCTTTGGCAGGGGAATGAAAACTAGAGCACCAGGCCATAAAATGGCAGGATAGAGAGGAAGGTAGATGTCAAGGCCAGTAAAAACAGGCAGAAGCAAAGAAATAGATACGTTTGGACAGACAGTTTTGATAGTTTGCGTATTTTAATACTAGGAGTATAATGGGTAAGGGTGAACTTAAAACATAGATCAATACATGGAACTATTATGCTTTTGTCAGTACAGAGGGTCAGGAATGGGTGCTTAATGTCCCAGGATTTTGATGTCTTAGAAAAGATAGAGAGAGTGGTAAAATAGGTGGTGGATTTGTACTACTAATCAGGCACAGCCTCACTCAGAGGGGCATAGTGTAGTCACTCTGATGGGATTATACCACAGATCCCCCAACAACCACCGAGACATTAAGGAACAGATATGCAGGCAGACTATAAGAGATCCAGAAAGGGCAGAATTTGTTAGGTACATCCAGAACGGGTTCGTAAATCAGAATCAGAATCAGGTTTATTATCAGTAGCATATGTCATGAAATTTGTTAACTTAGCAGCAGCAGTACAATGCAATACATAATAATATAGAAAGAAAAATAAATACGTAAATCAATTACAGTAACTATATATGCATATTAAATGCTAAAAATAATGCAAAAACAGAAGTAATAAATATTTTTTTAAAGTGAGGTAGTGTTCATGGGTTCAATGTCCATTTAGGAATCGTATGGCAGAGGGGAAGCAGTTGTTCCTGAATCGCTGAGTGTGTGCCTTCAGTCTTTTGTACTTCTTTCCTGACAGTAAAAATGAGAAGAGGGCATGCTCTGGGTGATGGGAGACCTTAATAATGGACGCCTCCTTTCTGAGGCACCACTCCTTGAAGATGTCTCGGTTACGATGGGAGTTAGTACCCAAGATGACTGATTTTACAATTTTCTCTAGCTTCTTTTGGTCCTATGCAGTAGCCCCCCACCCCATACCAAACTCTGACGCAGCCTGTCAAAATGCTCTCCACGGTACATCTATAGAAGTTTTTGAGTGTTTTAGGTGACAAATCAAATCTCTTCAAACTCCTAATGAAATATAACCACTGTCTTGCCTTCCTTATAGCTGCATCAAAATGTAGATAGTTCAACACGAGGAGGGGTGTACCAGACAGGATGCTGGGTAACCATCCCAGGCAGTTGACCAACCATTCAGTGGGTGAGCAGTCAGGGAACAGTGACTATAACTTCTCAAGTTTTAAGATAGCTATAGATATGGATACAATAAGTATGGAGCTTGCGGAAGAGTATTAAATTGGAGAACGGCAAATTACAAGACCATCAGCGAGGAGCTAGGGAGAGTTCATTCGGAACAGCTGTTTTCTGGGCAAGTCCACATCCAATGTGGAGGGTGTTTAAAGACCTACTGCACAGAGTACAGGGCAGAAACAGCCTAGTCAGAAGGAAGAACAAGGGCGGAAGGACGTTGACGGAGGTGATGAATTATGTCAAGAAGTAAAGGGAGAAATATATAAAGCTTAGGAAGCTAGAATCAAACAGAGCCCTTGAGGATTATAAAGAAGCCAGAAAGGAATTTAAGAAGAGAATTAGGAAAGCCACAAAGGGCCTGAAAAGTCCCTAGCTAATAGAATTAAAGAGAATCCCAAGGCATTCTATATTATATCAACAGCAAAAAGATACTAGTGAGAGGGTAGAACCATTCAAGGATGAAGGGGGGAACACTTGCTTGGATGCGGAGGATTTAACTGAGATCCTTAATGAGTACTTTACATCAGTATTTATCAAGGAGAATGACGAGGAGGATAGGGAGATCAGAGCCGAGTGTATGGATATGCTACATTTCAAGGTAAAGGAGGAGGTAGTGTTTGATCTAGTAAAGAGCATTTAGGGGGGATAAGTCCCCAGGGACTGATGGGACATAACCTAGGTTCTTAAGAGGGGCAAGAAAAGAGATTGCTGGGGCCCTGACCAATATCTTTGTGTACTGTCTAGCCACAGGCCACGTCCCAGAGGACTGGCAAGTAGCAAATGTTGTTCCATTATTCAAGAAGTGAATAAAAGATAATCCTGGAAACAATAGACTGTTGAGTCTTACATCAGTGGTAGGAAAGTTACTGGAGTGAATTCTTCGCTATAGAATTAATGAGCATTTGGGAAACCATGACCTAATGAGGGTGAACCAGAATGGGTTTTTGCAGCACAAGTTGTGTATTACTAACTTGAGTGAGCTTTTTGAAAAGGTGATGAGGGTGACTGATGAAGGTAGACCTATGGATGTTGCTCTCCCTAGATTTCAGTAAGGTGTTTAACAAGGTCCATCATAGGAGGCTCATCCAGAAGATTAAAATGCATGGGATCAATGGGTGAATAGGCTGTTTGGATTCAGAATTGGTTTGCCCATAGAAGACAGAGGGTAATGGTTGAAGGGACTTATTCTCGCTGGAAGCCGGTTATAAGTGGTGTTCTGCAGTGCTCCATACTGGGACTTCTGCTGTTTGTGATGTATATAAATAACCTAGATGAAAATGTAGATGGCTGAGATAATTCGAAGATTGGTGGTGTGGACAGCATAAAATACTGGCAAAGAATACAATGGGATATAGATCAGTTGTAGATATGGATGAAGAAATAGCAAATGGTGTTTAACCCGGCCAAATATGAAGTGTTGCACCTTGGTAGGCCAAACACAGAGACAGTACATTATTAAATGCAAGATCCTTAACAATGTTGGTGAGCAGAGGGATCTTGGGGTCCAAGTTCATACCCCCTGAAAATGACCCAACACAGGTTGATAGGGTGGGTAAAAAGGCATATGTTATGCTTGCCTTTATAAGTCAAGGCACTGAGTTCAATAGTCAGGAATTAATGTTGCAGCTTTATCAAATTCTAGTTAAGCAGCATCTGGAGTTACATACAGTTATGATCACCCTGTTATAGGAAGGATATCAAGGCTTTGGAGGGGGTGTAGAAAAGATTTACCAGAATGTTTCCTGGATTAGACAGGATGTGCTATAACAAGAGGTTGGACAAACGTGGGTTCTTTTTTCTGGAGTATTGGAGGCTGAAAGGGGATCTGATGGAGGATTATAAGAATATGAGAGGCATAGACAGAGTAGACAATATCTTTTTCCAAAGGTTGAAATACCTAATACCAGAGAGCATGTTTTTAAGGAGAGAGAGGGTAATTTTAAAGGAAACATAAGGGGCAAGTATTTTTCTTATACAAATGCAGAGTGGTGGGTGCCTGGAATGCAGTCTGGGATGGTGACAGAGGCAAAAAGATGACAGACTATTATGAGATGTTTAGATTGGCTGATGAATGTGAAGAAATGGAAGGATATGGATATTGTGTAGGCAGAAAAAAGTCTAGTTAGCCATTTTGTTACTAATTTACTGGTTCAGCACAACATTGTCAATCCAAATGGATCTTGAAAACCAGAAAGCATTGCATGAGAGGATTGGTGGAGGCAGATACTTTCAAAACTTAATAAGTATTCAAATGAGCTGTTTAAATTGCCATGGCATAGAAAGCAATGGGCCATGTACTGAGAAATGGAAGCAGTATAGATTGCTACAGTATGGATCCCCTTCCTCTATATTATTAGCTACTCTGGACTTATTCATTTTGCTCAGCTAAGAAAGCAGCTCAGTCTGTTCCCTTAACAGTCTGAATTTTCTAAATATCAGGGATAGCTTTGACATTCAGTAAGATGTGAATGTCATTGTGCCATCTGCCCAAGATATCTTCCATAGAACAGGAGTAGCACTGCTTTGGCCCATCACTGTAACTGATCCCTGACGCTGTGTCAGCCCTTTTTGGATGACTCGTGTCTGCTCTCCATCCACAAATTTATCACAAATAACGGGAACACAGGAAACTACAATGGAACCTTGCACAGTGTATTTACATTCTTCTTGCACAGACCCTCAAGATTTGGGATGACGTTCTTCCGTTACAATTTTACTAATTCTAGTGATGATTGAGGACAGCCTAGACAGAGGAACTCACTGTGAAAAGCAGGTGGATAGTTCGTAAGGTGATGCATTGCTTTTGGTGCTTAAGTAAGGTTATTCTGGTCTCTTGATGCAAAGCCCCAAGCTTCTCAATACTATCCACTCATGCTCCTTCAGCACTGTAAGTGGCCCTGGGCTAGGGATTCACAATTAATCAGTGGGAATGACGCATTCTTTCAAGGAAGCTTTGGAGAACATCCTTGAACCTTTTCATCTGTCTGTCTGGTAATCTCTTCCTATGACAGAGCTCAAATAGTGTGTCTGTTTCTGGAGTCAAGCATTCAAGGACCTGAGGTACCCAAAGGAACTATGACCTCCATGTTGTAGAACTTGGCCCGGGACAGAGTCTGACACTGGTTCTCTTTATCAATCCAGGGAATATTATGGTATCTTTTCTGTGGAATGTTTACAGGGATGGCACTTGTGTTATCTTTCTGGTGTCTGCAATAGGATCTGATCCAAGTTCTTAAAATTATGATGAGAGCAGGTGAAGTATTCTGAGGATAAATATTTCTGTTGGAGAATCAATAGGTGTGAAAATGCTCAGCCAAAAGAATTTTCTTAGTTTCTTTCTCCAACCCTGACAGTCTTTGTAAATGCCAACTAATTCCCTAAATTCCAGTCTCGGAGTGCTTCTGCAGCTTAATGTAAAAGCAGTAGTCTGGAATTTGCTGAGCACAGCTCTTCTCTCCTTCACACCCCCACCTCCCATTTAGCTGCTGCTATAATGCACAGATTTCTTACATTTTTTTTAATCCACAATCAGAAGGATGAATTTGCTGGTTGACAACATTCTCATCCCAACTAACAAAGTGCTCTTCGAGGCCAGGAACTTACACACTATTTCCCCCTTCTTAATCAGCCACTTGGAATGAGGCTTGATTTGCGTCCACTCTGGTTACTGAAGAGGTCAGGGTGAGATCCACGAGCTCTCCAACAAGAGTCCTCAGACAGAAAGTAAGGTTGTGGGGTGGTGTGCCCTTTTATGCTGAGTTTCTGTGCATTCTCAACCCCCAGACTTGAGGTTCTCCATACCATCCTGAAAGCTCTTTCTCTATTTTGAGTGGTCACGGGCCAGGGATATGCCATCATTGGTGGAAATGCTGCATTTCCATCCCCTTCCCCCAAAAGACAAAAGGGATGAGTGGATGGATAGTGTGCTCTTGAGCAGCTAAGTCATTCTTACAGATCAAAGTTCCAAGTACATATATGTCACCATACACAACCCCGAGAATCATTCTCTTGTTCGCACATTCATTCTTGTTTGCACACTCAATAAATCCATAATAGAATAATAACCATAGTAGAATCAGTGGAAGACCACACCAACTTGGGATTTAACCAGTGTGCAAAAATCAACAAACTGTGCAAATATAAAAATAAATAATAAATAAATAAATAAGCAATAAATATCAAGAACATGAGATGAAGAGTCCTTGAAAGTGAGTCCATAGACTGAGGGAACTGTTCTGTGATAGGGCAAGTGAAGTTGAGTAAAGTTATCCCCTTTGGTTCAAGAGCCTGATGGTTGAGAGTAATACTGTTCCTGAATCCTGAGGCTCCTGTACGTTCATTCCAATGGCAGCAGTGAGAAAAAAGCACGTTCTGGGTGGCGGGTGTTCCTGATAATGGATGTTGCTCTCCTGCAACAACATTCTGTGTAGATGTGCTCAATGATGAAGAGGGCTTTTCCCATGATGGACTGGGCTGTCTGCATTTGTTTTGAAGAGCACTGATGTTTCCATATCAGGCTGTGATGCAGCCAGTTATTATACTCTCCACCAAACACCTACAGAAGATTGTCAGATTTTTAGATGTCATGCTGAATCTTCACAAACTCCTAAGGAACTAGAGACGCAGCCGTGCTTTCTTCGTAATTGCATTTATGTGCTGGGCCAAGCACAGGTCCTCCGAAATAATAACACCAAGCAACTTAAAGTTGCTGACCCTCTCCATTTCTGATCCTTCAATGAGTACTGGCTGATAGACCTCTGGTTTCCTTCTCCTTAAGTCAATAATCAGTTCCTTGGTCTTGCTGACATTGAGTAAGAGGTTGTTGTTATGATACCATTCAGTCAGATTTTCAATCTCCCTCCTATATGCTGATTCATCTCCACCTTTGATTCAGCCTAAGCCAGTGGTGTCGTCAGCAAACTTGATTATGGCATTGGAGCTGTGCATAGCCACACAGTCGTAAGTGTAAAGCGAGTAGAGTAGGGGGCTACACACACAGCCTTGTGGTGCATCTGTGCTGACGGGGATTATGGAGGAGATGTTGTTGCCAATCTGAACTGACTGGGGTCTACAAGCAAGGACCCAACTGCACAAGGAGATATTGAGGCTAAGACCTTGGAGCTTATTAAATAGTTTTGAGGGAATGATGGTATTGAATGTTGATAAAGAGCATCCTGATGTATGCACCTTTGCTGTCCAGATGTTCCAGGGTTGATTGAAGAGCCAATGAAATGGCACCTGCTGTGGACCTGTTGCACTAGTAGGCAAACTAGAGTGATTCCAATTCGCTTCTCAGTCAAGAGTTGATATGTTTCATCACCGACCTCTCAAAACACTTCATCACTGTGATGGAAATGGGAAACTCAGAAAAATGTGTACATCTGCAGAGAGTGCAAGGGAGTGGGGATTGGAGACAGGAACAGAAGAGCTACATTTGACAGGCTATTGCTTGTACGTTGAAATTCAGTGGTACTCGGTGATTAAAAAGATGGAGAATTACTTGGAGATTACAATACTGTCAAGGGTGGTGATGGAAATCAACAAAATTCTTTTGGATGAACACTTTCACACTTATTGATTCTCCAACAAAAATATTTATTTTAAGTGCACTTCCCCCATTTTCATTATAATGTTAAGAACTTGGATCAGGTCCCTTTCCCACCCCCACATCTTTTCTGATAAATACTTCAATCCTTCACTTCAAGCTGCAACAGATAATTCATGGCCAGACAAATCTTCAATTCCTTATCATAACACAAAGCTGCCTATAAGAGTTAAGGATATGGGAGACTACTCCCACAGTCTCTCTCAAGGCTTGGACCTTTCCAACCAGATTCATTTAAAAAAAAGAAAGAAAACCAAACCACTTTATGGCCACAGAGGAATATTTTTATCTCATGTCAGCTGAGCATTCTACGATAATACAGATTATGCAGGCTCTTTCCACGGTAAACTGGTTGAATGAATATTCATTCAAACTCAAATCAACTGGCATTCCAATTAGATTTACCCATGTAGATATGACAGTAAACTATTATCAACATCAATTATAAGCAGACTCACACATGCACACTCTTCATAGTACATAAACCTGTAAATCAAATGTGTTTTGTACACCCAAAAAATATATTAGCCTTACATTAATGCAGCAAGTCAGGGAGCACATTCGTTTTTATGACATCCATGATGAATCAAACAAATACAGCCTCTATGATTCATTACTGCACAGGAGAAAGCCCTACAGCCAAATTCTAATTGAGCTGAAACAGTCTGCAGCAGCTAACTGAAAGTCAGGGGTGGAGGTGGGATATAAAATGTATGAGTGGAAGTGAATTGAATACTGGTTCAGCCCTCAACATGGATCCCACCAGTAGTTCATCCAAGACACTTTAATTTATATAGCAAGGTTAATGTCTAAGCTACATTGCTGAAGGTTATTTAAAGATTTGCAAAAAAAAAGAGTAATCACAGCAAGGTAGCAGTTTCAGGGTGAGAAACTTGGGCCTTAAAGGAATACCCCAAAACTTAAATAAAGACAATGCTTGTGACAGAGGGTAGAGATGGTTAAAATTATCTGGGAGAGTGGATTTAAAGCTGAGATAAAATCAGCAGTGATGGAAAAGCGAGACTGCAGAAGAATGTGAACATACAGAGAATTCTGAAATTAGGGTCTTGCCGATTTGAATATCGGAGAACACAGGGAAGGGAGATGATACAAGTTAGATGGTCAACAGAATTCCAGATGAGCACATTTCTGAAAAGGAGAAGATAGGAGGCCAACCAAGATCCAAGATAGCACTGGAATATTTGTGTCCGAAGGTAACAAGGAACTCAATAGTAGATGGGCTGAGAAGTTGAAAGAGGAGGATGACATTACAAATTATCAACCAGTCCCAATAGAAAAAATAGGCTACAAGGTCCTTTGACCCTGCTCTGCCATTCAACCTGCCTCAATCACTACTGACCATATATCCTGATCCCCAATACCCCCCCCACCAACCCCAACATTTTTTAGTCTCAGCCTTGAGTAGATACAGTGGCCAAGTATCCATTTCCTGAGATGGAATTCCAAAAATGTTAGAAACTTCCATCTACATAAATTCCTCCTTGCTTTTAATCCAAAGTACTTTATTTTTGTCTGGATCCTGAATCTACCACACAACTCTAGACTCTCCACTAAGCAGAAACAGTGTTTTGTCAGTGTGTATCTGCTGAATTATGCAGTCACTTCTCATTCTCATAAACACCTGAGTTCCAGATGCAATTATGAGATCAATGTGGAATCAAATGCAAGTTTGCAAATATTCAGGATCAGTTGGATAAGAAACAGTGGAATGAGGAGCTTGGAAAACAGAGCTTGTGTCAAGGATCTAAGACAATGGCCTGAAACAAACTCTCTTTTAACTGATGGTTCAGAACAGAGCAAATCTATCTCTGTGCCACTGGCACATGAATAGAATGTGAGAACATGCATTGCAGAATAGAAGTCAGGAAATGTATGAAGATCAGATTTGCACACATCTCACCTTTTGCTCTGCCCTTGGACTTATGAGGATATTTCATTTGAATGGGGTTGCTGAATTGCACAGAAAAAATGAACTGGATTTGTTATCTATCAATGAAATTGATGTTTTATATTAATTTAAATTAAATAAATGTGCTTTAAAATATTTTCTAAGCTTAATTAACGTTTAAGTTCTCTAATTATTTTTAAATACTTCAAATGATTTTTTCAAATTTATCCAATTATCAGAGATATTTAGAAACTGCCGTAAAGGTCTTTGACAAAGTAAGCTGTTAAAAGGCTATCAGTGTGTTCTGGAAGAGCCGCAACCTCAGGATCTGCCAGCAGAAATGCAGTCAACACCAGCAAATTATAGGACAAGCAAGGGAACAAACTCATAGTTTGAGGTGTGACTGTGTCAAATATGACCTGACCTAATGGCTTTGGTCACTTCTGTGCCTACTGGGAGATTTCAACTCATCTAGGATGAATGATGAACAGGCAAGTGAGAGACAGTTAAAGGGTCAAAAAAAAAGTGGTGATGAACAAGAGCTGAATACATATCATATAAACACATTTGAAGGACGTTCCAAGCAGAAGTTGTGCATAAAACGTTGAAACCCAAGCTTAGCTGCTGCATCATCAGTTGGAATTCAGTTAAGTTATTGGGATTGGCACTTTTCTTTAGTTCATTTAGATTTTTTTTCCATCATGTACCCAGTCACTGGGTAAATTAAAACAGATAGGTTCTTGAATATTATTAGAAAGCAGTAGAACGGGGTTGAGAGGGAAAATAAATCAGCCATGATTGAATGGCGGAGCAGACACGATGGGTCAAATAGCCTACTTCTGCAGCGATGCCTTATGGTCTTATGATGCTAAAAGTACTCAGGCACTGGATGTTGGCAATAATAGATACTGTATATACAGTTGCAAGTTCTGCAGATTCCTTCAGTTTGCTCCTCAGACACACTTATTCCAACAGAGCAAACCAATCTATCATGGATTTACAGCTAATGACATGGATTTGAAACCACTCCTCTCCACCTTAGTAGAAGCACAGTTGAAAGTTTAAGATAGTAGAGCTCTCCATTATTAATGCTCCTCTACGTAAAATAATGTATTTTCACAATATGCACAGTCAAATAGCATCTGTCCAAATAACTTTCAGTGCAACACTGATCACAAAACACATCTGAGACAAGACTGGACTAAAACCTCAGCTGGTGCCCTCCATGTTGTGGGACTGGATGGTCACCTTAGCCTCACCCACTGCCTTTGCAACTAAAATGCAGAGGAAGTTAGAAGACCTCTCCTAGAGCAACAGGAAACATTGAGTCTCTGCAGAGGTCCTGAGTCTCCGGAGTGGAATGGGGAGACAGTCACTGATATGTGTCCATACACAGTGGCGGCTCTCCTCTTCAGGGACCTGATAAATCTATTGGAATTCTTTGAGGAAATAATCGGCAGGATAGGTAACGGAGAGTCAGTGGATGTTTGAACACTGTGCCACTTAGTTGGGGCAAGAGTTGGTTGTCAAACCATTTCTAACAAACATCAGTTGCATGCACTTGCATGGCCGTTAAGACACTACACCATGCTTCGAACAATCAGTTTTTAAAATAGCATTAGTTAGGTGTGCTTTTGTTCAAAAAGCAGAGTTTCATCACTGACAGTTGGCGAGAAAAAGCAGTAGGACAATTCAGAAACAAGAGAAAATCTGCAGATGCTGGAAATCCAAGCAACACACACACACACACGCACACACAGAATGCTGGAGGAACTCAGCAGGCCAGGCAACCTCTAAGGAAAAAGCACAGTTGGCGTTTCGAACTGAGACCATTTGGCAAGACAATTCAGAGCTTTTGCTCACTGTGGTTTCAAAGAGTCAAGTTTGGAGATGCCAGAAATGGCATTAGACATTAAGGAGTCAACAGTTTTTAAATAGTGTCAGTTGCATGTGCTTGTGTTATGTTATCCATTTGAGCTGACTGATGCCAATTCAAAAAGCAATGATTTTTGATCATTTTGTTTTTTATTTTGACTTTGCACAGGAAGGCATTGAAGATAGTCGACCATCTGCGCTCAGTGCCTGTGTTGATTTTGTTCATTAACAAATGAACATGGCTGCAATTAATTCTTCTATCAATAACTATTATAACTAATACTTAGTTTCATAATACTGTAGTTGTATTCGTAGTGTTTTAACTTGTTCTGTATTTAATTTAAATGCATAATTTGTTATTCAGTTAAACAACAGTTTGTCTTTGTTCTGCCTGTTAACTATTTCCATGACACTTCGGTTAATGGAGTAGCCACATAATTGGGCCAAAATGTACTGGTCCTGATGTGTCCCAATTAAGTGGAACCCACTGTATATACAGTTAAAAGATAACCAGAGAGTAATATGTTGCATATTTGAGTTGAGATGCATTCTATATTGAGTTAGAGTTTATTGCTAAGCAGGGAGGAATGTAGTATTTAATATTTCAGTAATACTTGAGTAACATTGTAAATATATTGTTTAAACATTTTTTGTTTGGTTGCATGTAAAAAGTACGTGAATGGCATAGGTCATTATGTGAGCGCCTCACTAAAAAAAGAAAAACAATGTAAGCAAGTGTCGCAGCTCCTGAGTTTTTCTTTGAATTTGTTTCAGGAGTTACAAAACTTAACAGAGAGGACTAGAATACATGAGGAAGGATATAATGCTGAGGCTTTATAAGGCATTGGTCAGAGTGCACTTGGAGTATTCTGTGCAGTTTTGGACCCCTTATCTATGAAAATATGTGTGGGCGTTGGAGAGGGTCCAGAAGAGGTTCATGAGAATGATTTTGGGAATAAAAAGGTTAACATATGAGGAGCATTTGATGGTCTGACAGTACTCTCCGGAGTTTATAAGAATGAGGGGGGTATCTCATAGAAACATTGAATATTGAAAGGCCTAGACTCCACTGGTGGTGTTCCAGCTGAAGGAATGGCCTACCCCTGCTCTACCTCATCGGGTGTTGATGCAGCTCAGTGGTTCTAGCTGAGCCCAGCTTTGCTCTGCTGGAGTTGCCTGCTGGAACTCAGCTGCAGAATCTTATCTAGGTGCCGGTCCCTCATTACCTGAGCCATGTCACGTTGGCTCCTACAGTCCCATTCAGAGATGCAGGTGGGAGGTACCTCTGTGAGTTGCTGCCCCACACCATCCATTTCCTAGCCCTTGTTCTCCAGGCTGACACACCACAGCTGTCGGTCTCTCCAGCTGAGAGCAAGGAGGGTCACCAGTGGAAGTCCTTTTATGAGGGTGTCCGCCCCTTGCACATTGGGGAAATGGGGTGGAGGGTGGAGCATGACTCGTAACAAGTTCTCCCAGTTACCAATTGCTTCTGCGGGCTGGAAGAGACCGTGTATTATATGCACATGGAGTGCGCGAGGCTGCAGTTCTGAATCACATATCTGAGAGGACTGCTCCTCACCTTCTGGGCCATGTTTTAGTCCCACCACCTTTGATCATCCGGTATCGAGAGGGGCATGGAGGGAGAAGGTTTTCCTAGATATTCTATGTTTAACCTGCTCCTGGGGCTGGTGAAGATAGCTATCCGAGGGTCCTGGAGACGGGCAGCGGAGGGTTCTGCCTGGGCTGACTGCTTGGCAAAGACAGGAGTGATATGAATTATTTTGCTCGATATCTCAGTCAAATAACACATTTTGTGCCTATTAAGCAAGAATGTAAGAAAATTCAGATAGCCTATAGACTGGTATACACATAGAATTACATTTCAATTTGAAATAATAGTGAATGGAATAAAAAGTTCTCATTCTACATTCATGCCCCAGTAGCTGTTGAAAGAGAACACGTGTAACATAGGGGTGTTTTGAGACCATTCAAGATGGGAATGTGTTAGTCATGATTTGTCAGATTTTTGTTTTTTATATGATTGTACTATTGTACAGTCTGTAGTGGTTTGAATTTATAATTGTACAGTATATTTGTAAAACAAAATCTCAGTAGCTGGTTTATTACAATAGATTTTGAAGCTATAACCATGCTATATAGCTTACTTTCAGCCATGTTTTCAAATCCCTTTTATTTCAATAACCCATCCCATTCCCAGTCACTTATCCCAATCAATTTTTAACCATCCTACACGTTAATGCACACTAAAGCCCTGTGCAATTTACCAATGTAATTTTCAAATTAAAAATTACTATTTTTTGTTACTATGTCTGGTGTGGCAATTTAAAACTTAAGATGCAATGTAATTGAAAATGCCTTGAGCTGAGGACATTAGCTTCTGCTTGCAATCTGTCACTACTGAAATGTGGAAGATGAAAGAGTGAGTCCAAAACTCCGCAGAAAGTATTTTTCATCCCATCGACATATTTGTTTGACTAGCAGACATGAAGTTAAAAATCAGATTGCTTACAAATGTAATGGTTTGGACTCTACAAAGAAAAAAAATCAGGACCAACATACAATATAACTTACTCTAGCAAATGTATTAACCATGAATCAAAAAGCAATGCATAAAACATGACAGTGATCTGAGAACAGTACAGTTATTAAGGCAGCATCTGATACCATACATATTGCTTACTGACAAACCAATCCTTAGTGAAATTGAGTGTTTATACGGTAGACAGGAGTGATATGAATTATTTTGCTTGATGTCACAGTCAAATAACGTATTTTGTGCCTATTAGGCAAGAATATAAGAAAACTCAAATAGCCTATAGACTGGTATACACATAGAATTACATTTCAACTTGAAACAATTGTGAATGGAATAAGAAATTCTCATTCTATAGGACATGGGAATGGTGGGTAGTATTTTTTGGGTTTTAAAAAAGGTGAACCGTTTTGTTTTGGAGCAATGATAGCCCAATATCTGTGTGATAGGGCATACTGCAGAACAGCTCAGAAAATGCCCGGAAATGAAAGGGTTAATGAAGAGCATTTGATGGCTCTGAGCCCATACTCACTGGAGATTAGAAGAATGGGGGGGGGGGCTCTCATTGAAACTTGCTGAATACTGGAAGTCCCAGATAAGAGTGCACATGGAGAAGATGTCTCCAATAGTGGGAGTCAAAGACCAGAGAGGGCACACCTTCAGAATAGGACGCCCCTTTACAGCAGAGATGAGAAGAAATTTCTTTGGGCAGATGGTGGTGAATCTGTGGAATTCATTGCCACAGATAGCTCTGAAGGCCAAATCATTGGGTATGTTTAAAGTGGATGTTTATAGGCACTTAATTAATAAGGGTGTCAAAGGTAATGAGGAAAAGAGAGGTCAAAGGATTTGAGATGAATAATAAATCAGCTATGATGGAGTGGCAGAGAAGACTAATTGGACCAAAAGGCCTAATTCTGATTCTATGTCTTAATACCTTATGGGCTTAAACTATCCACAGGTCAAGATGAACTTTCTTTCATAAACATGTTGAAACGTCTCAAAACAACAGTATCATATTTTGGAAAGAATTGGGGGTGCAAAGGAATGCTGATGAAAATCAAGAACTAGGGTTCCAAGTCCATAATTCCCTGAAAGTGAATAAAAAAAGTGGTAAAGAAGCCATATGGCATGCCTAGTATTAAACTGGGATTTTACATTGCAACTTTGCAAAACTTTGGTTCGGCCACATCTCAGAGCATTGTGCATGGGCATTTTTCAGCACTGCACCATAGGAAGGATTTGACTGTACTGGAAAGAACACTAAGGAAGTTCGCCAGGATATTGCCTGGATTGGATGATGTTAGTTATGTGGAGAGATTGAATAGGCGGGGATTGAATAGCTTGAAACTAAAGAGCCCAGGGGTGACCGGATGTTTATGAGAAATACAGAGAGGATACTCAAAACCTTTCTCCCATGCTAGGGGTATCTAAAACAAGAGGGCATCGGCTTATGGTGAGATGGAGTTTTTAGAGGAACCTGAGGAGAAAGTGATTTATTTACATAGTGAGTGGTTGAGTCTTTGAATCAGGCTGCCAATGGAGGTAGTGGAATCAGGTACAATCGCTATATTTTGACAGCACAAATAGCCTGGCATAGAAAGATAGGGCCCTAATGCAGACAAATGGGATTAGTATTAGTGAGCAAAAAGGGGTCGTAAGGACATGGTGGGCTGCAGGCCTACTTCCCTGCCATATGACAATGATTTTGAGACCCAGAGGAGATTTAGGAGGACTGCACTAGGGAAGGGGAATTTCTCTGAGGAGACCAGAAAAGCAATGGTTGAATCCCACAATGATGAATGAAACACAGTAATAATAGAGGTACTCAAAATCAGGAATGGTTTTCATACAGTAAAGAGAAAGAAACACTATCTTGTGACAAAAGGTACATTGGCCAGGACTTATAGAATTAAATAATTGGGAGAAAACGTATAAGAAAGAGATTTCGTTAAGTTTTTATGTGACTTTCCTGAAAGTAATTCAATGTAAATTGGGTCAACACTACAAAAGTTGGAGCGGGGGTGGGTGGGGGCAATGCAGAGTGATAGCTAAAGGGTATTTACATCGAGCTTTTCAAAGAACTGGCACAGGCACAATGGGCTGAATCCCTTCTTTGTAGACAATTATAGTGCAAAAAAAACCACACTAAATATTAGCTGGGACACAGAAGAGAAAGGTTGTGACATCTCCAGCAAAGACAGCAGGGAATAGGAGCCACATATTCCTATCCAGTAAGAGGACTGAACAAGACCGAGTATTAATCCTCTTTTCTCAAGCAATTAATTAAAAATCATGGTCCAAAACTCCACCTCAGTGGAGGAATGCGCACATTCGCTTTTCTTGAAGTAACTCCATTACAAATACCATATGGAAAATGACACTTGTTTGTCATAGGATTTTTTTTGGAGTATGCTAGCACTGATATAACTGATGGGTTGTGGTTTATTGACAAGAATTCCATTACCTCAATGGGCAAGCTGCGGGCGGGGGGAAACAGACATATCACATTTTGCCAACATACATTTGTTTACCCACAAAATCAAACAAAAAAGATGAGGGAAAATACTCTATATAATTAGAGCAGTTGCCTGTTTGCAAATGATTTTCCTTCAATTAGCAAGTGACATCTGCAACAACAAAAAAAACAGAAGTACGTTATTTGAATTACATTGCCACTATTGACGTCAACAACATAAATAAGGTAGCACAAGGATCTTTTATGGGCTGATGAACCAACCCCCACATCTGTCCTCTCTGGTGAACATGAAGAACCACAGCACAAACTGAGGAAGAAAAGGAACATTCTAACAAAGCTTTGGCCAAAATTCATCCATCCGCAATTATGATTAAGGCTTTTCCCCCCACTCTTAATGCATTAAGCTCTACAATAAGTAGTTAAAACTTCCCGAAGCATCACCGGCAACAGTCTATCTACCCACCATCGAGAACAAATAGACAGAAAGGGAGGGAGGGAGGGAACGTCAACTCAGACCATGAGAGGCCTGCGTCGGGCATTTTCATGCCTTACAAGGCGCAAATTGTAAGTCTATGTGGGGCGCCACTCCTTGCACAGACTAGAGCAATGTGTGATTAAGTGCCTTGCTCAAGGGCACAAACACGCTGCCACAGCTGAGTCTCGAACTAGCAACCTTGAGATAACTAGACAAACGCCTTAACCACTTGGCCACATGCCCAACACATGCCCAATAGACGGAAAGGTGCCAGAAAAAGGCCAGCAAAACCATGAAGAATTCTACCCACTGTCTGTTCCACTCCTATCAGGGAAGAGGCTACGCAGGATCCACATCAGGACCACTAGACTGAAAAACAGTTCCTTCCCCCAAGCTGTCAGGCTGATCAACACCTCCGTTCATTAACCCACCCCACCACCACTACATACACTACACATCACCTAGCGTCACTTTATGTACTTACAATCAGTATATAAAATTTTATATATACAAACCCCATTTCCAGAAAGGTTGGGATATTTTCCAAAATGCAATAAAAACAAAAATCTGTGATATGTTAATTCATGTGAACCTTTATTTAACTGACAGAAGTACAAAGAAAAGATTTTCAATAGTTTTACTGACCAACTTAATTGTATTTTGTAAACATACACAAATTTAGAATTTGATGGCTGCAACACACTCAACAAAAGTTGGGACAGAGGCATGTTTACCATTGTGTTACATCACTTTTCCTTTTAATAACACTTTTTAATCATTTTGGAACTGAGGATACTAATTGTAGTAGATTTGCAATTGGAAATTTTGTCCTTTCTTGCTTGATATAAGACTTCAGCTGCTCAACAGTCCGTGGTCTCCGTTGTCTGATTCTCCTCTTCATGATGCGCCATACATTTTCAATAGGAGATAGATCTGGACTGGCAGCAGGCCAGTCAAGCACACGCACTCTGTGTCTACAAAGCCACGCTGTTGTAGCCCGTGCAGAATGTGGTCTGGCATTGTCCTGCTGAAATAAGCATGGACGTCCCGGGAAGAGATGTCGCCTTGATGGCAACATATGTCTCTCTAAAATCCTAATATACACCTCAGATACACCTTCACATACATGCAACTCACCCATGCCGTGGGCACTGATGCACCCCCATACCATCACAGATGCTAGCTTTTGCACCTTTCGCTGATAACAATCTGGATGGTCGTTTTCATCTTTGGCACGGAGAACTCGACGTCCGTTTTTTCCGAAAACTAGCTGAAATGTGGACTCATCTGACCACAGCACACGGTTCCACAGTCTTTCGGTCCATCTGAGATGAACTCGCCGTTTCTGCATAGAGTTGATGTATGGCTTCCTCCTTGTGTAATACAGTTTCAAGTTGCATTTCTGGATGCAGCGATGGACTGTGTTGAGTGACAATGGTTTTCCAAAGTACTCCCGAGCCCAGGTGGCTATAATTGTCACAGTAGCATGACTTTTCCTTGCACTTTTCAATCTTATTTTAACTCTGTCCCAACTTTTGTTGAGTGTGTTGCAGCCGTCAAATTCTAAATTTGTGTATATTTACAAAATACAATTAAGTTGGTCAGTAAAACTATTGAAAATCTTTTCTTTGTACTTTTGTCAGTTAAATAAAGGTTCACATGAATTAACATATCACAGATTTTTGTTTTTATTGCATTTTGGAAAATATCCCAACTTTTCTGGAAATGGGGTTTGTATATAAAAATGGTATACATTGAGTTCTGTGGGACTGCTTTAATATTTATACAGTGGATTTCGGTTAATTGAGCTGTCAGTTAATTGGGCAGCCGCTTATTTGGAACAACTTTTAAAGAATAAAATGAGTTGAGAAAATAGCTGGGATTTCCTTCACCTATTTGCTTAATTGGGGATGGAGACTGCTGCGGAATATTTTCTAAGTAGCATCAGTCATGTGCACTTTGTGTGGCCATTACACACTACACCGTACTCAAGAGAACAGTTTTTAAATAGCGCCACTTGCACATTTAATTTCCAAATGCAGTGACTTACACCACTGATAGTTGACGAGTAATAAACAATTGGGCAGTTCAGAAACACATACGCGAGGAAACACAGTCAGGTTGGAGGAACAACACCTTATATTCCCTCTGGGTAGCCTCCAACCTGATGGCATGAACATTGACTTCTCTAAATTCCGTTATGCCCCTCCTCCCGTTATTACCCCATCCCTTATTTATTTATTTATCTTTTATTGTTTCCTTTTTTCTCTCTCTGTCCCTCTCACAATAACTCCTTGCCTGCTCTCCACCTTCCTCTGGCACTCCCCTCCCCCTTTCTTTCTCCCTTGGCCTCCCGTCCCATGATCCTCTCCCTTCTCCAGCCTTGTATCCCTTTTGCCAATCAACTTTCTAGCTCTTAGCTCTATCCCTCCCCGTCTTCTCCTATCATTTTAGATCTCCCCTCCCCCTCTCAAATCTCTTACTATCTCTTCTTTTAGTTAGTTCCGACGAAGGGTCTCAGCCCAAAATATCGACCGTGCTTCTTCCAATGGATGCTGTCTGGCTTGCTGTGTTCCATCAGCATTTTGTGTGTATTGCGGGCAGTTCAAAATTGTTTTGCTCACTGTGGGTTTCAAACATGCAGGTTTGCAGATGCTGGAAACAACTGGGAGTGATAAAGAAACAATTTTACTATTTCAACAAGTTAGGCCCTATGAAGAATTTAGAAAACCTACAGCACAATACAGGCCCTTCAGCCCACAAAGCTGTGCCAAACATGTTCTTACCTTAGAAATTACCTAGGGTTACCCATAGCCCTCTATTTTTCAGAGCTCCATGTACCTGTCCAGGAGTCTCTTAAAAGACCCTATGTGCAGGCGCGCCAAGGTTTAAAAACAGACCACCATATACAGCGGGCAGGGGAGTGAGAGGGAGCAGAGTGGGACGGCTTTGGCTCAACAGGCTTCGGCGAGAACAGGCAGAGGCCAGGGTAGGTTCCGGTAAGTTTTTTGTCCAGTTTGTTTAGAGTAGAGAGAATGCCAGGAAGGATGTTGGAATGCTCCTCTTGCAGGATGTGGGACTTCCCTGACAACGACACCTGCAAGAAGTGCATGCAGCTGCAGCTCCTAACAAACCGTGTTAGGGAACTGGAGCTGGATGACCTCCGGATGATTCGGGAGAATGAGGAGATTATAGATCGTAGCTACAGGGAGGTAGTTACGCCAAAGGAGCAGAGGACAGGAAATTGGGTCACCTTCAGGCGAGGGAAGAGGAAAGGGCAGGCAGAGCAGGGTTCCCTGTGGCCATTCCCCTCAACAACAAGTATACCGCATTGGATACTGTTGGGGGGGGATGACTTACCTGGGACAAGCTGCAGCAGCCAGATCTCTGGCAAAGTCTGGTTCTGCAGTGCAGAAGGGAGGGTGGAAAAAGAGGAGAGCGGTAGTGATAGGGGACTCAATAGTTAGAGGTGCAGATAGGAGGTTCTGTGGTCGTGACAGAGAATCCAGGATGGCTTATTGCCTCCCGGGTGCCAGGGTCAAGGATGTCTCTGATCACTTGCATGACATTCTGAAGTGGGAGGATGACCAGCCAGATGCCGTGGTGCACATTGGTACCAATGACATAGCAAGGAAGAGTGAGGAGGTCCTGGAGAGTGAATATAGAGAGCTTGGTAGGAAGTTGAAAAGCAGGACCTCGAAGGTGGTAATCTCAGGATTGCTACCTGTGCTACGTGCCAGTGAGGGTAAGAATAGGATGCTTTGGAGAATGAACAAGTGGCTGAGGAACTGGTGTAGGGGGCAGGGTTTTAGATTTCAGGATCATTAGGACCTCTTCTGGGGCAGGTGGGACCTGTACAAGAGAGACAGGTTACACTTGAACTACAAGGGGACCAATTTCCTTTCAGGGAGGTTTCTTAGTGCTTTTGGGGAGGCTTTAAACTAGATTTGCAGGGGGATAGGAACCAGAGTGCCAGAGCTGACAATGGGGCTGGGGTGAAAATAAATGATGTTAAAAGTTCAAGCAAAGCCACAAATAGAGGCGTTGTGAGTGGTGGTAAAAAATCTTCTGAGGTGTATATATTTCAATGCTAGGAGTATTGCGGGGAAGGCAGACGAGTTGAGGGCGTGGATTGACAGGTGGAATTATGACGTTATAGCAATTAGTGAAACTTGGCTACAGGAGGGGCAGGACTGGCAGCTTAATATTCCAGGGTTCCGATGTTTCAGATGTGATCGAGGCAGAGGAATGAAAGATGGGAGGGGTAGCATTGCTTGTCAGGAAAAATGTTACAGCAGTGCTCAGGCAGGACAGATTAGAGAGCTTGCCTACTGAGTCCTTATGGGTGGAGCTGAGAAACAGGAAAGGTATGGCCACATTAGTGAGGTTGTATTATAGACCACCCAGTACTCAGCGAAAATTGGAGGAGCAAATCTGCAGAGAGATAGCAGGCAACTGCAGGAAACATAAAGTTGTGGCGGTAGGGAATTTTAATTTTCCACATATTGATTGGGACTCCCGTACCGTTAGGGGTCTAGATGGTTTAGAGTTTGTAAAATGTGTTCAGGAAAGTTTTCTAAATCAATATGTAGAGGTACCAACTAGAGGGGATTCAATATTGGATCTCCTGTTACGAAACGAGTTAGGACAAGTGACGGAAGTGTGTGTAGGGGAGCACCTTGGTTCCAGTGATCATAACACCATTAGTTTCAACTTGATCATGGACAACGATAGATCTGGTCCTAGGGTTGAGGTTCTGAACTGGAAGAAGGCCAAATTTGAAGAAATGAGAAAGAATCTAAAAAGCGTGGATTGGGACAGATTGTTCTCTGGCAAGGATGTGATTGGTAAGTGGGAAGCCTTCAAAGGAGAAATTTTGAGAGTGCAGAGCTTGTATGTTCCTGTCAGGATTAAAGGCAAAGTGAATAGGAATAAGGAACCTTGGTTCTCAAGGGATATTGCAACTCTGATAAAGAAGAAGAGAGAGTTGTATGACATGCATAGGAAACAGGGGGTAAATCAGGTGCTTGAGGAGTATAAAAAGTGCAAGAAAATACTTAAGAAGAAAACCAGGAGGGCTAAAAGAAGACATGAGGTTGCCTTGGCCGTCAAAGTGAAGGATAATCCAAAGAGCTTTTACAGGTATATTAAGAGTAAAAGGATTGTAAGGGATAAAACTGGTCCTCTTGAAGATCAGAGTGGTCGGCTATGTGCGGAACCAAAAGAAATGGGGGAGATCTGAAATGGGTTTTTTGAGTCTGTATTCACTAAGGAAACTGGCATGAAGTCTATGGAATTAAGGGAAACAAGTAGTGAGATCACAGAAACTGTACAGATTGAAAAGGAGGAGGTGTTTGCTATCTTGAGGCAAATTAAAGTGGATAAATCCCCAGGACCAGACAGGGTATTCCCTCGGACCTTGAAGGAGACTAGTGTTGAAATTGCAGGGGCCCTGGCAGATATATTTAAAATTTTGGTGTCTGCGGGTGAGGTGCCAGAGGATTGGAGAATGGTTCAAGTTGTTCCATTGTTTAAAAAAGGATCGAAAAGTAATCCGGGAAATTATAGGCCAGTTAGTTCGACGTCGGTAGTGGGTAAGTTATTGGAGGGAGTACTAAGAGACAGAATCTACAAGCATTTGAATAGACAGGTACTTATTAGGGAGAGTCAACATGGCTTTGTGCGTGGTAGGTCATGTTTGACCAATCTGCTAGAGTTTTTCGAGGAGGTTACCAGTGGATGAAGGGAAGGCAGTGGATGTTGTCTACATGGACTTCAGTAAGGCCTTTGACAAGGTCCCTCATGGGAGGTTAGTTAGGAAAATTCAGTCGCTAGGTATACATGGAGAGGTGGTAAATTGGATTAGACATTGGCTCAATGGAAGAAGCCAAACAGTGGTAGTAGAGAATTGCTTCTCAGAGTGGAGGCCTGTGACTAATGGCGTGCCACAGAGATCAGTGCTGGGTCCATTGTTATTTGTCATTTATGTCAATGATCTGGATGATAATGTGGTAAATTGGATCAGCAAATTTGCTGATGATACAAAGATTGGAGGTGTAGTAGACAGTGAGGAAGGTTTTCAAAGCTTGCAGAGGGACTTGGACCAGCTGGAAAAATGGGCTGAAAAATGGCAGATGGAGTTTAATACAGACAAGTATGAGGTATTGCACGTTGGAAGGACAAACCAAGGTAGAACATACGGGGTAAATGGTAAGGCACTGAGGAGTGCAGTAGAACAGAGGGATCTGGGAATACAAGATATAAAATTCCCTAAAAGTGGTGTCACAGGTAGATAGGGTCGTAAAGAGAGCTTTTGGTACATTGGCCTTTATTAATCAAAGTATTGAGTATTAGAGCTGGAATGTTATGCTGAGGTTGTATAAGGCATTGGTGTGGCCGAATCTCGAGTATTGTGTTCAGTTTTGGTCACCAAATTACAGGAAGGATATTAATAAGGTTGAAAGAGTGCGGAGGTTTACAAGGATGTTGCCGGGACTTGAGAAACTCAGTTACAGAGAAAGGTTGAATAGGTTAGGACTTTATTCCCTGGAGCGTAGAAGAATGAGGGGAGATTTGATAGAGGTATATAAAATTATGATGGGTATAGATAGAGTGAATGCAAGCAGGCTTTTTCCACTGAGGCAAGGGGAGAAAAAAAACAGAGGACATGGGTTAAGGGTGAGGGGGGGGAAAGTTTAAAGGGAACATTGGGGGGGGCTTCTTCACACAGAGAGTGGTGGGAGTGTGGAATGAGCTGCCAGACGAGGTGGTAAATGTGGGTTCTTTTTGAACATTTATGAATAAATTAGACAGATACATGGATGGGAGGTGTATGGAGAGATATGGTCCATGTGCAGGTCAGTGGGACTAGGCAGAAAATGGTTCGGCACAGCCAAGAAGGGCCAAAAGGCCTGTTTCTGTGCTGTAGTTTTTCTATGGTTTCTATGGTATCCGCCTCCACCACTGTTGCCAGCAGCCTATTCCACGCACTCACTACCCTCTGCATAAAAAACCTACTCCTGCCATCTCCTCTGTACCTACTTCCAAGCACCATAAAACAGTGTGCTATCGTGCTAGCCCTTTCAGCTCTGAGGAAAAGCCTCTGACTGTCCACGCTATCAACGCCTCTCATCATCTTATACACCTCTATCAGTTCACCCCTCATCCTCTGTCACTCCAAGGAGAAGAGGCCCAGTTCACTCAACCTATTCTCATAAAGGCATGCTCCCCAATCCAGGCAACATCCTTGTAAATCTCCTCTGCACTCTTTCTATGGTTTCCACATCCTTCCTATAGTGAGGCAACCAGAACTGAGCCCAGTACTCCAACTGGAGTCTGACTAGGGTCCTATATAGCTGCAACATTACCTCTCGGCTCTTAAGCTCAATCCCACGATTGATGAAGGCCAACTATGTTTTCTTAACCACTTTGAAGATATCAACAATAATTTTGAATGTTACAATTAAAAAGAACATTTGGAGAATGTAATTGTCAAAAGCACTGTTTGAAAGCACTCCACTATCTGCACTAGCCGTCTGCACTGATTTTGTTCATTTATAGTCAACCAAAAGAACACGTCAGCGTACACTGAATGAATTCCTCCGTCGATAACTATAAGGAACTAATATGCAGTTTTATAGTACAGTACTGCAGTCATTTTGGTAATGTTCTAATTGATTATGCATTTCATTTAAGTACATAATGCATTATTCAGTTAAATGGTAATTTTATACCTTTTTGACAATTTCCATGAAACTCGAGGCAGCTGCTTAACAGATCCAAAACGTACTGCTCCCAATGTGTCCCAATTAACCAGAATCCACTGTATTTAATATATTATTTTGTTGTTTGGGTTCTTTATGCTTATTGTGTTTTTACGCTGCTTTGCATCTGAAGGAACACTTTCTCTCCTTTACGCTCATTATGTATTCATGTATAACTTCGCTGTGAGTTATGTACTGAACATAAGGTGAGAGGACATTCTGGGTGGATGACTTACAAGTAAAATAAATGGCTGCATGTTTGCTTCGCACCTTTCTGTCTCTCATGTGTTAATCACAGCCACCCGAGCTTCCCAGTACCACAAACGTAACAAGGTGATAAGGTAACAAGTTCTCATGTGATATTCATTGTTTTTTTCTCCTTTGGTGAAAAAAGTCTGCGTGCAACGCTGACGGTGTACCATTGTGTAACGTGGGTGAGTGGAAAGAAAATGGCCACAGTTAGTTTGGTGAGTGAAGAACCCAAGGGGACGGAATGAGAATGGGACAGATAAATAAAACAAATAAGAGAGGGAGAAAGTGAGAGATGGATAATACTAATTAACTTTTCCGGAACATGATTTTGTTAGGGAAATGGTTGGAAGTGTGGGACTATATGACAACAGAGCAATGAAGTTCATTTTCTGAAAGATTTGAATATTTTGCACTGGCAAATCAAATTTCAGATGATATTCGTGTTCATGAATCATGATACATTAACAGCACTGATGGCTGGCTGACAGTTCTATGGAGAATGCACACGCTTTCAACCCAGGCACCTGCATCAGTATAGAACTTGTTGGGGATCAGATTCAAATACAACTGAACTCTTGATCTGCTGCTGGACGGTGTTCTGAGCAGATGGAGCAGACACATATTGCTTCTGGTCCCTCAACCTGACCCTAGTCACAGCTGAATTGCATTGCCAACCTTTGCTAAAAAGAGGTTAAGTGGTTTAATGCTTTTTAAAATCTAAAGCTCATGTTTTAAATAAGTTGACATTAGTTTTGTTTATGTTAAATTAATTGTTAATTTTTAAGCTGTTTTTGCAACAATTTCTCTGACTTGGAAACAGTACAAGTCTGTACAGTTGGAAAGTCATGAGACAAGGGACTTCAGCATGGTCTGCCTGAGGTCGGTTGACCCCTGATGGTCCAGTCCACCTCTACGCACATTCATTCACAGTGAGGAATTCTGCAGATGCTGGAATTTTAAGCAACGCACATCAAAGTTGCTGGTGAACGCAGCGGGCCAGGCAGCATCTCTAGGAAGAGGTACAGTCGACGTTTCGGGCCGAGACCCTTCGTCAGGATTAACTGCTAGCTCTTCTTTCAGTTAGTCCTGACGAAGGGTCTTGGCCCGAAACGTCGACTGTACCTCTTCCTAGGGATGCTGCCTGGCCCGCTGCGTTCACCAGCAACTTTGATGTGTGTTTCATTTACAGTGAATCCAGCATTGCAGTAGCAGCTTGCCTTCAAATATGTATCAATACTTGGCTGAACTGAGGATGCCTCAAGTTTGTGAAAGTGACATACAAATGCAAGCTTTTTTTCTTCTTAAAAACCTATATTAATCATTGTGATTTTTCATAATTATTATGATATTGGAGAGCACTGAGTTTTTGTCAGCTCTCAAAGCCCCTCTATAAGTACCATTCACTGTTCCAAGTCCCACCATTCCATTTCCTCCCCATTCCTTTGCCATGCTACATGTGACAATGGACAATTAACCAGCCCGTCAGTATGTTTTTGTAGTATGGGAGACAAATGGGGAGCAATGAGGTCACAGGGAGAATGTGCAAACTCCACAGACAACACCAGAGGTCAAGAGCGAACCCGGGTGAGAGGAAGCAGTAATACTTGCGAATGACCTATTGAAACAGGATAAATTGTTCCAAATATATTTTTTCTTGAGGCGAGAGAACCAGTAGTTGGAAGCAGAAGCTTATAAACATAGAGGGCTGTGGGTAACCCTAGGTAATTTCTAAAGTAAGTACATGTTCGGCACAGCATTGCAGGCCGAAGGGCCTGTATTGTGCTGTAGGTTTTCTATGTTTCAGAACAGCAGGGAACACTAATTGTAATCTACTGGCCAAGCCCTGGGAGCCTACAACAAGGGCAATGAACTTTGGATCCCACTGCACCAATGCTGAAGTGGTATGAGAACATAATCTCACAGTGACCACGCATATGCTAAAATGGTATGTTCACATTGTACCAAATCCACATTTGCCCAGTTACTCCGGTTACAGTCAATCTTCCCTACTGTACTGTATTAATCAGAAAAATGGGGAACAGCATTCCATCTGTATGTCAAGCAGCAACTGTAAATTATATTTGCAACAGGCAGAATGACAGGTATAAAACTGTCACAGCATCAAAGCAAACAACAAACTAAAAGAGAAAATTTCACAGACTGGTTTATTTGAACATAAAATAATTCTTTTGAGAAAAAAGGTGAAGGTTATTTTCACAAAATTACATTACCGTGCAAATCGAGTGACAGATAAACTAATTACTTTGACCTAGAATATAATAATTCCATGGGTTGCACATTAGTTACTTCACTGCAGTGCCTTCCGAAAATATAGTTATGCTCCGAAATACAATATAACACTGCCCCCTACAGCACATGAATCTGCAACATAGAAAGCAGACCAGCTGCACACGGTATTAAAAGCTGAAGACATTTTGCATTATATGGCATCTATTACATATCAAAACAACCCAGTGTGCTCCACAGGAGCATTAGCCAATAAGCATCTGCAAAATCTCTGCGTTTGTCAATTAAAACCTGATGCAGAACCACATAAAGAGATACTGGGACAGATAACAAGAAGTGAGGTCAAAAATATTGGATGTAAATCATTTCGAATGCAGGAAGAGGCTTAGGAATTGAACTTATAGAACTGAGCATCATGAATGTACTTAAGAGAATTTACAACTGATTGCTGAATGATGGTGCCAAGGGACTGTACATGAAGCCACTAGTAAGAAAGATTCAAAAGTCAAATTTACTTATGTGTATATTGAAACATACGGTGAAATGCATCTTTTGCATTTACAATGATGTGCTGGGGACATCCCACAAGTGTTGCCATACATTCCAGTCCCAACGTAGCATGCCAATAATGCTCAGCAGAACCAGACAAAACACAAAAAAACTTGGGAGCAAACCTGACATAATGTATGGGTCTGTTCAGAGGAGAACCATATAACCATATAACAATTACAGCATGGAAACAGACCATCTCGGCCTTTCTAGTCCATGCTGAACTCTCACCTAGTCCCACCGACCTGCACTCAGCCCATAAGCCTCCATTCCTTTCTTGTCCATATAGCTATCCAATTTAACTTTAAATGACAACATCTAACCTGCCTCAAACACTTCTGCTGGAAGTTCGTTCCACACAGCTACCACTCTCTGAGTAAAGAAGTTCCCCCTCATGTTACCCCTAAACTTTTACCCTTTAACTCTCAACTCACGCCCTCTTGTTTGAATCTCCCCTACTCTCAATGGAAAAAGCCTATCCACATCAACTCTATTTATCCCCCTCATAATTTTAAATACCTCTATCAAGTCCCCACTCAACCTTCTACACTCCAAAGAATAAAGGCCCAACTTGTTCAACCTTTCTCTGTAACTTAGGAGATGAAACCCAGGTAACATTCTAGTAAATCTTCTCTGTACTCTCTCTATTTTGTTGCCATCGTTCCTATAATTCAGTGACCAGAACTGTACACAATACTCCAAATTTGGTCTTACCAATGCCTTGTACAATTTCAACATTACATCCCAACTCCTATACTCAATGCTCTGATTAATAAAGGCCAGCATATCAAAAACTTTCTTCACCACCCTATCCACATGAGATTCCACCTTCAGGGAACTATGCACCATGTTACGTACCCCGTAACTGGGTTGCCAAACCAGCAGAAATGGATCACTCAGTTGGAGTCTGGATTACTAGAACTAAGAAAGTTTTATTAAAGAAACAAGCAACACAGTACTCTAATCAAAAGGATAATAAATGCAACAGTTCAGCAATGATAAACACACATGTACACAGAATTAAGATAACAGGATCAATCAAGCTCTATCGTTGTCTAGGGGTAAATGACCAGTTTCAAAATGACGCAAAGTTCAGTTCAATTTAGTTCAGTTCAGTTCGCAGACAGTGGGGGGGAGGAGACAGAGAGCAAAACGAATGAATAGTCAAACGGCTTCCACAAATAGACCTTCGCAGTCAGCTTTCGTGCGAGCCCTTTGTGATGTCATCTGAGGTCACCGACCATGACCCCTCCGTTTCCAGATACGGTCGTTTCTCTGCGGTGAACCCGGCACCCAGGCAAGGGTGGATACACACCAGGTTCCCGCCGACCGTGCCTTTCCACCCTGTGCGTCTATGGCTTGTCCCGCGACCAGCCGTCCAAAACTTCCCACCGACTTGTGGGAGACGCACCACTTCCAGGGTCTCGTTACCTCGGGGTGTCGTGTGTGTCCTGCCTTAGCGAACCGGTCCCTTTTTATCCCCCTGCTGGGATATCGCTTGTCCATCACTTCAAACAGTTCAGGGTTCAAAGGCTGAACCGATCTTGACAGCTCTCCTTCCGCTAGACTCTCCCGTCCCTTCATTAACATCTCCAAATGCTGCATCATTGTTTTCCTTATCTCTCTCTCTCCTGAAGACAGGTGGCAGACCAACTGCTGATCCCACTGGTGCCAGCACAGGACAGCTAACATCTTAATCTATGCGTATTCTGGTCACAACCATTATTCCTAGATCCCTCTGTTCTACAGCATTCTTCAATGTCCTACCATTTACCATGTATGTCCTATTTTGATTCGTCCTACCAAAATGTAGCACCTCACATTTATCAGCATTAAACTCCATCTGCCATCTTTCAGCCCACTCTTCTAACTGGCCTAAATCTCTCTGCAAGTTTTGAAAACCTACTTCATTATCCACAACTCCACCTATCTTAGTATCATCTGCATACTTACCAATCCAATTTGCCACCCCATCATCCAGATCATTAATATACATGACAAACAACATTGGACCCAGTACAGATCCCTGATAGACACCGGCCTCCAATCTGACGAACAGTTATCCACCACTGCTCTCTGGCGTTTCCCATCCAGCCACTGCTGAATCCACTTTACTACTTCAATATCAATACCTAACAATTGAACCTTCCTAACTAACCTTCCGTGTGGAACCTTGTCAAAGGCCTTACTGAAGTCCATATAGACAACTTCCACTGCTTTACCCCTGTCAACCTTCCTAGTAACCTCTTCAAAAAATTCAATAAGATTTGTCAAACATGACTTTCCACACACAAATCCATGTTGACTGTTTCTAATCGGACCCTGTCTATCCAGATAATTATATATACCATCTCTAAGAATACTTTCCATCAATTTACCCACCACTGACGTCAAACTCACAGAACGTTCAACCAGAACTGGTTAAGAATGGAGAATGGACCCAGTCAAGTTAAGTCACAGCCAGTTGAAATTTTCTGGCCACTGATTAGAACTATCTGAAGAGCAGTGCAATTTTCCTAGCACCACAAATGATATTTGTATCTGAATGAGCATCAACAACAAACTGAAATTTGTTCATTATCCCTTTCCAGATAATGAGGTCTTGCTGTGTACAAAATGCCCGATGGTGTTCCATTCATTACAACAGTAACTACACTTCAGAAAATAATATATTGACTGTAAAGTGCTTTGCCAATGTCTCGAAATTTGACCTGCAAGTCTTTCAATTCTGCAAAGCTCGAATCTCTAAGTATGACAAGTAAGCAATTTGTTTTAACACAACACACCGTGCCAAATCTTTCATATATTCTGCTGTGACCTCACTCATTTGTTGAGTAACACACAATTCACAATATAATGTCCTGAAGGCAACAGAATGAAGAGCTGCATTTTTTTTAAGAGTGCGTTGTTAGCTAGACCTGTAGTCAATCGCACATCAACAGGGCAAATAAATGCCCACAAGCCTGACACCAAGAGATTTAGTAACAAAAACTTAACATCAAGATATCCAAAGGAAAATAAGCATAAATATTACGCTTGTAATATTGTCTCCAACTTCAGTGACTATCCACATAAAATCCATTCTAAGGTTGCAAAATACACCTTAGTAGCCACTTTATTAGGTACACCTACTCGTTAATGCAAATATCTAATCAGCCAATCACATGGCAACAACTCAATGCATAAAAGCATGCAGACATGGTCAACAAGTTCAGTTGCTGTTCAGACCAAACATCAGAATGGTGACGAAATGTAATCTAAGTGATTTTGACAGTGGAATGATGTTTGGTGCCAGATGGGATGGTTAGAGTATCTCAGAAACTGCTGATCTCCTGGGAGCTTCATGCACAACGTTCTCTAGAGCTTACAGAGATTGGTGCAAAGAAACAAAAAAAAATCCAGTGAGTGGCAGTTCTGTAGGTGAAAACGCCCTGTTAATGAGTGAAGTCAATGGTCAGACTGGTTCAAGCTGACAGGAGACAACAGTAACTCAAATAACCATGCATTACAACAGTGGTGTGCAGAAGAGCATCTCTGTATGCACAACACATTGAGCCTTGTAGTGGATGGGCTACAGCAGAAGACCACACTGGGTTCCACTCCCGTGGTCACTTAATTAAGTACACTCCTGCACCTAATAGAGTGGCCAATTTACACACCTAATAGAGTGTAAGTTGCAGGTTATAACATCAAACATGAGGTCAGTGCAAAGAAGTTGTAACAGTAACAGTTACATATCTAATGCCGTCATCTATGCAAATAAGTTGGAAGTTTTTTTTGTTACTTTGCTGCTGAGGCACAATAACATTGCCTCAAGTATATACAACAATTATCAGCTCATAAAACTACAGTGGACCACACACGAGTTTCTGCTGGCATCCTCTGCCAAAGAATACTTCACCATTTTTCTGCAGGAATCACACAACCTCATTCTCCACCACTCGCACTGAACAAGGGAGATTAACCAGTCATGAAGCTCAGCAAAATCCCACTTTGTCACATTCCTTGCACCCTGGGGTTTAACAACACCCTTTGATTCTGTATGTTCAAACAGATACAGACAACAATGTGTCCAGCTTGAATATTAAAAATGTCATTGCAACCTGAAAAATAACTCAAAATCCTGGCATCATGAGTTTACCAACTGCCTAAGCCCACCAGTCACTTAAAGCTTAATCAATCTTGTAGCGACAGATCCCCCTTACTACCCTCAAAGTGATGTTCAATAACAATAAGAAAACAAAACAATCCCATATATAACAAGGAACAAATGTCTGTCAACATATTTAAGACAGTAATTCAATCCCAGTTTATAAATTACTCTCAAGGTTTGCTTGGTCATCAGAACCACCCAAATCTCATTTTGTAACCCTCTCTCATCCATCAGAGCACTTGCAGACCCAAGAACATATGGTTCACATTACTTAAATCAAGTATTTTTTTAAAATAGAGAAATATATTTACATTTTCACATGCATGCACTTATAAATTTGGTAACCACTACTTTTGTGTTGACATTGTATCGGAGAAAAGAAATACAACAGATTTGCTCTTTTGAGTGTCAGTGAAAGACAATAGTTTCAATAGTCAGAGGAACAGCCACAGTTATCTCACATCCATAAACAGGTTTGGTGGGTCTTGAGGGCGTATGTATCTTCATCAGGTGGAGTCTATATAAAAAGGGATTCAAGAGATTTGCTGACAACTTATTTATTGCCAAGCATTCCCTTTCAGTAGTTTGTTGTCAATTTTGTAGCAGAGCACCTTGCAATGCAAATGCTCTAACCTAGCAATAAACTTTAAATTCAGATGTTGGTGGGGGGGAGTTGAAAGTCAACTTGTTTATCAGTGGCCTAAATTTGCTTTGGGAGACAGCAACTGTTATTTATCGCCACTCTTGTGATTTGATTCCTTTGCGGACACAATTGCCCAGGTTACCCACTAATTTAATATCTAGCAGTTAATTTATTGCAACAACTACTCTCTGTAGAATCCTGGATTTTCTTGTTCTACACTCACTTTGCAATTCTGGTGTTTTCAAAATGGGAATGCAGAATGAACTTCAGAGTTATTATAATGAAGTAATCATTTCTGCCTCATTAGGTCAGTTCGGTTTGCACAGGCTGGAATGACATTTTATTGGAGTCAAGTAAGGGCATTTATGGACAGCCGCAGCTTTGAACATACAATATTACTCACTTGGGAGTTGGAGAAAGTAAACCAAAAGGGAGTTAAAAGAACAGGTGTCCAAAAGTATGACAGGAAGAAATGAGCAACTAATTTTAATTTAACCATTAGTTTGGAGAAAATAACTATAGAATTAGTTCCAGCATATGGAAGTGGTTCAATTGAGATCATGCAATAACCACAAAAATAATGACCAAAAATCCACTTCCAGAGATTACAATAGATCATTGTGTCAAACAGCATCGTCATTGCAAACATTCATTTACTCTTCATAAGAATATGCATAATCCACACTGAATAAGAAAAAGAAACACTAGTGAGTAGATAGCATTTGCTGAGATATCACCATGAGCAATGACTGGGCTCATTAAAAGTTCTGAAAATTGTCAAGTGTCATTGCTTTAAACTTCTTTTGGGTGAATCCTTAATTTGTGAATTTGATAGGAGGAAAGCAAAATTAAACAGCTCTATTTCCATCTTTAATATCTCTATTTTTCCCTTTCAAGGTTCTTTTGAAGACCCTGACCTGAAGTTACACATTGACTTCGGCTCTTTGTGGGAATGGGACCCACTCTCGGGGTTTCATGACTGGCCATTATTCGACGTGCCAAGGATGCAGCCTAAGAGCTTAGCTCGCCATTGGAGGTCTGGGATCTCGTGGCTCTGGAGACGGGCGGATCGAAGGTCGGTGTCCCAGCAGGAAATCGGTGTGTTGTGGGAGTCAGAAGTTCTCTGGCTGTGTGTCCAGAGACCTGAGATCTTTGGGCACAGAGCTCGGAAAAAGCAACACAACAAACTTTTAACATTGTAAACCAGCAAGTTAGTTGTTATGTCTCCCCTCTCGCTGTGAAACAGAGACAGCTCTTTCTCCCCTATTAGGGAGAGAGAGAGCCTGTGGTATGTTGAATACTGGGTGAACAAGTAGTCTTTGGGGTACTGCAAATCTGTGTCTTTGCTGTTGCTTTGCTGCATGCTTGAGTGCTTGGTGGTGGGTGCCAATGCTTTTTTATGCTGTTGGGGGAGAGGGGATTGTTGCTTTGCTGCTGTTTATGCACGGGAGGGAGAGGAGCTGGGAGGTTCTTTGGGGTTCTAACATTTAACTGTCATTCATTCTTTGGGGGCACTCCTCTATTTTTGTGGATGGTTGCGAAGAAAAAACATTTTGGGATGTATATTGTATACATTTCTCTGACATTAAATGTATCTTTGAAGCTTTTGAAATGAAATCCTTCCTTTGAAAGAGGTGACATAGGACTGGAAGGTGTAGAATCATTGTGGGTACAGCTAACAAACTGAAAGGGTAAAAGGACCCTGATGGGTGTTATATATCAACTTCCAAACAGTAGCAAAGATGTGGTCTACAAATTACAATGGAAGATAGAAAATGCATGTCAAAAGGGTGATGTTATGATAGTCACGGGGTTTCAATATGCAGGTAGATTGGGAAAATCAGCTTTGTGCTGGAATCCAAGAGGGGGAATTTGTGGAACATCTACAGGATAGCCTTTTAGAGCAGCTCATGGTTGAGCCCACTAGGGGATCAGCTATTCTGGGTTGGGCACTGTGCAATGAACCAGAATTGATTAGACAGCATAAGGAAAAGAGGAAAACCAGAGGTCCATGAACCAGTACTCATCAGAGGATCAGAGGTGGAGGGGGTCAGTAACTATAAATTCCTGGGTGTCACTACCTCAGAGTTTCCTGTCCTGGATCTATCATATAAACATCATTGCAAAGAAAGCACAGCAGTGCCTCTACTTCCTCAGGAGTCTGCAGAGATTTGGCATGTCATCAAAATCCTTGGCAAACTTCTATAGATGTGTGGTGGAAACTGTGCTGACCGGCTGCATTATGGCCTGATATGGGAACACAAATGCCTTTGAGCAGAAAATACCACTAAA
Source organism: Mobula hypostoma (assembly GCF_963921235.1). Classification (NCBI taxonomy): domain Eukaryota; kingdom Metazoa; phylum Chordata; class Chondrichthyes; order Myliobatiformes; family Myliobatidae; genus Mobula; species Mobula hypostoma. The sequence continues at coordinate 125,623,389 of NC_086102.1, forward strand.
GGTAGTGGATTCAGCCCAGTATATCACGGGTAAAGTCCTCCCAACCATAGAGCAAATCTAACATGACACGTTGCCATAGAAAAGCAGCATCCACCATCAAAGATCTTCACCACCCAGGCCACGCATTTTTTTCTCGCTGCCACCAACAGGTCAAAGGTACACGTGCTTCAGGACTTGTACCACCAGGTTCAAGGACAGTTACTAGCCCTCAGCCATCAGGTTCTTGAACAAAAGGAGATAACCACATACATTGTACTTCTAGTGTTCCCACAACTAGTGGTCTCACTTTAAGGGCTCTTTATCTTGTTATTTCCAGCTCATATTATTTATTGCTATTTATTTATATTTGCATTCGCACAGTTTGTTGTTCATTGATCCTGTTTACAGTTACTGTTCAATAGATTTGCTAAGTATGTCTGCGGGAAAAAGAAGCTCAGGGTTGGATGTGGTGACATGTATGTACTCTGATAATAAATTTTACTTTGATATATGGAGGCACATGATAAAATAGGTCAAAGTCAGCATGGTTTCCTTAAGGGTAAATCTTGCCTGACAAATCTGTTGGAATTCCTTGAAAAAATAACAAGCAAAATAGACAAAGGAGAATCACTGGATGTTGTGTACTTGGATTTTCAGAAGGCCTTTGACAAGGTGCTACACATGAGGCCGCTTAACAAGTTAAAAGCCCGTGGTATTACCGGAAAGATACTAACATGGATAGAGCATTGGCTAATTGACAAGAGACAAAGAGTGGGAATAAAGGGAGTCTTTTCTGTTTAGCTAACAGTGACTAGCAGTTTTCCATCGGTGTCTGGTTGGGATCGCTTCTTTTTATGTTATACGCTAATGATTTTAGTGACGGACTTGACAGCTCTGTGGCCAAATTTGCAGACAATATGAAGACAGACGGAGGGCAGGTAGTGTTGAGGAAGCAGAAAGGTTGCAGAAGGACTTAAGACAGATTATAAGAATGGACAAAGAAGTGACAGATGGAATACAGTATCAGGAAATGCATGGTCATGCATGTTTGATGGTTCCAGGCCTGTACTCACCGGAATTCAAAAGAATGACGGGGATCTCATTAAAACCTATTGAATGGTAAAAGGTTTTGATGGAACAGACATGGAGAGGATGTTTCCTATAGTGGGGGGAGTCTAAGACCAGAGGACACAGCCTCAGAATAACAGGGTGTCCTTTTAGATTGGAGATGAGAAGGAATTTTTTTAGCCAGGGCGTGGTGAATCTGTGGAATTCATTGCTACAGTCTGTGGAGGCCAAATTATTTGATATATTTAAGGCAGAGGTTGACAGATTCTTGATTAGTCAGGGCATGAAGGGTTACGGGGAGAAGGAAAGAGATTGGGGCTGAGTGGGAAATGGATCAGCCATCATGAATTGGCAAAGCAGACTCAATGGGTCGAATGGCCTAATTCTGCTCCCTATCTCATGGTCTCAAAGAATAGGAGAAAGAAGCTTAAGTAGTAAGGGCAGAGACATGAAAGTGGGTATTGAGGAACTTCGAAACTGAGATCTGCATCAAGAACTCTTAAAAGTCTAAGCTCTGCATTATAATCATACCCAGGACGTAAACAACCACATTAGTGAGCACTGCCCAAGCTCCTTTGCTCTTTTGGTTATTTTTCCTTCCTTTTTTCACTTTGACAGATGATCATTTTGCAGAGAATTAACAACATATTGTATGGACTGTATGCTGCCCAAAAGAAAAACCTTATTAAACAAAAGTTCATAAGTTAGTAACTTATAGTTTACACGCCCTTACTTTTGATTACATTAGGCTAGCTCAATTGAGGTCATTTGAGCTCTTCAAGATGCAACAGCATATTAACTATGCCTTACAACATTTAAAACTGGCCTTGTATGACATCAGTCGCAATATATCACTAATTCTTAAAATGGTAAATGCTTCAATACAATCACAAACAAGAGAAAATCTGCAGATGCTGGAAATCCAAGCAGCACACACAAAATACTGGAGATACTCAGCAGCATGTATAGAAAAGAGTACAGTCAACGTTTCGGGCTGAGACCCTTCAGCAGGACTGGAGAAAAAAAGACTGAGGAGTAGATTTAAGAGGCGGGGAGGGGAGAGAGAAACACAAGGTGATGGGTGAAACCTGAAGGGGGAGGGAATGAAGTAAAGAGCTGGGAAGTTGATTGGTGAAAGGGATACAGGGCTGGAGAAGGGGGTGTCTGACAGAAGAGGATGGAAGACCATGAAAGAAAGAAGAGCGGGGAGGCGATGGGTGGGCAAGGAGATAAGGTGAGAGAAGGAAAAGGGGTGGGGGGGGGAAGAATTACTGGAAATTTCAAAAAGTTCAAGAAATCAATGTTCATGCCATCAGGCTGGAGGCAACCCAGACAGAATATAAGGTGCTGTCCCTCCAACCTAAGTGTGGCCTCATCACGACAGTGGAGGAGGCTGTGGATAGACATATCGAAATGGGAATGGGAAGTGGAATTAAAATGGGTGGCCACTGGGAGATCCAGCTTGTTCTGGTGGGCAGAGTGTAGCTGCTCGAGGTTGCAAATGGTAAGGCCTCTGCACATGTTCTACATTGAACTGCCCAGCAATTAACTAATTTAAACTTTGGAAGACGAACCTTATAGCAAATAATGTGGATTTTTCCCACAGCTATTTACAAGTGCAGGTCAACGTGTGATAATGCCATAATTTTTAATCATCTGATCTGTGCTTCTACTGGAGTTTCTCTCCAGAGCCTTGTTAATTCATATCCACAACCTGAGTTAGCATCATTTCAGCAATATCCAGTGCTGGGGGAGGAAGGGAAACTATATCCGCAGATGGCATGGGAATGCAAAATGGGCCTTATGGTTGTGTTCGTCAAACAGACTTTGTATGAAATCAATATTGTGGGGTATACAACTGACAACTGATGAGATGCTGGCTAAGATAAATTCCTACTCCATTACACACTTTGAAAGTTGGCACTGAATTGATTATAAACGAAGAATTTACATGCTAATTCCTTGATTGTTGATCCTAGTATTTTAGTCTCTGTTGTTCTGAGGGGCATGCTCTGGAGAAGAAATCATATGAAAAGTTAACGACTTTCAACCAGTAAAAAACTAAGTCACAAAATGCATAGACTGACTTGAGTTGTCTGGAGGCAATCCAAACCATTACTTCAATTGGTATGGTGGGAAGAGAAGATGGCAGCGCGACATAGCGCACACAGCTCTCCGGTGAAATGATATCGTATCTGTTAAATAGGGGCCATGGACAATTCTGATTTGATGAAGACAGACGTGAGAAGCAGAGGAACATCTGGAGAAATTTCTGAAATGCCTGGTTTCGGTGCCGTTGTTACTGGGCAATCGAGAATCTCTGGAGGGAAGGCCCCAAAATCCCCAGCTTTGCCTGCTACTGGCGACCGAGGCTGAGGTCGAAGCGTTCGGATAGAGATGGTGCTCGGTACTCAGTGTCGGAGGGCTGATCGGAACTCAAAGTTTTCAGACGACTCAGAGTCAGACTGTGGTCGGGCATGGCAGGGAGAGTTTTCCTCCTTCTCCCGTCTGCGTGAGATGTGGGACTTTCAAGAGACTTTGAACTTTTTTACTGTGCCATGGACTGTTCTTCATCAAGTTATGGTATTGTTGCACTGTTGTAGCTATATGTTATAATTATGCGGTTGTTAGTTTTTCAGTCTTGGTCTGTCCTGTGTTTCTGTGATATCACACCGGAGGAATATTATTATCGTTTCTTAATGCATGCATACTAAATGACAATAAAAGAGGACTGCGTGTCCTCATAATCTAATCTAATCACAATATGTTACCCTGCCTTCAATCATAAGTTACAGGTCACCAAAGGCTAACTGGCAAAAGTGAATTACTAACATTTTGGCTTAACATGAAGCTATCCCCAGCTCATAACCAACCAGTATGAAATCTGAATTAATCCCCATATAATAATGGTGGCATTCTTCCATTAATCTAGATCAACATTTGATGTACAACTGTTTGCATCAAAGCCAGATCAAATCAGATTTAGAAGATCTTTGTGAGAATCTATAATTACATCTTGCACTTTTCTATGGTAAAAAAAATATGCACATTTATCAGATAAACCTGATATCGAATCACAAAGACGTATGTTTTAAGCATCCGAGAGGAGGAGAGAAAAGCAGAGGAGCAGACAAAAAGGTATAATAAGGGAATTACCCAGCACAGAGCTTAGACAACTGAAAGGATAGGAACAATGAGCAGCACAGTGGTGCAGCTAGCATAGCTGCTGCTTCACAGCTCCAGTGACAAGTGCTTGATCCCCACCATCTGCTTCTATCTGTGTGGAGTATACACATTCTTGCTGCGACTATACAGGCTTTCTTTCCCAAGTTGCTCCAGTCTCTTTTCATATCCCAAGTATGTGCTTGTGCATAGATGAGGCATAGAATCTGGATTGCAAGTTGGGGGTTGAAGGAAGTTAATGGAATATAGGAAGAATAAAATGAGATTAATGTATTATTAATGTAACTGAATGCTTGATGATTGGCATGATTTTTTTTTACGCTAAAGAGTCTGTTCAAGTGCTGCATCTCTAGGACAGTGGTGGAGTAATAAAAATTGGAGATGAGCAAAAGACCCAAATTAAAGTACCTCAGAAATCACAAGGAGATGCAGGACACAGGAGATTATGGAGATAAGCAATGGTAAATACATGGACAAATTGAAACATGTCTATGGTTGCAATTTCTCACACGACATTCTCCTTACTCCTGGAAAATTTGAATATGCCCTTAATTCTTGCTTTAAATATGGGCCGTTTGGCAACGATACATAGTAAAATTATCAAACAACTCAAAAGAAGAGCAGTGCAATTAAATATATTGTGTGAATAAAATTACGACCAGTCTCAGACTTGAATAACACTGGTTGTAGAGGACCAGGCCAAGTATTCCAGTAGTTTAAAAATATCCTCTGCAAAGTTGAGGTTTCCATAGCTACCAAGCAAATTAACCGTTGGGCCTGCAACCAGTTCCTAATACAGGAAAAAAAGCAACAACCTTTTCACACTGGCGTTACTGAATGAATTTCTATATGTATTTTGAAGATTTTTTAAAATGATTTTAAATCTTTTTCTATTATCTATGCCATAATCAACACATGAAATTGCACTTTGCTTTCAAGATTCAATCCAATTGTCATCCCAAAATGAGCAATTCCATTTTTTCCATAAAAATAAGTTCAATGCAAACGTCCACATTCTTGTGGAATAAAACACTAGCAAAAATCGAAAATCAAAAGAATAGATAAGGTTCAGTGTTAACTCCAAGATGTAAACTATTTTTTTGTATAATACAAACAGGCATGGGACGATAATTGAAGAGGTATGATGATATTTTTATCCACTAAAAGCATGGCAAGGAAGTAACCAGGCAGTACCTTTGAAATCTATTCTTTCCCTAGATGCAAACAAAGTTCAAAATTCAAAGTTCAAAGTAAATTTTATTATTGAAGTACATATATGTCACCATAGACAACCCTGAGATTTATTTTCTGTGGGCACAGTCAATAAATCTATAGAAAAAGAACCAAAACAGAATCAGTGAAAGACCATCCAACTAGGGCGTCCAACTAGGGCGTTCAACAAGGGTGCAGAGACAACAAACTGTGAAAACATAAAATGAAGAAATAATAAATAAACAAACAAACAAACAAGCAAGCAAGCAAGCAATAAACATCTAGAACATGAGATGAAGACTCCTTGAAAGTGAGACCATTGGTTGAAATATTTCAATGATGGGGCAAGTGAAGTTGCGTGAAGTTATTCCCTTTGGTTCAAAAGCCTGATTGTTGAGGGATAGTAACTGTTCCTGAACTTGGTAGTGTGAGCAATGAGACTTCTGTACCTTCTTTCCAATGGCAGCAGTGAGAAGACAGCATGCCCTGGGTGGTGGGGTTCCCTGATCATGGATGCTGCTTTCTTGCCAAAATGTTTCGTATAGATCTGCTCAGTGGTGGGGAGGGCTTTAACCGTGATGGACTGGGCTGTATCCACTACATTTCATAGAATTTTCGTTTCAAGGGCACTGGTGTTTCCATACGAGGCTATGATGCAGCCAGTCAATATGCTCTCCAATACACATCTATAGAAGTTTGTCAAAGTTTTAAGATGTCATGCCGAATCTCTACAAACTCCTAAAGTAGCACTGCCATGCTTTCTTCGCAATTGCACTTATGTGCTGGACTCACTACAGGTCCTCTGAAATAATAACACCTAGGAATTTAAAGGTCCCAAACATCTCTACCTCTGATCCTCCAGTGAGGACTGAATCATGAACCTCTGGTTTCCTTCTCAAAAGTCTCTAATCAGCTCCTTGGTCTGGCTGACGTTGAGTAAGAGGTTGTTATTATGACACCACTGAGCCAGATTTACAACCTCCCTCCTATATGCTGATTCATCACCACCTTTGATTCGGCCTATGACAGTGGTATCATCAGCAAACGTGGATATGGCATTGGAACTGTTCTTAGGCACACTGTCATAAGAGTGAAGCAAGTAGAGCAGAGGTACCTGTGCTGATGGAGATGGTGGAGGAGATGTTGTTGCCAATCTGAACTGACTGGGGTCTGCAAGTATGGAAATCAAGGATCCAATTGCACATGGAGGTATTGAGGCCAAGAGCTTGGAGCTTATTGATTAGTTTTGAGGGGATGACAGTGTTGCATGGTGAGCTGTGCTCGAAAAAGAGCATCCTGATCTATGCTCTTTTTCCGGCCCAGATGTTCCAGATTGTGCATGGCATCATTTGCTATTTCTCCGATGAAGGAATAAAAGACCAGCGAGTCCACAGGCTTGCCCCACACTACGAGGCTGGGGGATTAGGAGCAGTTTGCTGAGCATTCAGCAAATGCAAGCCTACAAGTGCCTCATCCAAGAAGAGAGAGAAGCAAAAATGTTTGAGAATATCACCATCTCCAAATTCCTCTCTAGGGCTCACACCATTCTGATTGGGATACTTCACTTTGGTTATCATCACTGGTTCAAGGTTTAGGAATCTGCTGTCTAATACAGTGTATTGGCTGAGGGCACTTAATAGCACACATAGTGCTGAACTCAAACTCCACTTCTCAAGGGATATACAATGCTAGCCTACCTCGTGACACCCACAAACCACTGGTTGATATAGGTCAAGGCGCTATTTGGTGCAGAGGATGTCCATCAACAGAATTTTTTAAAAAATACAAAGATTTCACTCCTGCATCAAACAAAGTTATTTTGGAAGCTAGAAACAAAAGTGGCTAGAATGTGAATACCAGGCACAATGACTTAGAGCAGTTACTGAGTTATTACGGGCTGAGCTTCCATCAGTGGCAGCAGCCTGTCATTTTCAAACTAAATTCAGCTCCTTCACATTGTTGAGCTCTGTAGTTCCCTCCAGCCAATCTGCAATGATCTCATTAGCTTTCAATCTAATTTATAAGCACAAGAGAAACAATCTTAAAAGAATGTTAATTCAATTATAATTCTTCAGAACAAATACATTTTTATCAACAAATGGCAAGGCCCCCTTACTTAAATAAAGGACAGTACAGCTGAAAGAGTTAACCCGGCTGACGCGAAATCGTTTTTAAATAAATGTGAAAGTTATCTTGCAACAAGCTGCAATTATGTCGTACTTAAGTTGCATGGCACAGAATCCCGTGATTATAGCCTTGAGCTGCATTTCCTGGTACCCAAGTCAATATGCCCTGCCATACCTATTCACAGCTGACTTCCACTGAGTACAGTCTTTACAAAGGTTCTAAATTGGAGCCCCAGTGGCAACAGGGAACAGGAAGCGGCGACAAAGAGCAAAAGCTCATTTCCAAAAATTGCACCACAAATTGCTCTAATTATTTTAATGGCCACACACAAAGGATCTATTGACAAGCTCTCTCTCCCTCCCCTCCAAAATTCCCAATGTTATATACAACCACCAATTGATCAAGCTAATAATGTTCAATTTTTATCTACCTTCCCTTTTCCCTTCAAGACCAGGCTAGTGGTAACATAAATAAAAGTTTGACTGATACATTTTAAAATCCAATTTTAAACTACTGCAGCTTTCACATATTCAAATAATGCCGGCAGACTTTTAAAAACAATGTTTAATTCTTTCAAGCACAGAATTCCTACATAAATCAACGACTATGTTTCAAAAATATTCAATGGATATAAAATATTTTGGATAAGAATACAGGTATATTGATTCTGATTTTCAGAACAAGTCGTGCCAAGAGGAATAATCAGAGGGTGATGATGAAACTAGGATGGGAATAACATTCAAGGCACAGATCCGGTTTGACCAACTCATTTTTTGAGGAAAGAATTCCACACTTGTTCATCACTGTATGTGAAATCCTAAAAGCACAGGCTCTAAAGATTCAAGATTGAGCTAACTTAATCTGGACTTCCTGGCAGAGAAACAACTTAGCTGGACTTCCTGGCAGGGAATATTTTTATCATTTTGAAAGGTGGCAAAGAAACACTTTCCCTTGTGTCAACAAGTGATTAGTCTTGGAAGCTATATCTCTACCAAAGACCTTTATATTGATGGGTTAATTGAGCACTCTGTCCCAACTCAATGGATAAGTAACAGAATCTGGGGAAAGTTGACGGGAACATCAAGAGAATAACCTACAAGGAAAATCTGTAGGGATATGAGCCAGAATGGGAAAGATGGTCTCCAACATCATAAGGAAATTATGGAAAATATTTAAACTTCTTTGTCTGATATTTCATTTGCTTTGATTAGGCTTCACTTCATGGGAGATTATCTGGAAAGGAGCATAATTTAATATCGAGGATTCTCAACCTTTATCTGGTTTTCTCAACATAACTGATGACACCTTGTGCAACACAATATACAGACTTCACAATGAAACTAGAACTGTAGGATCATCTGGAAAGGACAAAATCCACACTAAAAAAAATTGGTCAGTGGGGATATAGAAACTGGCAATTCAGCTTCCATCATGGGGTCATCCCAGCCTGTTTAGGGAAGCTCACCAGCACCATCTAACACAAAATGGTAGCTGTGTTTCATCAGGATAAGGTGGTCATAACCAGGTCACTGGAGGAAAGAAGGATGAGTATGTATGGTTCTGCTCTGAGTTATTGGCATCAAATATGAGTGAATGTACAATTCACCTTTTTACTTTTGCAGATGCGTGTTGGTTTGGCAAATTATGAAAACCATAGTTTGAAGGATGAAATGGGGAATAAACGCATCATCAATTTTTTTTTGTAATGGGTGATTGATAAAGTTTGAACAGGGGAAAACAAAAGTCTAACATAGTAAAAGTTAGAGCCAATCACAAATTAAATTGCAAATACTGAAGTTGCACTGCCTGAGTGGGCATGTAAATAAGGAATTAACATTTTTTATGAATGCAACTTAATTTTCACTTTCATAATCTAAAATTTGGGCAGTCAAGAAGACCTTCAATTAACTCCTCAGCCCACACAGCGAGAGTTCAACCAAGTGAATATATGGTTAAATCTGAGATGGAACATTTCAGCTCGTCCAGTACTAGCAATATTTTCTCACATGGCAGTTTTCAGCATAAGGGGTCACTGCCATTCGTAGCTTAAGGAAGCTGTTAACCACCCTTGGCCCACCCAACAAAGGCCCTACTCGGGGGAGTCTTCTTTCCAAATGACACATCAACAGAAGAAAACATCAAACATTGGAAATCTGCTTGATATTGTGCTGTGCCTTCAATAGCTCCACCTAGTGAAGAATTCGTCTCAATCAAGTTTTGTCAAGAGTTTTAAACAGAGAAGCCACCAAATACATACTTTAATTTTCACGAAGCTCTCATTAAGGAAGATGTTTCAATATTCCTGACAAGGTCATAGTTTCTTTCCTCTCCATAACACTCCTTCTCCCCATGAAGAATATAGCCAACTGCACAGCACAGTAGGACAAGGATTAACTCCAATGAAGACCACTTTGAATTCCTGAAGCTTATCAATGGAATGACTGATGGGTTTGTGTTTTTCCAGTTTGCTAACCTCCAACCATCAACTTGCATCACATTCTCCTCCCCAGTGCCCTCGACATCTACTTAACTTAATGCAAAATAACAACCATCAAAGTAGACATTGAACAGACCAATGCAAAATGTTTGCAATTAACTTCTTAAAATACAGAGTAACAGTGCCAAATGCTATCTGCAAGCACCAACAGTGGTGTCTGCTGAAGAGCAATCAGGAACAGGAGTTCAGCGATCAGAGAAGCCGAAGAATGAAACCAACTGAATAAATGAAGCAGAACCATCACTTTGCTCTAAGTCCATGTTAGAATTTAGGTTGATGTTATGAGTGAATTAAAATTAGGTTGAAGGCTTGGTAATTAGAATCATGCAGCACAGAAAAACATAGAATCCATGTATTGCCTCTGTGCACTAAACTCCAAAGAGGCATCACAAGAGGATAATCAAAAATTAACAGAATGTAACAGATAATGAGGACATCACAAAAACTTTGGTCAAGAAGTAAGTTTTATGACGCGAGGTAGAGGGGTTCAGGGATAGGAATTCAAGAGCACACACACAGGTAACTTAAGGTGAGCGGTACGGAGAAAGAAATTATGGAATGCACAGAAAACTAAAGCTGGAGGAATGCAGGGGACTGTGGCACGGAAGGATATTGTAAACACACGGGAAAAGAGGTCACCTAAGAACTTTAAAAGCAAAGTGATACTTTTAAAGCAAGGACTTCCATGAGGTATTGTTGCTGTAGCTCTATAAAACTCTGGTTAGACTACACTTGGAGTATTGTATTCAGCTCTGGTCATCTCATTTTAGGATGGACGTGGAAGCTTTCGAGAGGGTGGAGATTTACCAGAATGCTGCCTGGATTAGAGAGCAAATCTTTTGAGGAAAGGTTAAGCGAACTAGGGCTTTTCTTTCTGGAATGGAGGATGAGAGGTGACTTGATAAGAGGTGTATGCTCTGACAAGAGGCATAGATAGTGTGGACAGCTAGCATACTTTTTCCCAGGGCAGAAATGGCTTATACCAGAGTACATAATTTTAAGGTGATTGGGGGTGGGGAGGCAGGGGGTGGACATCAGAGGTTTTCTTCACAGAGAGTGGTGGGTTCATGTATTATGCTGCAAGGGGTGGCGGTAGAAGCAGATACATTAGCGACATTTACATGACTCTTAGACAGGTACATGGATGAAAGAAAAATGGAGACCTATGTGGGAGAGAAGGGTTAGATTGATCTTGGAGTAGGTTGAAAGGTCAGCACAACATCATGAGCTGAAGGGCCTGCACTGTGCTGTACTGTTCTGCAGTACATACTGTGACTTACCAAGCTGAATGGCTACTGAGGAAGCGGTAGGAAAGGAGAAATGACAAAGGTGAAACAAATTTCATGATACACGTTGGTGATAATAAACCTGATTCTGATTCTCAAGATTCGGAGAGCTCGAGATCAGCAGGAGATTGTGAGATAGAATGGCAAAAGGTCTTGCTTCCCTTCTCTCCATATTCCCCTTAAAACAAGTGGGCTGAAAGGTACTCTTCTCACCCAATCACTCTCATCTCAGTGGGTGGTGCTCTCACCTTGTTCAAGCCTTCTTGCAGATTACGCAGCATATTCTCCAAACTGCCTGGCAGTATGATTCCAGACACTGACGGATATTAAGAACATTAAGTACTACAGTATACAGTAGAACTACCCTACTAGAGGCACTTGTCACCTTTCAGAAAATGCAGTTAAATATTAAATGTGTTGTTGCACACAATGGAACTACACATATCAAAATGCACAGAGGAGGAACCTGAAGCAAAAAGAAAATTCTTTTGATCATAAGCTAATTTTTGGAGCATTACAAAACTTAAGACACTTCATGGTGACACAAATTAGCTATGTAATCCTTAGCAGAAGATGTAAAAGAATCAGAGAGCCAGAGGTTATAGATTACTGTAATTGAAAGCACATATTACATTAAATGCCAGGACATCTCCCTGATAGATGGGTGTCTTAATGGATAAAAAAGGTGCCATTGTTACTGATATCATGTCTTCATGCACACCTCTCAAGAGTCCAGCAATGGAGCAACCCTAGCTAAAACAACTATATCTTCCACAGGTGAATGAACAGGTGGCTACTGGTAACAAAAGGAGCCTGCTTAACCCACTAAAGTGTTGACTCGAAGAAAGAACTATTCAATTTGTCCCACTCTCTGTCCTTGACCCGCAACCCAGCAAAGAATTCTCCATTCAAATATTCACCCAATTCTATTTTGCAAGTTACAAGTGAACCTGTTTCCACCAGCCTGTATATCAGTACATCTCACCCCAAACAGCTGGCTGCATTTAAGCATTTCTCATCTCCCATTGGTTCTTTTAATACTTACTTGAAATCTGTCTCCCGAGAAAAGAGACGTTGTGGAAAATTAAGATACTGTTTACCTTCAACAGTCAACCTAAAAATTAATCAGTTTCATTCCACAATTGGTCACATGTGTGCTAGCCACAGGGGTTCTTGCTTGGTTGATCTAAACCTGGTGGAACGTTAGAGACCTGCTGAATGTTTAGACTGTATATCATATTATACCTAGAGTCTGTGGAGAGCTAACAAGTTCGTATTCTGCTTGCAAATAACAATGTAGGTAAAAGTGTCCAGAGAAATGTCCCTCATGTCTTAGCTGGCACCTTATGACCACTAAAACCAAACTGCATTACTGCTTTATATTGCATTTCGGTGCACACTTTACAAACATATTACTGTATTGATGAAGTAATTTCATATGATGCCTATGAGCTCACTTTCAGGAAATACATTTTATTTCATGATGATGGTGATGATGATGGAAGATGCAAGTCAAGACAGCAGTACCCATGAAATAATGATGTAAGCCTTAAATGCAAACATACATTTGCAACATAATACTTTGTTCAAAAGAAGAAAATAAAGTACAAAGCAAATAAATCAATTTATTTCTAATGTAGGAAATGTAATTCCAACTATTCTATCTGACATTTCCCCCTGCTTTAACTGCCATTCTTTCAAAAATTTGTTGGTTGTAACCTACTGATACAGAATTACAATTCTTCTAATTCCATCCTCTTGTCCATTTCTCAGCTACCTTCATTCCACTATTAGGATGCAGTCCTAATTCTTTCTAAGCCCCAAAATTGGGAATTCCCCTCTACAAAAGTTTGTGGCCAATCTTTTGAATACCTATCTCTGTGTCTCATGCAGCTTGGTGTCACATTTTGTTTGTCAATGGTGAAATGCCAGGACATTACACCATGTTAAGGCACCATACAAATGCAAATTGTTGCCATAAGAAAGCAGGCCACTAGATATTTAAATTTTCATGTAAATTTGCCACTATTTTCACCCTCAATCTTAATTTTGAGAACGTGATGGTTTGTAGCAATATCCTGTCCCTGTGATAATGTCAAAGGGTGTTATGCTCGTACTCCAGCAACTATTCGAAAGAAAAACACAGGAGCCTGGGGATGCTTGTGTTCTTAAGTCTTTCTTCAGTGAGGTGCTCACATATGATGTGGTGGTGTAATGACATATGTCATTCACGTACTTCTTACATATAACCCGTAATGGATTATGTAATATATTTACAATATTACTCAAATAATACTGAAAAATTAAATACACTACACTCCTCCTTCCTTAACTCTAAACTCCAACTCAATATAGAATACTTGGCTGAGTGGTGTAATAAAAACAACCTCTCAATAAGACCAAGGAACAGACTGTAGGCTTCAGGAGGAAACCAGAGTTTCATGAGCTAGTAATCATTGGTGGATCAGAGGTGGAGAGGGTCAGTAACTTTAAATTCCTGGATGTCACTATCTCAGAGGACCTGTCCTTGACCCATCATTTTAACATCATTGCAAAGAAAGAACAACTGCACCTCCATTCCTCAGGAGTCTACAGAGGTCCGGTATGTCATAGAAAAACTTGGCAAAACTTCTATAGATGTGTGGTGGAAAGTGTGCTGACTGGCTGCATTAAGGCCTGATATGGGAACACCAATGCCTTTGAGCAGAAAATCCTACAAAAGGTAGTGGATTTGGCCCTGTCCATCACAGGTAAAATCCTCGCAACCATTGAGCATATCTACATGAGACATTGCTGTCGAAAAGCAGCATCCATCATCAAAGATCCTCACCACCCAGGCCATGCTCTTTTCTCACTGCTGCCATCACATAGAAGGTACAGGTCCCTCAGGACTCGCAGCACCAGGTTCAAGAACAATTACTATCCCTCAACCATCAGGCTCTTGAACAAAAGCTACACCCACTTAAGAACTCTGTTATATTGTTATTTCACGGTCATTATTTATTTATATCTGCGTTTGCACAGTTTGTTTACAGGTCCTGATGTTAATAGTTTACAGTTACTGTTCTAAGTATGCCCATAAAAAAAGAATCTCAGGGTTCCACACCCCCCCAGACAAACAAACAAACAGTATATCATAATATATAATACAACTACTAAGCAGACATCCAAAGCATAGTAAATTTTAAATTGTTCCATTTTGGCTTAAAGATTTTATCACTGGGGAGGGTTTCTTACTCTTGTGTAATAATGTCTTCACTGACAATGGGGGTTTACCCTGCTTGGCAGGAGCGATTTATGGCTGCGAAATAATTTCAGGTTCTGGGGCCTCCTCCATGCTGGTTGAGTAAGTTGACTCTGGGACTGCAGAAAGTAGGTCTCACAGCTGTGGACATCTTTCTTCCGGACGTTTGATAATCCAGACAGTGTATAACAAGTTTATTAATCTGCTGATCTGTCCCAGACAAAGCTCTGAGCCAATGCTTTCATTTTTTCCACACCTAGGTGACCTGCTGACAGCTTCTCCAACACTTTAGCTCTCAGTTTAGATGGAACAATAACTCCCAATCCCTACATAAGGCAACCCCGTCGAGGATAGCTTCATCCCAACACTGGTAAAAATAGGGGAAATTGAACTTCTGCTGCACACACGAGGAAATCTGCAGATGCTAGAAATTCAAGCAACACACACCCAAGTTGCTGGTGAATGCAGCAGGCCAGGCAGCATCTCTAGGAAGAGGTAGAGTCAATGTTTCGGGCCGAGACCCTTTCTACGAAGAGGTTCAGTTAGTCCTGACCGTCCCTCTCACTATACCCCTTGCCCATCCTCTGGGTTTTCCCCCCTCCCACTTTTCTTTCTCTTTAGGCCTCCTGTCCCATGATCCTCTCATATCCCTTTTGCCAATCAACTGTCTAGCTGTTGGCTCTATCCTCCTCCTCCTGTCTTCTCCTATCATTTCGGATCTCCCCCTCCCACTTTCAAATCTCTTACTAGCTCTTCTTTCAGTTAGTCCTGACGAAGGGTCTCGGCCCGAAACATCGACTCTGCCTCTTCCTAGAGATGCTGCCTGGCCTTCTGCATTCACCAGCGACTTTGATGTGTTCTGCTGCACATTCCAGCCACTTTCAGTTGCCATGTAGACTTGACATAGCATGGTATCTTCCCTGGTTTCCCATTTTGTTCATCTCTGCCATAATACGGAGACTTTCAAATTGCATTAGGGAGAATAGGTAAAGAGGTGTGTCCTCTTTTGCAAATTTTTCAGGTATTTCCTTTTCCAAGGGTAAACAGGACAATCCATCAGAATTTCTATGATTATGTCTTCTTGAATTGGATCTTGCAATTGTGTCCTCTAAGAAACAGAGCACATCTCTGTATCTCTGTATTCATGCTGTTGCTGTTAGTGGAAAACCTTTTTGTGGATTGAAATGAACACTGGTAGTTGATAATTTGTAGTGAGAGTAAACTGTCTCCCAAACGAAAACTGGTTGAAATGTTTACACCCCAAACCAGACTCAAGGCCTCGCTGTCAATCTGTGTGTAATTTTTCTCTGCAGCGTTAAGGAAACGTGCAAAGCCTATGGGGCATTCACCTTCATCATCAATAACGTGCCATGACTGCACCCATACCATAAGGTGAGGTGTCACAAACATGCTTCACAGGACGATGTGGATCAGAAAGTGTGAGCACAGTGTCTGATGTCACCATTTCCTTTATCTTTTGGAAATCCACACAGCTTTGTCTGTCGCCATTTCTTCCCAATCTGTAGTAATGAGTTCAAGGCATTCACCAGCAACTTTGATATGTGTTGTAATGAGTTCAAGGGGTGGAGAACAATAGGAACCTGTTTAGCAGGAACCTGCTATTGTAATTGACAAATCCTAGAAATGTCACGTTCTATGGCCTTGCGGCATCCAGTACTGCTTGAATTTTCTCAGCACACTTGTATAATCCTTGTGTGTCAATGTTCTGACCACAGTAAATGATGCTTGGTTTAAAGAATTCACATTTGTTGTGTCGTTCTCTGAGCCCATAATCTTCTAATCTTTTTAACACTGTCTTGAGATTTTGGAGTTGTTCCTTGTCATCCTCACCAGTCACAGTGATGTCATCCATGTAACACTGAGTGCCTGGCCAGTCTTGCACATTTGGTCCAGAGTTTTCTGCGAAAGTGCAGGTACGGATGCTACTCCAAAAATAAGCTTATTATAGTGATAAAGCCCTTTGTGAGTGTTTATGTTAAAAAACACTTTGAACTCTTCTTCCATCTCCATCTGTAGGTAGGCCTTAGCTAAGTCCATTTTATTAAAGTGTTTTCCTCCAGAAAGCTTTGTCTCTATCCTGAGCAGAGGGTATTGATGTACTTACTCTACTGGGTTGATGGTGACCTTAAAATCATCATAAATCCTGACAGACCATTCTTCTGGCTGCTGTTTCCATTGGTATTGGCCATGGTCTCCACTCAACTTTGAAAAGAATTCTTTCAGCCTTCATGCGATCTACCCCACCAGCTACTTTATCACAGGTGATATAGGGAACCAGATGGGCTTTGCAAAACTTGGGTGTGGAATTTTAATTTAATGCTCTTTTACCCTTAATATGTTTGAATTTCCAATGCCACCAGTGAATACGTGGCGGTATCATCCGGTGCCTTTTTTACTTTGCTTTCGGTTGACTCTATTGCAGGGGATGTGGCATGCAAATAGTGGATGGATGTCCAATCAAGATATAGTTGCCTCAGGCAATCATAGCACCACAATGCTAGCACTCCTGTTTTTCCCCAATGTGGCTTACTGGTTGCTGTATTTCACTATTACAAATATCATTCCAACAGGAGTTATTTTTTTCTCCAGTATTAGTTCTTTGTTGGATATCTGCAGGCTTCAGCTCAATACCTTTGAAACACATTTTGCGGAATGACAGCCGAGCCAATGTCCAATTTCATTTTAATTAATTTGCCATTCACTTCTGGTGTAAGCCACATTGCTTGTCTCTTGTTAGTTTTCACATTGTACATCTCAAGGCTATGCAATCCTGTGTCACTCTCATCATTATCAGATTTTTCATCAACAGCATGCAAATTAGACCACAAGAAGTAGGAGATCAATTAGGCTATTTGACCCATCAAGTCTGATCCGCCATTTCACCATGGCTGATCCATTTCCCTCTCAGCCCCAATCTCCTGCCTTCTCCCTATAACCCTTCATACCCTAACTAACCAAGAATCCATCAACGTCTGCCTTAAATATCAGAATCAGGTTTATCATCACCGACATGTGTTGTGAAAATTTGTTAACTTAATAGCAGCAGTACAATGCAATACATGATCATATTGAAAGAAATAATAAGTAGCTCAATTACAGTAAGTATATATGTGCTATATTAAATAGTTAGACTAAAAATAGAGCAAAACAGAATAATATATAAAAAATGAGGTAGTGTTCATGCATTCAATGTCCATTTAGGAATCACATGGCAGAGGGGAAGAAGCACTGTTTTTTTTAATCTTCAATTGTAGACCTGTGTGAAGATGCCTCTTCTTCTGCTCCCATTCATCTGATTGGCTACAGTTCGAGCTCAAACTAGTGCATTTTTTGAAACCGCAACTTGACATTTTATCTTTTTCTCTTAACCTGTGTATTCCATTTATTTTTGCCTGCCCAACACACTCTTGCAATGTGTCCTACTTTGTTGCATTCCTGCAAGTTTCGCCTTTAAACTGGCATTGGTCCACTGCCACAATGGTATTCGGCCAGGCAGGTTTCAGTTTAGACGTTGCAATTTTGCTTACACTGGCTTTCATTCCTAACTGAAACTCAAATGCATCTGTGTGGTTTCCATTGATAAAGCATGTTCAAAATATGAGTTGTGCTTCAGTTAGGATACATATTTGAAAATTTTCTTGTAAGATTCCACAAACTAAACGATCTCTCAGTACATCAATAAGCCATCACTGAAACTGACAATGCTCAGACAATTTAATCAATTCAGCCATGTAAACTGAAATAGACTCTCCATCCCTTTGATTCTGCTTATGAAACATAAACCATCTGCAATCAACAATGGTTTCGGTTCTAAATGTTCCTGCATTATTTTCACAATATCATCAAAGCTAATTTCAGCTGATTTGGTTGGAGCAGTTAAATTTCCAAGCAAACTGGATGCTTTTCCACCTACTGCACTCAGCAACACTCTGACTTGTTTATTTTAAAGCTATTCCATTCACTTTAAAATACTGCTCAATTCATTCAGTATACAACATCCAGTTATCTGTTGTGGAATCAAACATGTCTACCTTTCCAATGTAGCCAGCCAATTTTGCTTTTTAAAAAGAAATATATTATCACTCCTACTCACTGTTTATCAACCCGTAAATTTTGTCGGTTTTCTGCCTTTTTATAACTCGACCGTCTCTCTCTCTCTCTTTAATCAAACAGTATATTTACTATATGACTTAGACATTATTGAAATATGAAATACAATACAAAAGGAATATCTGAATTTGGCAAAAGGCAAAAGAGGAAGGTCTCAGCCCAAAACATTAACTGTTTATTCCTGTCATGCTGAGTTCCTCCAGCATTTTGTTTGCATTAGCATCTGCAGAATCTCCTGTGTTCATAATTTGCTGCTCCACACTCTTTACCAACAGTGTGGGATAAAGCACTTTACCTGCAGGAATGGATCTATGTTAAACATGCCAAGCCTCAAAGAGAAAGTGCAAGTATAACTGGAGTTCATGGGTCAAAAGGGGAAACACAACTAACAATGATTGCATGAAACACCTCATGGTGATGTTGGTATATTGTCGTGAATTCCGCAAAGGGACCACTCACAGCCCAGACATGCTGTGATTGTGTCTTCCAGCAATGCATAAACTGTAAATGTAGCAATATAACAAAAAAGCTCTGGCTTGGGAAGTTAAAAACATTCATTTTTGTTGGACCTGTAACTCAGATGTGACAGGCACATCACTTGAAATCTGAACTGCTTAATTATTTGTTCTATTTAATCCTCACAACATTATGCTCTGTCGGAATTAAAACTATTTCAATCATGCAAGTCCTTTCTCTGTATTTCCTAGCTGCAGAATTACATTATCAGAAGATACGGTCGTGAAGTAGTTCATTCTGGCATTATAGCTGTATCAAATCCTGGATAGAGCCATCCAATTAGTCCCACTCTGCTACTCTTTGCCCAAGCCATGGAAATTTCTTTTACAACTGTCTATCTAACTCCCTTCGGAAAATTGCCATTTAATCTACTTTCCACACCCTTTCAAGCAGTGCTTTTCAGATAACCAACACACTACATACAACAAGTTCCAAGAGAATATTTTGCCAGTTTTCTGAAATGTGTTTTCTGTTTACTAAACAACTGCCGTGAGAAACAGTTTCCTCCAGAGCATGAGGGTCCATACACACAATAATAAACAGATTGTTTATGTCCTAATTGCTCAGTACAAATTTATGACAGACTTTTAGTTACTCATTCTCTCAGAAATTGCTACTTAATGCTTAGCTGTGTTAGGTTTGTTGCTATCCAGTTACAGAGAGACAGAATGGAGCCCAGCTCCACTACTGAATCTACAGTTACCCACTCCTCCCCCACCCTTCGCCTGCAGCTTAGAAATCCATTCTGTTTCTCTCCAATCAACAGCCTGAATCCCATCAAACCACAAGTAACAGAAAAGGCTGCAGCAAGCAGGACCCCTGCTGGGCCACTTTAACCATCTGCAGCGCCTGCTGACTCTATTGCTGCCAATGCTGCGAACTCGAGACTGCTTGGTTCTGTGCCATTTTGAGCACTCAAACAAAAATCAATTTAAAGTATACAACAGGACTCCCAAACTTACAAAGAAACTCGGCACCAAAGAGATCAAAACAGGTACAAAATAATAAAGATTGTGCATAGTGTTCTTGATAACTTCTCCACTTTCCACCAGAGGGCATGTGCTTTTAGGTAAACACTGCATCATCCCTCAAGCAAAATAATCACATCTAGTGACACTTCGAATCGCTGTCTGAACGGAATGATTTGGTGATTTTTCTCATTAATCACACCTAGAGCCTGCTCTGTTGCAAGTGTCTATGCTTTATCAAAGACAGGCCATACTCGCTTCTTGCTACTTCCACCAGGCAGTGGGCCCCACACCACCAGGTTCAGGAACAGTTATTACCCATCAACCATCTGGCAGCTGAACCAGTGTGGGTAACATCACTCACCTCAACGCTAAACTGACTCCATAACCCATGAACTTACTTTCAAGGACTCTACAACTCATGCTCTCAGTATTATTTATTTACTTTTTCGATTATTTACACAATTTGGCCTCTTTTGCATGTTATTTGTCAGACTTTGTTATCTAGTGTTTTCACAAATTCTATTGTATTTCTTTATTTCCCTGAAAATGCTTACAAGAAAATTAATATATGCACATATTAATTCACTAATATATAATATGTACTTTGATAATAAATTTACCTTAAACTTTCAAATTTACATTGAACTTTGATTTCCAGCATAATTTTTAAGATGCAACTAATCTTCCATTCATACTGCAGCTTCAGCCCCAGGTACTGTTAGCCAGCAGATGCAGGGAAGATCTTAAGTATATTCATCTGCTCAGCAAACAGAACTGGTTTACTGTCAGATGGGCTGCAGCCACAGTTGCTTTACCTTCATCTAACTGATTTGCAAAGTAATGTTAATAGATGCTCCAATCAAAATACTGAGTTCAGATTTCAACAATGACAACAAGTTTCACCAATGTAATATGTCCAAGGTTGTAAAACACCACAAGGTGCATTATTTTAATGTTATCCAATAAAATTTGTCATTTCAACACTCATAACCACATCCTGGGAATTTCTTTATGACTGCCTTGCTTATAAAAAGCAGGAAAATCTAATCCATTCAATCCACCTAATTGATCTAATCTGAAACAACAGCAAATGAAGGAAGCTGTCATTGACAGTGCTACCAAGAGTGTTTATTAATCACTAACCTGCACAAATTTCAATTAATTCTCATCTCCTCAGTAAACAGAGCAATATATGTCTTCATACAGAAAGACCCAGACAGCATCCAGGTGTGGACACCTAACAAAGTACTAGACAACAGTGAGCTGGATGATTGAAACCTCATCCACTTCTCTTGATTTGTCTTTTCCCAACACTAGAAGAACATACAATGCTGCAAAAACCCAGGTCGGGCAGCATCTGTAGAAAGAGAAACAGAGTCAATGTTTCAGGTGAGAGACTGTTTATCAGAAGGATGGAGTGAGTACCTTCAGCAGAAGGACTGCATTAGTTCAAGGTAGCTCAACCTTGGTTTCTGAAAGGCAACTATGGATTGGCAACAAGTATTCACTAGGTCAGCAATGCCCAGACCCAAAAATGCATATAAGTTCTGAAAAAGCATTAGAACTATTTAAAATAAAGGAGAGGTTTCCTTTGTATTTTCAACAGTTTTGGACCCCTTATCTCAGAAAGTATGTGTTGTCATTGGAGAGAGTCCAAAGGAGGTTCACGAGGATGATTCCGGGAACGAAGGGGTTAACATATGAGGAATATATGAGGCCTGTACTCACTGGAATTTAAAAGAAGGCAGTGAGATTTCATTGGAACCTACCGATTGTTGAAAAGACTAGATGAGGTGGATGTGGAGAGGATGTTTCCTATCGTGGGGGTATCTAGAACCAGAGGGCACAGCCTCAAAATTAAGGGGCGACCTTTTGGAACAGAGCTAAGGAGGAATTTTTTTTAGCCACAGAGTGGTGCATCTGTGGAATGCTCTGCCACAGACTCCGGTGGAGGCCACGTCCGTGGGTGTATTCAAAGCAGAAGTTGATAGTTTCCTGATTGGTCAGGGCATCAAAGGATATGGTGAGAAGGCAGAGGTATGGGGTTGAGTGGAAACCGGATCAGCCATGATGGACTGGTGGAGCAGATGTGATGGACTGAATGGCCTAATTCTGCTCCTATGTCTCATGGTCTTATAATACAGGCACCAGAAGGGTATAGACATCATGGGTTCAAGGCAGGCAGACATGACGAAAGATTCAGAGTTGCACCTTCCAGAAACAGTGCAGGATATCAAGAGATTGCATAAACTGAAAGAAGTAATAAGACTGGGAGGGCTGATGCCATGAAGGAATGTGAATTTCAAAATAGAGGCATTAATGGCAAACAGGAGTTCACAGAAATAGCATCTCCATACACATCAGCTCCTGCGCAAAGGGCCAAATGCAAACTCAGCTATTCATTCCAAAGATAAATTGCCATCTGCTCAATTAACAAAGGATAAAACTTATCAAGGGCTTTTTTGGATTGGCAGTGGCCCCACTTAATAAACAGAGTGTTCAGAGCAGATATTATCCTTGTGCTTTTTGCTACATCATGAGATGAAATGAAAATGGATTTGATCAACAGCACATGGCAACCTTCCCAAATAGCCTTTCTATTCTATTATATAATGCCAGACATTTACTCAACTGATGCACCAAAGTAACTTGTGTTTCCATCAATTGAACAATGACTACACTTCAAGATTACTTAACTAGCTTCCAGCCAAGAGGGTGCCTAGTTGTGTTGAGATTGTGGCTCAGACATAGTTGTTTGTTTAAGTTCACAGGTATGGTTTTGGGGACAGCGATGGGAGTTAAGAGTTCAGGTTAGAGTCTAGTGACATGGTTGTGGGGAGAATCTAAGGTCAGGCTTTGCGTTCAAAGGCCAACGAAGTGAACATGGTTGGTTGTCCGGCTGACAGATCAGCGAGAATGAGGGCTGATGGCCCTCCAGGTCAATAAGACATTGGAATGTTCCTGCAGGCACCTTTGACCTGCAAGATATGCGAGTCAGCGAGATCAGAGTTCGAGGCCTAGTGTTCGGGGTCCCATCATCAGAGAGTCTGGAGTTCAGGATCCTCACTCATCATCACCGACAAGTCAGGACAAAAGGTCAAACCCGAAGGTCGAGACCCAATGGCTCAAGCCTACATCTGCAAATCTCTGCAAGTCTGCAGGGATGGCGAAGGCCCAGTGTCTGGAACTCCAAGTCTGTTGGAGGCTGGAGGTCCAGGGATGGCCTGTCCTGTGTGCATGGATGAGTGGGAGGGAGGTAAGGGGCTTACCTCTGCTGTTGTTATTTTGTTGCTGCTATTCTGTTGTTGTTGCTTGCATGTTCTCCAAAAACGATGGACAAGCTATGCTGGTGGCAGAACGTGTGGCGATAATTGCAGACTGCCCTCAGCACAGCTTGGTTGTTGACATTTCACTGTATGTTTCAACGCACATGTGACAAGTAAATGAATCTGAACCAGCTGGGTAACACTAAGGTGCTCTCAGGTGTGAGTGCACAACCGCAAATTTAATAACCTGATTCCAGGACGTGGCACAACTATGATCCAGGACACTTGACCAGAACACCCCAAATCGTTATTTAACTTCTTCTCTTCCCTTTGTCACATTATAATCTTTACCCTTGGGCCCATTATATATTGCACCTCAGTAAAGCCACCAATAATCCTGTTGTGAAGGGAAATTTAAAAGGAAATTACAATTAAAAGAAGGCTTCAGAAAAAAGAAAAATTGACTGAAAAATGAAGGGTTCCTTGTTTCCTTTATGATTTTTCCGATTCCAATGATTCCCTTGGCAAATACCTGAGGACCAGCCAAACCTTTCATATCCCAGATGTATCTTATGAAGGTGAACTTCATCACAAATAACGATAACTTGTGCCTCACCCTTGCTCCCCCCTTTACCTGTGACATCACCAAAGCTTGGATATCTGCAGAATTCACTACTTCTGAAACACTGAGTGTGTGTCTTCAGGCGCTTGTAATGTACCTCCTCCTTGGTGGTAGTAATAAGAACAGTGCATGTACTGGGTGATGGAGTTCCTTAATGATGGACGCCACTTTTTTTGAGGCATGACCTTTTAAAGATGTCATGGATGCTGGGGAGGCTAGTGCCCATGATGGAGCTGGATGAGTTTACAACTTTCTGCAACTTTTTCCGATCCTGCACAGTGGCCCTTCCATACCAGGTGCTGATGCAACCAATTAGAATGCTCTCTATGGTACATTTGCAGAAATTTGTGAGTGTCTTTGTTGACATACCAATTCTCCTCAAACTCCCAATGAAATACAGCTGCTGTCATGCCTTCTTTGTAATTGCATCAATATATTGGGCCCAGGATAGGTCCTCAGAGATGTTAACACCCAGGAATTTGAAACTGTTCATCTTTTCACCTTTGATCCGTCAATGAGGACTGGTGTGTATTCCTTCGACCAACCCTTTCTGAAGCCCACATTCAATTCCTTGGTCTTATTGACGTTGAATGCAAGGTTGTTGCTACA
Source organism: Mobula hypostoma (assembly GCF_963921235.1). Classification (NCBI taxonomy): domain Eukaryota; kingdom Metazoa; phylum Chordata; class Chondrichthyes; order Myliobatiformes; family Myliobatidae; genus Mobula; species Mobula hypostoma. Next base: position 125,648,100 of record NC_086102.1, read on the forward strand.
ACACCACCAGGTGATCTATCTGCCTCCTGTACGTCTCCTTGTCACCATCTGAAATTCTGCCAGCAATAGTTGTGTCACTGGCGTTAGAATAGAAGTGAGGGCGTGATTGCATTGAACACTGAGCTGAGGTCAATAAACAGCAACTTGATGTAAATATTACTATTGTCCAGGTAATCCAAGTCTGAATGGAGATTCAGAGAGATTGCATTCATTGTAGCCCTATTTGGTGAAAGGCAAATTGCAGTGGATCTAGCTCTTTGCTCAGACAGGAGTTCATTCTAGCCACCAGCAACCTCTCAGAGCAGTTTATCACTGTAGATGTGAGAATCACTAGGAGGTGGTCATTGAGGCAACTCACCCTGCTCTTCTTGGGCTTGATTGTCACCCTTTTGAAGCAGGTGGAGATCTCTAACTGCAGCAGTGAGAGACTGAAGATGTCCTTGAACACTCCCACCATATAGCTGCACGTTACCAGGTACACCATCACCGCTTAACACCTCACGAAGGTTTACCCTCTTTAAAGACATTGGCCTCTGAGACAGAGATCACAGTGTCGCCGGATGCTGCCGGGATTCTCACAGATGTAGCTTTATTCTCCCTTTCAAAGCCTGCATAAAAGGCATTGAGCTCATCGGCTGATACCAACATACCAACATGCTGGCATGCATCAGCCCTTGCTTAAAAACTTTTCCCATCACAGCAATATTACAAGAAATCAGAATTGTGTTTGCTGGAATTTGTATGGTTAAGAGATGTTTTGATTAAAATTTCCAAAAGCAATCACTTTGCAAAATTGATAACTATTACAATTGGTTGAAGAGATAACCACTTAAGGGACAAATCAAATATTTAAGTCCACCATTTAAGGAAAGAACAAATCTACAAAGAGGATAGAAAAGAATTGGAACTCTTTAACAAAAAGTAATTGATGCCTGGTTAACTGTTAATTTCATATCTGCTTCATTGACAAAAGATAAAAAAGGAGAAAACGTATAGGAATGAAAGAACTCTATTGATCAGCCATGATTTTATTCAATAGTGGCAGAGGCATTTGGGGATAAATGGTCTATTCTCATTCCCAGGATCTATATTGTTTTCAAATCACTTTAGGGTCCCGTCCCTCTTCTCTACAAGCTTTTATTCCCTGTCGATCTCTCTCATTCTCTAACTATAGTCTTTTGCTTCAACAATGATGACCCACAGTTGCCTAGGATTCAACCTCTGAAATTTTCACTCTAAACCTCTCCACAGCTCCTTAATATCTTTGGCTTTGGGCATACTTCATGAGATCTTGGGTCAGTTTGGTTTTGATAAGATACTTCGTCATGTTCTGCTACATTAGCACATGAAAAGGTTGTCAGAGGACTGTTGAGACCAATAAGGACCAAATAGAGAGATTCTGAAGGAGTTAACAAATGCTCACAAAGGAAGACCTTTTCCAAAGCTGTGGGTGCAAACTAACATAATATTAAGCCTGACAATTACAAACCTGTCATTTCATCCACTGATGAAGCTGGGAGCAGACTGCTTAAATAATCCATGGGAAAGTTAGTAATCACTGATAGGTAGATTCATCAAGGAAAACCAGCACAGATTCGTCAAGAGCAGATCACAGTTAACTGGCAAAATGGGAATTTTCCTAATGCGGTAACAAAGAATGTTCATGAAGTCGTTGCTGTTTTGTTGTATACATGGATTTTCAACACATGCTTATTAAAGAGCACAATTGAAGCACATGACATAACAGTATAGTGATAGCATGGAATTAGAAACAGAGTTTGGTTGTTGGCTGTTTAAATCACATGGAGGGAACTCTCTTGCAGACCCCAGCCAGTACAGATTGACAACAACATCTCCTCCACAATCACCATAGTGCACCCAAGGCATTATGCTTCGCCCCCTGCTCTATTCGCTTTATACTTTTGACTATGAGGCTAAGTACAACTCCAATGTCCTTTTCGAGTTTGCTGATGACACCACTGTTATTAAGCCAAATCAAGGTGGTGACAATTGGCCATACAGAAGGGAGATTAAAAATCTGGTTGAATGGTGCCACAACAACAATATCTCACTCAACATCAGAGAAACCAGAGCTGAGAATTGACCACAGGAAGAGGAAACTGGAGATCTGCAAGCCTGTTCTCATTAGGGGAGCAGAGGTAGAGAGAAGCAGTAATTTAAAATTCCTTGAACTTTATCATATCAGAGGATCTGTCCTGGGACCAGCACGTAGGTGCCATTACAAAGAAGGCACGACAGTGCCTCTACTTCCTTAGAAGTTTGCACAGACTTGGTATGTCATGTAAAACTCTGACAAACTTCTATAGATGCACAGTGGACGGTATCCTGGCTGGTTGCGTCACAGCCTGGTATGGAAACACCAACACCCAAGAATGGAGAAGCTTCCGAAGAAAATGGTAGATACAGCCCAGTTCATCACAAAAAAAAATCCTCTCACCATTGAGCAAATCTACCAGGAGCCATGTCACAAGAAAGCAGCATCTGTCATCAAGGACGCCCATCTTCCAGGCGCTGTCATCTCACTGCTTCCATCAAAATGAGGTACAGAAGCCTTAGGTCCAGTAAGGATAACCTCCTTACCTCTAAGCTGATTCCACAACCTATGGACTCACTTTCAAGGATTTAGCAAATCATGTTCTCTGTATTATTTACTTACTATTATATTTGTGATTTTTTTTATATTCACACATATCGTTTTCTTTTGCACATTGGTTCCTTGTCAGTCTTTGTGTGTAGTTTTTCACTGATTCTATTTCTTTGTTCTACTGTGAAGGCCTCCAAGAAAATGAATCTCATGGTAGTATATGGTAATATATACATACTTTGATAATAAATTTACTTTGAACTTCGAACATAGTGATATAAAATGCTTGGCTTAAGGACAGCCCTGAATAAGAATGAGCTCCCAAAAAACTATTAAATTCAAAAGTTGTAAGTGCATAAGTCCGATCTTACAAATGGTAGAACCAGTTTCCCCTCCCTCCACTCTTAGCAATCACACTTTCTTATCATTTTCATGTGGTTTTGATTCCATTCATTACATTATTGCGGAGGTGTGGTTCTACACAAAATAATTTTTGTGTACTTTCTACCTTATCAACAAAACCATCTAACAGACAAACTTAAAAATGAAACCTGGCGACGCCCTGTATCTGAATTAGAACCACCAAGTAGTTGATATACATTAGTAATTTGGAGGAAGTGGACAAAATATTGAAATTTGCACGCAGCATAAACCTTGGTGGTGGATCAAGTCGTGATCTCCACTGGTCTGATGAAATGTTCAGGTACATATCAGTTGAAACTCATAAAAGACAACGGCAAGACAGGTTAACAAAGCATTGAATGTATGTATGGCATCTTATGCTTTGTAAACAGAATACAAATAGTCAGAAAGTTATGTCAGTGTATTCATATCTTGTCTAAATTAATATGGAAGTCTCTCTCTCTCTCTCTCTCTGAAGTTTACATTCACATTGCTGATCTTTTTTTTCAATCTTGATCTTTGGTTATGACACAAAATTTCCGCAGAGAAATCCACCAGTCACAATGAGAATTGCCTGCACTTATCTTCCAAGACCACATGCTCACACAGAAGCATAAAAGTCCCAAAGTTATCCAGAGCTGATCACCACAATTATTTTCACGGTGCCCTCATGTTCAGTTAGTCAAGGAAACTAAGTACTTTTTTATTTTGAAAAATATTAAGTACATTATATACAGGAAATAGAATCAATACATGTCTTTCTTATTATTTATTTCCAGGTACAGCATGGTAACAGGTCCTTTCTGCCCAACAAGCCTGAGTCATCCAAATATACCCACCTGACCAATTAACCTAACACCCTATGTTCATAATGCCATCACACCAGTACATATCCTTATAATGCATCAGTGCCACTCATGCTTCCTGTGGAGAAACTTTTTTTTAAGGAAAAGTTGGATTGTTTCTTGAGTAGCATAGGGATGAAAAATCACTACGGATGACATGGAATGAGGAGTGACGTTATGGATAGGACATGATTCTAGAGTCTTAGAGTTGATGGTTTTGTCATAGGTCTTGTTCTATGTTAGAGCAAATTTGAGGGTGTGAGTGGCCATCTCCTGCAAATAAGTGTTGCCATGCATATTCAAGTTATTTGACAGCATTTACCACAGGGGTGTTGCTTATGTTATTGCCAAAACATTTCTTTGGAATCTACAATGGTAATCATCACCATCATACTCTCAGGACTATTCAACAAACTCCAAATCCTTGGCCTCTGCACCTCCCTCTGCAACTGGATCCTTGACTTCCTCATGGGAGACCACAGTCAGTGTGGACAGATGTAACATCTCCTCTTCATTGACCATCAACACTAGCACACATTAAGCATGTGTGCTTAGTCCACTGCTCTACTCTCTCTACACCCATGATAGGCAAAAATCGAAATCTATCTATGAATTTGCCGATGAGACAACTATAATTAGCAGAATTTCAGAGGGTGACAAGAGGACATACAGGAGGGAGACAGATCAGCTGGTTGAGAGGTGTCACAAAAACAACCTCACACTCGATGTCAGTAAGACAAAGAAATTCATTGTGGGCTTCAGGAAGGGGAAGGCGAGGGAACACACACCAGTCCTCTTCAGGTGATCAGCAAAGAAAAGGATGCACAGTTTCAAGTTTCTGGGTGACAACATCTCTGAAGGTCTATCCCAGGCACAACATATTGATGCAATTATAAAGAAGACACAACAGCGGCTATAATTCATTAGCAGTTTCAGAAGACTTGATATGTCATCAAAGACTCTTACAAATTTCTACAGATGGAGAGCATTCTAACTGGTTACATCAACACCTCGTAAGGTGGGTCTACTGCACAGGATCAGAAAAAGCTGCAAGAAATTGTAAACTTACCCAGTTCTACCATACGCCTCCCCAGAATCGAGGACATTTTCAAAAGGTGATGCCTCATTAAGGACCCCTATCACCCAGGACATGCCCTCTTTTCATTGCTACCATCAAGGAGTTGGTACAGGAGGGTAAAGACAAACCCTCAACATTTTCAGAACAGCTTCTTCCCCTTCACCATTCCATTCCTGAATGGAAGATGAACCCATGTACACTACCTCACCATTATCTTATCTTTTTTGCTCTCTTTCACATGACTTATTGTAAGTTTTAGTTTTGTTTTATTATGTACTGTACCTTGCTGCTGCCACAAAACAACAAATTTCACGACATATGCCAGTGATATTAAACCTCTGATTGTGCAAGTATTACCATATCAGCATCAGGGCTCCAGTTGCTATTGCAAGATGTACTCGTGCTGGAAACAGGTTTAGCAGGTAGGCAAGTGATGACTGTGATTAGCTCCAAGAAAATTCTGGACTATTATGTTGAACAGGTGGGCCAAAAGCAAGGACCTAGAAATTGGGTACTGATTCCATCTCTTGTTTGAATATTGTGGCCCAAGTTTTGGGAGCATTGACATAAGCCAAGTAACACATTTGACTATGTTGCACACACCTCAGTGGCACAACAGAGATTTTGGGACTTGGACATGCAAAATCACAACATACATTCTACCAACCACAAAAACATCTGCCAAAAATTGAGCAGCTTTGTCATTTTATTTCAGATCATACAAAATCAGGGAAGGTACCAGATCTTCAGAACATATTTTGAGCCAGAAATTATTTGTGCAGTATATTTTTCTGCATTAGCTTAAGAATCTTTCTCTGGAACTTTAGCAATTAGATCCTGGATGTTTATAACTGCTCCACCTCTATGTTGCCCAAAAACACCAGGCATGAACATTGACATCAAATAGCAAGCAACACACATTTTGATGTTGTCAATTGTTCAAAATTCATTTCTGCCTTCTTGGCCTAGCTGCCTTAAATGCCAGCAGCCTAATAGGCAGTAACTTACTACTTCTTGGCCTAGAAACAGTACAGGACTCATACAATAAGATAGATAGATAGGGTGGATAGCCAGCACCTGTTTCCCAGGGCACGAATAGCAAACACCAGAGGGCATATGTACAAAGTTAAGGGAGGGAAGTTTAGGGGAGACATCAGGGGTAAGTTTTTTTTTACACAGAGGGTTGTGGGTGCCTGGAATGACTTGCCAGGGATGGTGGTGGAGGCTAAAACATTAGGGATATTTAAGAGCCTCTTGGACAGGCACATGGATGAAAGAAAAATAGAGGGTTATGGGGTAGTGTGGGTTTAGTACGTTTTTTCTAAAAGGAATATATGGGTCGACACAACATCAAGGGCCGAAGGGCCTGAACTGTGCTGTAGTATTCTAGTGTCCAGTGTCTAATAAAGGGAATCTTGGCTGAAACGTTGTAAGAGGAAACCAGCCGTGCCTTGACTATTGCTAGTGTGTCCCTGGTATTGAACTACTCGCAGCCAAGATCTTTTTTGAAAAGGTTCATGCTCTCACTAAGCTTTATCTCTAAGCACTCTGCCAGTGCTATATGACTACTCCATTCTATCTCTGACCCACAGTCAGCACACCTACCCTACCCCCAATCTTAACCCCACTCCACTGCCCACTTCCCTCAAAGCTTCCCCTCTTCCTTCGTACACCAGCACCCCGATCATCCTGAATGCAAGTCTAAATGGGTAATCTTCCCATATTACACTCACCACTGTTCGAGTGATTTTTGGGTTTAGCACATCTACATTTAGCAAGTGATTTCTCAGCCACCAATCTTCAAATCTGAATGTAAATTGTAGATATAATTTTAGTGAACAATAGGTTTCGAAAAGCCGTGAGTCACAGACCAGACAATGCTGTGGTATGTCGAATTACTGGGTAAACGAGTAGTCTTTGGGGAACTGCAAGTCTGTGTCTTTATTGATGCTTTGCTGCACACTTGAGTGCTCAGTGGAGGGTGCCAATGCTTTTTTGCTGGTGGGGGGGTTGTTGCCTTGCTGCTGCTTGTGCATGGGAGGGGGAGCTGGGGGGGTGCTTTGGGGTTTTAACGTTTAACTATCATTTATTCTTTGGGGGCACTCCTGTTTTGTAGATGTTTGCAAAGAAAACTAATTGCAGGATGTATATTGTATACAGTTCTCTGACATTAAATGTACCTATTGAACCTATTGAAATTCATTAAGATATCTGTGGTCTGGGTGCGAATCAGGAGGTGCAAGTTTGTGCGTAGTTTCAAAGAAAGTATTATAAATATGGAATCGTCCTTTGATGTTTAGCACATAAAATGTCGAGCCCCACGTTGGGCCAGCCGACCCCCTTGTGACCAAAAGCGCCACCATATGATGCCTGCTATGTCTTATTTTGTCAAAGAAGCTGCTTCATATCTACCATTCATGCAACAACAACCACTACCAGAACCTCCCCTTTCACTCAAAGTGCGGCCCATAGCCAGCGGATTGCTACTGTTCTCTTCTCAATGGAGGAGAGCTATTTGTAAGTGCTGTAATGAACAAGGCTTGTTCAATTGCAGACACCTATTAGGACTAATACAGCTAAGAATTCAGGTATTGAGGAGTTTGCTATAAAGCCGATACCCTTCCCCCCTGACATGCAGAATTGCTGCACCACCCCCCATGAATTTGGCACCAATGAAATTCTAATCCCTTATAACCTTAATGAGTCTGAGGAGATAGTATGAGAATGTAGGGAGACCAGTTTTAGGAAAAATTAACATGGAATGGGATTGCACTGAAAGATAGCATAGAATCAATAAACAAAATAGACGCCTTATATATTGTAAAGAAAAATTATGGAACCCATTTTACACTAAAAATAGCAAATCTTCAGTTTGCAATTACTAAACACTGGTCACAGTGGTCAATTTTAGCATATGATTGTCCCACAAATAGCAATGATCAGTTCTTCATCCACATTAGTTTAAGCAGCAGCAAGCATTAGAACATTGGGACAAGGTTGCTGTTCTTCAAAACATTCTCTAACAAGGGGCAGCTGGGCCTCAAATTCTCCCATCTGAAAGATGACACTCCTGATAGTTTTTCCCCATTAGTGCAAAACCCCAACCGGATTCAGCTCAAGTTTTGTTCTCTGGTCTCTAGAGTGCACCTGAACATATCTTTCAAAATGAGTATAGTGGTGGCACAGTGACTAAAAAAATTGGACTAACAACTCGGTGATCCACACTAGCAGAGACCTACACAGGCTCTGTAGATGATCCCTCCATGATGTCCTCCCTTTCTGCAGCTGTAATACTATCCCTGATTAGCAAGGCTACTCCCCACCTCTTTTAACTCTCTCCCCATCCCTGCTGAAACATTTAAACCCTGGAACATCCAGTAGTCATTCCTATCCTTGTGACAGCCAAGTCTCTGTAATGTCCACAACATCACAATTCCATATATGCCTCACAGTTCCATATATGATTCATTCCTCAAGTTCGTCACTCTTGTTCCTGATTCTTCTCACATGAAACACATTTCAACCCATCCAAATGACTATATTTTTGACCTATCCACTGCCTATCTGCCATTATCTACCTTTACACCAACTGCTCCATCTCTATCACTGTGGTTCCTATCCCCCACTAACCTTGTTTAAACTCTCCCCAACAGCTCTAGGAAACCTACTCAGAAGGCTATTGGTCCTCCTCAAGTTCAGGTCAACCCTTCTGGACAGATCATTCTTTCCCCAAAAGAGATCCAAATGATCCATGAATTTGAAACCCTTCTCCCTGCACCAAGTCCTCAGCCACACATTCATCTGCCAAATCTTCTCATTCTTACTCTCAATGGCACGTGGCACAGACAGCAATCCAGGGATTACTATCCTTGAGGTCATGCATTCTAATTTCCTACCTAGTTCCCTATATTCACTCTTCAAGACCTCATCCTTTCCTACCTGTCATTGGTACCAATGTGTACCATGAATTCTAGCTTCTCACCCTCCCCCTTAAGAACGCTATGGACCTGATCCGAGATCCCTGACCTTGTTACCTGGGAGGCAACGAAATATCCGGGAGTCTATTTTACATCCACAGAATCTTAGCTGTTCCACCAACTACTGAATCCTCAATGCTAGAGATCTGGACACAATGCAGCTTTCCCTGAATAGGTTGTTCAAAGCAGTACGCTTGTTCCTGAGGGAAACATGCCACAGGGGTACTCTGCACTGTCTGTCTATTCTCTTTCCCTTTCTTGACAGTTACTCAGCGGTCTGCCTCCAGGCAACCTAGGTGTGACAGCCTCCCAGGATTTCCTTTCTATCAACATGATTGAATGACCTTTGTACTTAGTTTACCCTCAATCACAGAGTCCAATCTTCAGCCAGTTTGATTCACTCTACAATAGATAACTCAGGGCACCGTGCGTCCAGAGCACAGCAAAAGTCCTGAGTGGCAACCGAACAAACACTCTGAACATTTATTCTCTCCACAACCAGTGCACAGTGGCTACAGCTTTAACTGACTACCAAATACACTGCAGTTACTTTTCTTCGCTATTCTGACAGCATCTCCTATACCTGTGATCTCTCTACAAAGGACAAGAGCACTGGGCTCATGGAAGCACCTCAGCCTGCAGGATCCTTTCCAAGTCACAAATCATACTGACCAGGAAATATATATCACCAGCTCTTCATCCTCACTCGATTTAATATCACACATATCAGAAGAACTGCAGCAGCTCAAGTAAGAAGTTCACGCCAATTGAGGGGTAATTAAGAAGTGGGTAGCAAATCTCAGCCTTCCCAATGATGCAGCATCTCAAAAAAAATGCAATTTGAAACAAATCTGCCTGTATTAAACATAGCACTACTTCATATTAAAATCTTGATTGTCTTTTTAATTTATAGGTTGTTCAATCGCCAAACTTCATTAGCAACTTTCCACTTGTGTTAATAATATGAATGCTCTGTTAATCTATAATTTAGCTCTGAAATTAGCTGGGGGCATCTTGCCAGGTCACTAGGAGAACAGTCCAATTATCCCTGATTGCTATCATGAGATTTTTAAGGCAGATGGAATTTTAATTTCTTCCTCAAAAAATAAAAAAAACACCTGAGTTCCGCAAAATGCTACACTGAGGATATGTTCTTCCCCTGTGTCGACCTTACCAATAGGCTCAAAAGTCCTAAGGTCACAATAAAAGCAGAATAGAGGAGTTCACTAATGAACTGTCACACTCAAACGTATTCTATTCTTACAGATAGCACTAGAGAGCCCCCAAGTCAAGTCTTCTGAAACACGTAGTCAGCAGATAAGAAACAGCATCTGGCAACTGATTACAAGGTCACAAAATAATAAGTGGGTTATTATAAATAAAAATCAAGCAGCAAATGCTGGAAATAGTCAGCAAGTCACCCAAATTTGTTACATTCCTGCTTTAGGTCATCATTACAAGTTTACTGTTTCTCTCTGCAAAGATGCTGCCTTACCTGCTGAATATTTCTAGTTTCCTTTTCTTTTGACTTCAGACTTTGGACACCTGCTTTTGAAATAATAAAGGGCATTTGTATAACTTTAGGGAAGTTGCTTTGCCTTGGCTAATTGATGCAATTCCAGATGTCATTCAGTACAGTTAAGTCAGAGAACAGTTTTCCTCAGTATTTTTTGACAATGTAACTGTTGTTTCCTATTATCCTCAAGGTAAAAATAGATAGAACATTAAAAAGCTCAACAGGAGGTCACAAATTGATTTGCCTTTTTACAAAAAGAATAGTGTACACTGGCTCATTTAAAAGTGTTTCTTTACTTCACTACTGAGGTTTTAGATCAAATCAATTAGAGCTACTGTTACACTTCAAACTCATTTAAGGAAAATAAATAGAAGCAGTATTGGGGAATTCAATGCCCTTTATTTGATCTTTTAACCTTCATATCACTTTTCTGCATTAAACCCAGATTCCTTGATTCACTTCACATCTAAAAAAAATTGATCTCTGTTTTCAAGAGTGCAATTTGATAGACAGTTCTCCAAAAAGAGTTGCCATGTTCAACATCTGAAGAACCACTCTCTGCCTCTCACCCACCAATTGAACAAACATGGTTCTCTCTGTAATTCAGAGCTACACACAAAATGCTGGAGGAAATCAGCAAGTCAGACAGCATCTAGGAAAGGGAAAAAAACAGCTCACATTTCAGGCTGAAACCGTTCACCCTGAACCTCTGCCCTCAACATAAACATGGGATAAGTTAAATAAGTTCAAGGGACAGCCTAAGATATAAAAAAGAAAATATTGGAAATACTCAGCAGATGATCGTGTGGATAGTCAGGGGCTTTATCCCAGGGCTGAAATGGCTAGCACGAGAGGGCACAGTTTTAAGGTGCTTGGAATTAAGTACAGAGGAAATGTCAGGGGTAAGTTTTTTATGCAGAGAGCGGTGAGCGTGTGGAATGGGCTGCCGCCAACGGTGGTGGAGGCGGATATGACAGGGTCTTTTAAGAGACTCTTGGACAGGTACATGGAGCTTCAAAAAATAGAGGGCTATGGGTAACCCTAAGTAATTTCTAAAATAAATAAATACAAATAAAATAAATGCTCGGCACAGCATTGTCGGCCGAAAGGCCTGTATTGTGCTGTAGGTTTTCTATGTTTCCATTAGGCAGAATCTGTGGAAAGAGAGTTACTTTTGCTACTTTTAGAGGTCCAGAAGGTTAAAGATCAAAACCAGTATGACAAATTGGATCCAAAACAGAGAATGGTTTGTTTTTATGACTGGAATTTTGCGACTATTGGTTTGCCTCAGAAACTAGCTCCTCACTGTTACATACATTTACAATTCGGATATGAATGTAAAAAACATAATTAGCAAGTTCAAGGATCGCGAGCTTTGCTGATAGTGAGGACAGTCACCAGCTGGAGCAAGATATTGTTCAGTTGTTAAAATGGCATGAGGAATGGCAGATTCCCCATTGTCCAACCGATACTGTCTTCTTGCTGCTGCCATCAGCAAGGAGGTACAGGAGCCTCAGGTCCTGCACCACTAGGTTTAGGAACAGTTATTACCCCTGAGCCATTAGGCTCTTGAACCAGAGGGGATAACTCCATTCACCTCAACAATGAACTGATCCCATACACTCTAGACTCACTTACTACTCACATTCTCCATTTTTATCGCTTCATTTTTTAATTATTTGCACATTGGTTGCCTGTCTGTCTTTGTGTGTGCAATTTTCATCGATTCTATTGTGTTTCTTTGTATTTACTGTGAATGCTTGCAAGAGAATGAATCTCTCAGGGCAGTGTGTAGGGTGACATATATATACTTTAATAATAAATTTACTTTGAAATTTGAGATGGAATTTAATGATGAGAAGTGCAAAGTGATGCAGGACTGATTAAGGGAGGACATACACAATGAATGGAAGGGCCCGAGGGATTATTAAGGAAGAGAAGGATGTTGATGTAAAGGAATCCCTGTCTGTAGAGGCACAGGTAGTTAAGATGGTAAAAGCACATGAGATCCTTGAGTAACACACAAGTGCTGCAGGTCAGGAACCATCAACAGAGGGGAATGAGCAGTCAATGTTTCAGTTTCAGACCATTCAAATGGACTGAAAGAAAGAGAAGTGATAGCCAGTATTGAAAGGTGGAGGGAAGGAATGGTGCTAGAGCTGGCAGGTGACAGGTGGATCCAGGTAATAAGCAGATGAAGGAGGGAGGAGAGTAGGTATGATGTCAAAAGCAGGGATGTGATCACTGGAAGTGACAAAGAGCTGAAGATTATGGAAACTGACAGGAAAGGAAGGTGGAGCATTGAATAAAAGGGAAAGGGGTAGAATGAAGAGTCTCCATCCACAATATCGATCCCACATCCCTCCCTTTATTCCATACTCCAATCTAGGAGGACAGGATTGCACCGCAGAGGGTACAGAAAAGATTCACCTGGGGCAGAGCATTTCTCTTGAGAGTCTGGATAGGCTAAGCTTGCTTTCCTGACAGGAGACTAAGAGACCTTCTGGAGGGATACAAAATTATGAGAGGCATAGGTACTGTATGTAGTCAGAAACTTTTCACCATAATGGAGCTGTCAAAAACTTAAGGCCATAAACTTAGGGTAATCAGTAAGAGTTTTAGAGAGGGTCTGAAGTAGAATTTTTCTCGTCAGAGAATGGTTTGAGTCTGGAATGCACTGCCTAAAAGATGATATAGGCAGAGGCTCTCACAACATTGGAGAAATAACAGGATAAGCACTTGAAATTGCAAGCTGAAGGTGGCTATTGATAAAGCAGATTAGCATAAGTAGGTGCTTGATAGTCAGCATGGCCATCATTAAATATTTCTGTTTTTTCACCTTACTACACATGTCACCTTTTATTCTCTCTTTCCCTTCATCTTAAAAGGTATTTTATTTCTAACTTTTCACAGATCTGATGACAGGTAATCAATTTGAAATGCTGCTTCCCACTCTACAGACACTGAATGACCTGAAGAGTAATACTGTAAAAAACATTTTCTGTTTTATTGTTTGGAGCATTATAAGAAAACTGGTACAGTGCTTAAATGCGTATTGTAAAATTAATGTAATTTTGTGTTTTCTCTTTAGAAGTTAATATTCTTTGTTAACCCACTTTTCCAAACTCCTACTGTACCCTGAGGGTTTCTTCATTCTGCTTCACCCATAGCTGTGTACAGATCCCATTTTACATTAATTTTAATTGCATAATTATCAATTAATTTGCCTGCTTTATTTTCCAAGGCTTACACTCAGCTTTCAATCTCAACACTGTAGCACTGAAAGCTTACTCTACTTGCTCCTACACCAGACTTTCATCAATATGCCTTTCAGTGTCTTTAGCCCTTCCATTATTCCTTTGATGTTTGCATTCTGCTCAGAATTTTTTAAATAGTTTTCGAACAGAAGTTAAAAGCACCTTCCTCTACCTCTCAATTTATAAAGCCCCTTAGAACCAAGGAGGTACTTTTGAAGCGTATTCCCCCTTTTAATCCGAAAAATACATGGCGACCTTGTAGACAGCAAAGCGGCAAAAAATATCTCTGAGGAAAGTGAAGAGATGTTATAGCTTTGCTTTATTGGTTGAAAGACTCCTTTTGGCCAGGACACCCACCCTCTCCAGGTTCAATTCCGTCACTGTCTGTAAGGAGTGTGCATGTTCTTGGTTTTCTCCAGATGGTCCATTTTCCACCCACATTCCAAAGACATATGGGTTAGTGTCAGCATGCTATCTTGGCAACAAATGCAGGCTGCCCGCACCCCCAACACATCCTCAGACTGTGTTGGTCATTGGCTCAACTGACACATTTCGCTGTATGCTTCAACGTTTCAATACACGTGGCAAATACAACTAATCTCTTTAATCAAGATAATACAATATGATTATTTCCATCTACCCAAGAGGGCAGGTATATTACCGATGTTAAATACCATTTTATAGAATGAACTGGAAGCAGAGGGGATTCCATTTGGATTAATACTCCATATCTCTGGAGTGGGGCACAGAATCATGACCTTGTAATCGGGTGCAGATGTTAACCACCAAGTCTCCCCCAGCACATAGTGGAATGACATAGTTGGGAATGAGCTGCAAGACTGTATGCGCAATGCGCCACATTACATAAAAGTATGATCACATACTGAAACTAAAATTTGTGCATGTAAAAATCAGCTAGTCTTTTGCATTCTGCTGAAGTGACGTCTGAGTATAAATTGGAGAACAATACTGAGCAGGCAACCTCTGCTAGTTGCATGTTTCCATGAATTCTATTTGCAGATCACTGCCAGTGGGTACGAGGTGCAAGTGTCGTATCCTTTGCCTCTTTAAAGAATCTTTTCATCTTTTTGAAGGCTAATTTTATTTCCTGTTACTGGTGTAGTGCATCTGTAACTAAATGGACCTTTTCTAACTATCTTCTGTGAGTTAGCTAGATTAGCAGATACCTATAATTTACAAGTCACATGCTACCTTGGAAAAGAAGGATTTTTCCACATTGGGCATAATTTAGAAGTGTGCAGCTGTATTCTTCTTCAGACATTTCCAGTCTTAAATGATGAATCTGACATAATGGCAAATAGCAAAATTCTATACACACACGCACACATATTATACATACATACACACACATACAGAATATATGGAGAAAGATAATTTCAAAGCTATATATAGCTGCCATATAAGAAAATGAGACATCAAGCCAAACAGAAAGGCTCAATTTGAAATGCACCTGCATTTTACCAGCAGGACACTACATAAAACAGTCAGTAAAACAAGAGGCTGTCACACAGGAATGAACACTTTATGGCTTATGCCACATGCAGGACTGATCCATTTGCAGCTCTTTTGAAACTTACAAATAACAGGGTTGGCAAAGTATCCTGCAGTTACTAAGGAGAGAGATGGCCAGAAAAGAGCAGAGGGAACAGAACATATGATGCAAAGTCTTGCATTTATGTCGCCCCATTTGTAACCTCTAGACATTCATAGCACTTCATGGCTAAGGAAGCATGTTGTTTTAGTGAAGCCAAAATGTGTATAATGTACAACTGGATCGTAACATTTGCATAACAGAAATTGTTTTTTTTTAATCCACAGTTGTATGGATTCTTTCCTACAATGCATTATCCTTATCTAGTAAAAATAGGAAATAAAGATCAAAATGATAAATTTATATCCACAGTTAGGGTGGGAGATGTAGCCTTATGGATAAGGTCTCTGACTTCTGTTTTTGGTATGAAGTCATCCAAAAACTAAGGTTCAATTCCTCTCATGGTCCTTTTAGCGACATAAAGATTTTGTCATGTGGGCGCCATGGCAGCATAGCAGTTAGCGGTATTACAGCTCAGGGCATCGGAGTTCAAAGTTCAATTCTGGCACCATCGTAAGGCACTTGTCCACTCTTCACATGAATGCCTGGGTTTCCTCCCACAGTAGGTTAACTGGTCACTGGAAATTGTCCAGTGATTAATAAATAGGTGGGTTGCTGGTCGGTGCAGCATCTGGTCTGCACTGTATCTCTAGATAAAAATTTAAAAATTAAGTAAAAAGATATGGAACACTAAGAAGCATGTAATTACGTACATGTCAATATTACCACAAAGCAGCCTGCAACTTTGGTGTACTGCAAGGTTTTAACCTATTTTGCATTAAATCCGTCAAGAAAATTTATTAAGTGTGTATGACAATGCAAATGATCTATTAGAGAGATTAGTGCTTGATGAGGTAAACGGCCTTTCCCTAATCCACAGTCTCACTGCAAAACCTGCCTTTGTTAAGCAAAGATTGTTGCCATGGGAAGGGTACTTCATAGAGATAGGATACTGCAGAGAAGATTTCAGAAGAAACAAGGAACAACTCATTCACCTACTTTCCAGTGTCACGTACAGGCTTTCCACATGCAATGATGGGCACTGTTTCTGCAGAATTCCTTATTTGATTGTGTCCATATATCAGAAAATACACAAAATTACTTACTATGGTAACCTCACCTCCACAGTATTGCAATGAATAGCATGAAGCCACACATGACTGATAAAGAAGGAACAATTACTACAAGCAGAGAAAAAAAAGAAACTAGTTTTGCATTCATAGGAATATATAGGTACGTCGTATTTTTACATTTAATAATAGGTATCCTCAAGTCAGCATCTGTAACCCTGGGAAGGTCTGTAGACCACTTTCCAACATTCTGTACTTTCACCAACAAACAAAATAGGGTTTGTTCCTATTATCAGTGAACTGAATATTATATCCATCTGCAGCTGGCAGGTCTATGTTTCACTCAAGCTTCTGACTACACTCTTTGCCTAACCCCTGGAGATGAACCTGTTTCTTCCTAATGCATTCAGCCAGTTTCCTCTTAAATCCACTTGTGAACACCAAGATGAGTAACATTAACAAGGCCAGGTGGACACTTCCTCAGAATGCTTGAATACTAAAGAAATCTCCATACAGGAATGAAAGACTCTGCTAAAAGCTACCTGTGCTCCCAGCCTACTTACAGTCAAACCTGTCTCAGTGAAACTGAAGGCAATGGGATTGCAAACAACTTATAACATATACTAAGTGCTTATTATCTTTACAAATCTATAAATTAGAAATACACTAAAAACAAGTAGTATTAACAATTTGTTCAGCAAAATGGCAACAGGAGTTGTAGTGCTATTAATTTTAAATTTAAGTTTTGAAGCAACTGGAGTATCTATTGCTTGCTGGATACTCTTGATCTGCACAAGTTCAGTCAACTAGGAACTCTACTGAAGAAACAAGGACTAGCCACTTTTCCCACTGTTGGTGAGTCAATTCCGACTCAGCATCAACACTCCCAACTCTGGAGATTGTGGGTTTAACTGTCATTCCTGAAATCCATGCATATTCTTCCACTGCAAAACTGAGGGAGTGCTGCACAGATGGAGGCATTGACCTTTGGCTGAGTTTTTAATATTTGTGCACCTATCAGGTAATATCAAAGGATGCAGCTAACTATTTCCATTAAGAGCTTTCCCCTGTAGGTTAATATAATGGGTGACAGATGACACATATTGCTCATTATAAAAACTGTCTACATAATTCACAAACACCGTAATTGAGTTGTTGTGTTCACCATTCACTGTATGAGACAGTGTCTGACATAATGATGTCAGTGTGAGGAGACTGCTTTTCGTTTGTTCATAAAGGAAGTACAGGGTGCCAGCTATTGTTAAGCACATAAAACGACACTCACATGTTTTATTCAAAAAATCCTACATTCATGGCCCTGACACTCTCAGATGATTCCAGAGTTACTCAATGACATGTCGACCAACAGTCACTTTGAAGCTGCCAGAGTTTTGGGAGCAGCACTCTACCGCATGATTTGCACAAGTGGAACCCCAGTTTGTGCTACCAGAAATTACTGCAGATAATTCCAAACTTCACTACATCGGAGCATTACTAAGTAGTTCCACCGTAGCCAGAGTGGTGAGTCTACTAGAAGACCCGCCCACACGTGATAAATATATCGCTCTGAAAACCCATCTATTACAGACTTTCGGACTGTCTTAGTCTGAGAGGACCAAACAGTGGTTCTCTTTGCCTGGCCCTCAAAGTTAAATGGCTACATGTTGTCTCTCCTGGGCAATTACCATCCTTATTTTATTTTTATGCAACAAATGCCGGATCAAGCTCACACAGCCCTTGCTAATACACCTGTGAAGGACATTAGAGTGCTTGCTAAAATGGCAGACAGTCTACACTCAGCCAGGCAGAGGTGCATCATTCCTCCTCCTTTCCACGTCTCAAGAATCCTGATCAGCAGAGCCGCCAGCAGATTCACGCCTACGGCACTGAACGAGACAAGGTCGGGTCTATGTTTTTACCATGCATACTTCAGCACTAACGTCAAGAGGTGCCAACTACCATGCAGCTTCAACGGTGTCAGCACATTGGGACATCAGAGGTCTGTGAACACCGTGGGTTCCAGTTGCCAGGGTAGTCTACTGTTCACTATGGGCACCCTTTCAGGTGACACTTCCTGTGTGACAGAGGTGCTCAACTGAATGTGTTGCCAGTATCGCCCATTGATTATAAGGCAGGGAGTGACAAATGCTTGCTGGAGGCCGTCAACAGCAACAGATCCAGGCTTACGGGACACGACGCATGACGCTCTGCTTCAGTGGACAGTGCTAAACATGGGACTTTGACTTGGCTAAAGTTGCTGGACCTCTGCTTGGTACAGATCTCCTGTGCACCAAAGGACTGTTAGTAGATCTTGTCAGCTTGTGAATATAAAGGACTTTGGCTCAGTACCTGCTCTGCCAGTGCACAACCACATCTGAATTCACTTTGTTGCTGGGCAAATTCCCAAACCTCACTAAGCCCTCACAACAAACAAAAAGCAAGGGGGTGAGCCCCACATTTCCACAAATGGCTCTCCATTTCATGCCCTTGCACATAGAATGGACTCAGAAAAGCTGGCCAGCGCGAAGGCTTTGTTTGCTAACATGGAAATACTTGCCATTGTACGCAGGTCGAACAGCCCTTGGGCTTCACCCCTCCACGTGGTTCTTAAAGCCGATGGTGATTGCCCACAATGTGGCAATCACCGCAGCCTTAACAAGGCCACGTATTCAAGACTCTTTGAAACGCTTAGCCAGAAAGATATTTTTTTCTAAAGTGGGCAGTCATGGGCCTGTATGCACTGAGGATGTTCCCAACACTTGCTGTTATAACCCTATTTGGCCTATTTGAGTTTCTGTGCATGCCTTTTGGTCTGAAAAATGCAGCACAGACTTTCCAGCAACTAATGGACTCTGTGCTCAAAACTTCTTGTTTACCTGGATGACAATCTTTTTGCCTGTGTATCTAAAAAATAAACACTCAACATATCTCTACACACTTTTCAAATGCTTAAGCCAACACGGGCTGATTATTAACCCTGCTGAACACCTGATCGGGTCGTCTGCTATCCACTTGCTCGTCCACCGCATCTCCACAGAAGGTGCGACACCCCTACTGTCAAAAGAAGCCACTGTTATGGACTTTCTACTGCCCCACACTACCAAAGCACGACAAGCATTTTTAGGAATGGTGAATTTCTATCAACATTTCATTCCATGAGCTACTGAACGTAAGCTCCCATGTATAACGCCCTTAAAGGGAGTGCCCCTAATTGCATGCTTGAGTGTTCAGCAAACACAACCAAAGCATTTGAAGACACGAAATGAGCTCTTTCAAATGCAACCCTACTGAGGCACCCGTTCCCCAATCTACCTATAGCCATCACCACTGAGGCCTCAGACTATGCTGTGGGTGCTGTGCATGAACCGTTGATTGGAGGCCTGTGGCAGCCGCTTGCCTTCTTCTGCCAGCAGCTCCACTCCCCAAGAGGCAGTACAGCACGTATGACTGCGAGCTTCTTGGTCTCTAGCTGACCATTTTCGGTTTCTACCGGAGGGTCGGCATTTCACAGCGTTCGTTAACCACAAACCCTTCGTGCACATGATGGCTAAAGCATCAGACTCTTAATCTGCATGGCAGCAACACTGGCTTGCATCTTGGAATTCACAACTGACATACAGCACATTGAAGGAAATAATAATGCAGCGGCTATTGCCACTCATAGCCTACCGTTGATGCCATACACATCGGGGTTGACTATGCCACGCATTAGCCAACAAAGCTACCGATCCATAGATCTGGGCTTACAGGATAGCAGTCACAGGCCTGAGGTTGGCTGACATCAAGTTCAGAAACACAGGATTTTTTCTCCTCTTCGATGTCCAACCCAGTCGCCCTCACCTCATACTGCTGCAAACTGGAGGCGTACTGTTTTTAACTCCATTTATGGCCGCTTGCATTTGGGCTGGAGGGCTTCATAGTAACTGGTTGCTTTAAAGTTTGTGCGGCAGGGCCTTAGGAAGGACATGTGAGACTGGAGTTCAGCCTCTGTTGTGTGTCAGTGGGCGAAAATTAACCGTCACATTCAGGCACCGTTGGCACCCTTCGAGGTTCCTGAGCACATTTGACCACATCAGTCTGGACTGGTTGATTCTCTTCGCCAATCCTGCGATTTCACGCATCTCCTTTCTCTTTCCCATGGTGGACTGTATCACCAGGTGGCCAGAGGTTGTCCCTCTGGTTTCAACAACAGCTGCAGACGTGGCTCGAGAGTTCATCAGCACCTGGGTCACTTGGTTTGGCACCCAATCTGATATTCCTTCCAATCATGGTCCCTAATTCATGTAAGAACTCTGGGCAGCAATGGCCCAGGAGCACAGCGTATCACCCATAGTCCAATGGCCTGTGCAAGCGGCTTTACCGTTCTTTAAAGGCTGCTTTGAGGGTCTCCCTGACGGATGAGTGTGGGTACAATTGCCTCCCGTGGGTCCTGCTGGGGTTCACAACAGCTCCAAAACAGGACCTGCAGACCTCCACAGCTGAGTTGGTGTACAGGCAGCCACTACAAGTGACAGGCGATTTTATTCCTGACTCCTGGTTGCTGTTTCAGCAGCATTCCTCCCTCCTCAGTAAACTCAATTCTTTTACACCTGTTCCTACCTCCCATCATGTAATTACAGTACTCTTGGGCTCCAGATGACCTACATTCTACCTAATTCGTTATTGTCCACCATGAAAAACAGCAACACCCCCTTGCACCCCATTACGATGGGTTGTTCTGCATTTTGGAATGGGGTGAAAAGACTTTTATTGTTGAGGGGAAGGGTAAACCCCAATGTATTTCTGCAGATCGCATTAAACCAGCCCACCAAGATTTGGATAGTTCCACTACCATACCCCCTGCATCACAACATGACCACGTGTGTGTCGGCATACCCCTGGACGAGCCGGAGGCATGTGCTGTTATTCCAACCAAGGCACACAGGACCCCAGCCAGGCAGCTCGTATGAGCTCTAGACAAACACTCAAATGCCAGTTTTGGTGACAGATGACACATAATAGAAACTGTTCTACATAATTCACAAACAGCACCATTGAGCAGTTTTGTTCACTTGAAGAGATGGTGTCTGATGCCATGACATCAGTGCAAGGCGACTGGTTTTGGTCTGTTCATAATGGAAGTAAAGGACCTTTGTTAAGATCACAAAACGACTCTCACATGTTTGAATCACAAAATCCTACACCCCATATAACCAACATTTATCTTTATATAAAAGCTGACTAGGGATGGCCAATTAAACGTTGGTTTGGTCCACAAAGCTTACATTCTTTTCATAAATAATAAAAATATACAAAAGTTTTGAAGAAACACACCCTCCTACTCCAGCATTATGAAGTTCACAACTGCCATCCATCCTCCTTGATATGTGACATTTTGTGCAAAGGACCCTGCAATCTTAGGTTTCATTTATCAAGGGCCTGTAGTGAATAACCCATTGGAGCCAACAGCCCACAGCAAGATAGGGCTCTCACAGGACAATGATCTATTGGAACAGAATGGGGCAGGCTGCAAGCCTGAGACTAGGGCACTCAGTAGCTCTTTTGGGGAAGGGGTAATCAATTCCCCTCTTTTGTTCATTCATCTCAGCCATCTAATACCAAGCCATGAATTCCATGTTGGGAAAAGAACTTCCTCGTGCATTTAAAAATGCAATGTTTTTTTAAAGTACTCATTTTCACAAGTTAGTGCCAACTCAGTTAAAAAAAGGGAAGTGCTTTAGGAAATCCTCCAGTGCCTTTGTGTTCTTTTTAAGGAAATTAGTTTATACTAGTTTCAAAGATGATGTTTCATTTTCTCATGAGAACTCTAAAATATTTAAAAAGCATTAAGATTGTTTCTAATTACAGGTTTCCCCCGCCATCCGAAGGTAGAGCGTTCCTATGAAACGGTTCGTAAGCCGAAATGTCGTAAAGCGAAGAAGCAATTACCATTTATTTATATGGGAAAATTTTGTGAGCGTTCGCAGACTCAAAAATAACCTACCAAATCATGCCAAATAACACATAAAACCTAAAATAACAGTAACATATAGTAAAAGTAGGAATGATATGATAAATACACAGCCTATATAAAGTAGAAATACTTCTCTACAATGAATGCCTGCACAGACCTCCGTAGCGAAAATCTCACGCAAGCGCTGTTGGCATAAACGCGCTCTCCAGTAACCTTTAAACTATGAAGCTGCCAAATCTACTAAATAACACGTAAAAATACACAGCCTATATAAAGTAGAAATAATGTATGTACAGTGCAGTATCACTTACGGGAATTGGGAAGACATCGAGCACACTGATGATGGTGTGTTAGACTGAGTCGTTGCAGGTTGGGATGGTGCAGTGGCCCCCACCCTCCAGGCCGCCGACCGATACATTGCCGCGAAGCACGCAGGAGTAGCCGGGAGGCACACAGCACATCTTTAAGAAAAAAGCCAAAATAAACATGCTAATTAATTATGTGCTGCCCGGCATGTAAATGTCGGTGCAGATCAGAGGCGATTGCCGATTGCATCGGCACTGATCTGGGCCGATAATTACGTGCTAGGTAGCACCTAATTAATTAGCATGTTTATTTCGGCTTTTTTCTTAAAGATGTGGTGTGTGCCTCCCAGCTACCGCTGCATTCTCCGCGAATTGGTACAGTATCTGTCCGGGGCCCAGGGGTTGGGGTGGTGGGACATGGGGGTGTCATCTCATCGTCGATCAGGGCAGGCAGCTCATCTTCTCCTATGACTGCCTGCCTCGATGTCGAAGGTTGAGGTTCATCGTCTGCTGTGGCTGATGTGGAAGGCTTGCTTGACTGCTGAGCCTCGAGCATTTTTCTATCACACAGTTCTTTGTAAGGACTCAAAGCACCCTGCAAATATCCCCTAAACCTACGTACCCTTTCAAAATTAAAGTCGTATTTATCATTGCAGCAAAAATCTCACGCAGTTGCTTCACGTTCAGTTCCTGGACGACTTCACTTCGCTACTGCATTCGGTTTCGATTGTTATCCTTTCCTCTTCCAATGGCATCAGCTCTTCATCTATCAGTTCTTGGCCATGGGACGCCAAAACCTCTTCGACATCATCTTCGTCAGCTTCCACAAGCCAAACTCACTTTGTCCTTGCTTCGTTCACCACGATCGAAACGCTTAATTATGTCTAGTTTTATGCTAAGTGTAACACCCTTACGAACTCTTTCAGGCTTTTCCGACACCTTAGAACTCAACTTGCTAACTGCTGCTCAATGCAACATGTTCAAGCAATGCTGGCGAGAATCTGGGGGAGAGCAGCGCGCTGATTTTTTTTATCGCGCGCTGCCTTTCTTCATAACAGTGAGGTTTCGTAAAGCGAACGTTCGAAAAGCAGGGGACACCTGTAATATATTAAATGCATGGCATAAAGTGCCAATTACTCTGCCTTTGGCTTCAGTGCCTTTTTTCCCCCATGAAGGTTAAGATGAGATTTAATAGCAATGTTCCAATTTGTAGATTGGGGAAACTATTTCCAATCACTGAAGATTCGGAGAACGGAGACTAAGACAACTGGCTAAAGAAACAGAACGAATTGTGATCACCAAGCATCGGAGAAAGGGGGGTTTCCACACACTACGGTTCCCTACAGACGAAATAAGCAAAATGGAAGCCCTATCATTTTGTGAAAAGAGTTTCTCCCTGTCCCACATGAAATCCATGTGATCTTGACAGACTGGATTCAAAACTGGTTTCAAAGCTGGCTTGGCCTCAGAAGCCAGAGAGTACAGGTGGAGGTTAGTGACCAATAGGGTTCTGGCATGATCAGTGCAAAGATCTTTATTGTTTGGGATATAGATATATGATTTGGATGAAAATGCAGATGGGCTGAGTAGCAGGTTTGCAGATCACATAGAAATTAGCAGGGTTGTGAATGTGGGGAAGGCTGTCAAAGGATACAACAGGACGTAGACTGGTTGGAAATGTGGGCAGAGAACTGTTAGATGGATGTTACAAGTGTGAGATGTTGCATTTTAGGTGGTCAAATGAAAGAGAAAATTATATAGTATTTGGCAGGACCCTTAGGAGCATTAACATACAGAGGGATCTTGGAATGCAAGTCCATAGCTTCCTGAAAGTAGAACACAGCTATGGAGTCTTAAAGAAGGTGAACTGTGTACTTGCCTTCATTTGTCAGGGTACTAAGTCCAAAAGTTGGGAAGTCATGTTGCAGCTGTATAAAACTTTGGTTAGGTTGCATTTGGAGTTTTGTGTGTAGTTCTGGTTTCTGCATTACACAAACAATGTGGAGGGATTGAAGAGTGTGCACTAAAGACTCATCAGGATGTTGCCTGAATTAGACTATGAGGAGAGGCTGGAGTGTCAAAGGCTGAGCAGCAACTTATTGGAAGAATATAAAGTTATAAGACATGGACAGGTAGATAGTCAGCATCTTTTGGCAGAGAGGAAATATCAAATATAAGAGGGCATAGATTAGGGATAAAGTTCAAAGGAGATTTGTGAGGCAAGCTTTTTTAGAACATGGGGTGTGGTTGGTGCTTAGAACATGCTGAGTCAGGAGGCAGTAGAAGCAGATGTGATAATGTTTAAGAGGCATTTAGACAGGAACATAAACAGGCAGGAGAATGGAGACATATGCACCACATCAGGCAGATGGGATTAGTTTTAATCAGTGGTTTCCAAAGTGGGCGATATCGCCCCCAGGGGCTTTGGGAGCTTCTAAGGGGGTGTGCGGGGTGCTCAGTAGCAAAGGGGGGCAGCTGAGAAATCACAGGCTTAATTTCAGAAATTAATTACTTATTAGAAGCATTTGATCCTCAGTGCCTCAAAATTGATTACAATGTTCATGTAATCACCTCATCTCTTGCCATCCTCTTAGCCTTTGCTCAAAGTGCATTACAGTTGTTGGAAAACAATGTGACACTTCTGTATTTGACATATCATGATAAATCTAAACTGAAGAAATCATGTTATTCCCAGGCCCAGCCCGCACGTTATTGCTATTCATAACTGTCAGCAAGTATGATTCCTATACTCTGAACACACGGTGATGTAATTCCTGTGAAATAGGGTACAAGCATTCAATGGGGTAAAGTTCAGAGATTGCCTTTTCAAATAGTCTTGACCACATTTCTTAAGCCCACGACCCAACTAAGATATCACTGCTCCATTTTATGTACCCTCAGGCAGAGACTCAGGTTTTGCCTGAGGCACGATGATGTCATACATTTACCCTTTACTGACTGCAAAACTTGAGGCTGGACTTAAATAGGAGGCGATTGACCATGACTGTTAATCCATAACAAAAATAGCACAAGCATACCAAACAAAAAAGAAGTGTAGACAGTATAGTGTGGAGTATCTGAAATATGGATTTATACCAGAACTTGTTTGTTATGTGAAAGCATTTTTTTCCCCAAATGTAGCAATGAAATCATTCAGGCTCCTTGAACACTTGAAAACTTGAACTCCTTGAACACTTTCATAAAGGAAACAAGAACCTAGCTTATTTTCAGGCATTTAATGAAAACTTTCAGAAATGAAAAACACTTCAAAACATGCTTGCCAGCATGTTTGCGACAACAAAACAGTGATGGTTTGCATTCTTCACACAAGATTTCTTTGTTCATTGCTGAATCTGGAAAGCCCCATACAATTAGAGAAAAACTGATTCTGCCAGCAGCAAGGAAGGTTCTGAGTACAGTTTTACAGAAGTCACCAGACCAAATAATTAAACCAATTCTGCCCAGTGAGAACTCTGTTCAAAGACCAAATAGATGACATGACTGAGAACATAGAAGACATATTGTCCAACATACTTTGGACAACAAAATTAGTTCTGCACTTGGAAGTCTCAACTTTGCAAGACAACGAATCTTTGCTTCTCGGTCTTGTTCGCTTCATAAAAGATGAAAGCATGTTTCAAAAGTTGTTATTTGCAAGGAGACTAGAAACAGATACAAAGTGGAAGTAAATATTTTGTGTTGTTGAGCAATTTTTCACAGTGAAGGGCATTCCACTTACCAACATTCTTGCTTGTGCAACAGATTGGGCACCATCAATGACAGGATGCCACTGTGGGGTTACAACTTTCTTGAAAAAAGCTGTACCTAACATATTTACCATTTACTGTGCAATTCACAGACAACATATTGTCACAAAAATCCAAAGTGATTAGCTGTTAAATATTTTTAACTCAGCAGTAAATAAAATCTAGTCCCATGCTCTCAACACTCGACTATTGTTTTGAGAATGATGAACAGTTTGAATGCTTGCTGATGCACACAGAAGTCAGATGGCTCTGAAAAGGGAACTGCTTGAGACGCTATTATGTACTTTTTGAATCTGCGATAAAATTGTTTGAAGAGTTGAATGCTTTATTCAGTAGTCAACACAAGAATATTAGGTGTAGGCATGACATTGCTAATTTGACAGAATTATTCACACATTTTAATAAAATGAACTTTCAATTGTAAGGAAATGATGTGAATCACTTCAAAGTCAAATTAGTTGTTACCACACTTCTGTCCAAGTTAATCCTATTCAAGTGCATCATTGGCCATCATGACCTTTTCCAATTTCTGAGCTCCGAGTTGGAAGAGAAAGAAAGAATACCAGGTGCTGATCTTCAGGTATATTGTGCCTACATGGATGAGCTGCATAAAGACATGTCAGAGATTTCAGGATCTTCTCTCGAACCAAATTCTTGATAACAAATCCATTCCTGAACACTTGTAATGAGGAATCAACAGGAAGGATGGAGGAAGAACTGATCTCGCCACAAAATTACCTTGAGCTAAAGCCGAGGTTCAAAAAAGAAAGAAATCTCTGAAAGTTATCTTGCACTGTGGAAAACGATCAAGATGTTTTCTTGCCTTTCAAAAATCATATTTAGTGGAGTGGTTTCAGTGCAGTTGCCCAACCTCTTTCAAAGCAACAAAAATGACTGCAAATTACTGAATGAGAGGATCTGAAACTCCTGAGTGACAGTCAGCTTGATGTTGAGAAGCTGCTATCACTGCACTAAGCCCATCCATCTCAGAAGGTGAAAAAGCAATGCAGTAGCGGATAGTTGGACTACTAAAATTGTATATGAAATTGGAATTAAATAAATAACTTCGTTGTAGCTTTCAACAAATTTGAATAATTTTTGCAATTATTTCTCATTGATTTGAATTTGTAGTTATTTTCTTAAAACGGTGCTCGTAAATCAAAACTCTTTAGTTTTTATGTAATGGCCAGAAAAGGAGAGGGGAGCACTGGGGACATGGTCTGGGAGTCAAGGGTGCAGTAACCCAAAAAAGTTTGGGAAGACCATAAGATTATAAGACATAGGAGCGGAATTAGACCTCCTGGCCCATCAAATACTCTGCTATTCCATCATGGCAGATTTATTATGCCTCTTAACCCTATTCTCTTGCGTTCTCCCCATAACTTTTGATGCACTGACTAATCAAGAACCCATCAACCTCGACTTTAAATATACTCAATGACTTGGCCTCCACAGGCATCCATGGCAATGAATTCCACAGATTCATCAGCCTCCGGCTAAAGAAATTCCTCAACTCTGTTCCAGAGGGATATCCTTCTATTCTGAGTCTGTGCCGTCTGTTCCTTACCACCTACTCAACCTGCAAGTTAACTTTCAAGAAATTCTGCACAAGCATTTCCAAATCCCTTTGCACCTCCAATTTTTGAATATTCTTCCCATTTAGAAAACAGCCTGTGACTTTATTCCTTTTGCCAAAGTGCATGATCATATCCTTCCCTGCACTATATTCCATCTGCCAGTTCTTTGCCCATTTTCCCAATCGGTCTCAGTCCTTCTGTAGACTACCTGCTTCATCAACACTACCTGCCCGCCAACTATCTTTGTATCATCTGCAAACATGGCCCCAAATCCATCAATTCCTCTGTAGGGTAACGTAACTGGTGAAAACGTACATAATTCACAACTACCAACATTGAGTTGGGGTTTCACTTTAAGAGGCTGGTCTGACGTGATAACGTAATTATGTAAAGTTTTTTCTTAGCACGCTTTTGTGTTCAAGTTCTGGAGTTCAATAAAATGTGTTAAGGTTTTTCTTAAGTATAAAATGCCTCATTTCATTTTATTTACAAAAACCTACAATGTCATCCAAATCGTTGATATATAATGTGAAAAGAAGCAGCCCCAGTACAGACCCCTATGGAACACCACGAGCCACAGGGTGCCAGCCAGAATAGGCCCCCTTTATTCCCACTCTTCGCCTCATGCTAGTCAGCCAATCTTCATAGTTCTTATCTTTTTAAACAGCCTCATGTGTGACACCTTGTCAAAGACCTTCTGAAAAACCAAGTAAGCAACACCTACTGACTCTCCATCGTCTACCCTGCCTGTTATTTCCTCAAGGAATTCCAACAGACTTGTTAGGCAAGATTTCCCCTTCAGGACACCATGCTGTCTTTCACCAACTTTATCATGTGCCTCCAAGTACCCCGAAAATCCATCCTTAATAATGGACTCCAACATCTTCTCCACTACTGAATTCAGAACCACTGATTTTAATGGACATCATTGTCCAC
The DNA here is from genome assembly GCF_963921235.1 of Mobula hypostoma. NCBI lineage: Eukaryota > Metazoa > Chordata > Chondrichthyes > Myliobatiformes > Myliobatidae > Mobula > Mobula hypostoma. Next base: position 125,677,000 of record NC_086102.1, read on the forward strand.
ACAGACATTGTGGGCTGAGTAATCTGTTCTCTGTTAACCAGAGCTGTCGGGGAATTACGCAGCAAATTATCATCCTGAATCCTCTGACTGAAAGGGCAATTAATGCAGATTCATTAATAGTTTTCAAAAACGTACTAGAAAAATCAAGGGTGGGGGCAGAAGCACGGTAATTGGACAAGTGTCCATCATCCTTGAAAGAGCTCATACAGGCATAATGGACCAAATATCCTGCATGAGTTTGAATATACCAATATATCCTGCAGCAAAGATTGTGCATTACTGCCTTATTAAATGTAACTTAAAACTCTCACCTGCCTTTTCTCAATATGCAAGTTTGAATGTTTATCTTACAATTATAACAATGAAAGTTGGACCTTATTACTATAATAAACACAAAATAACAAGAACCTGCCAGATAATCCATAAAACATTTGAGTACATTCAGTAATCCCAGCTGGAAAACCAAGCTCAAAGGAAACATGGGTCAAAGATACTACAACTTCAGCTCACATTCTACTCATACACTGAATAACTCTATTCATAGAATCATCACACATGTTTGTGCACGCGCACACACACGCACAGCACCAAATGTCACAAGGTTGTGCTGCTGGAATCACCCTTTAACATTAAGAGACTCTTACAATATCAAACTGTTTGAAGGAATAACACACTTATTTTGTTCTGCCAATCTTGCTTATTTTTACCATGGCAAATTTTAACAGAACTATCTACCAAACAGGAGATTTTTAGCCAGCTGAAAGAAAAATGGCTGTGTTACCTCAAATTCATGCATCTGAATGTGTGGCAATTTAGCTGCTTATAGTGCTGCCTCTGACAGCCTTCCAAACAATCTGCCCTGCTGAAATCATCAACATAGTTCAAAACAAGAGCACCACAGAGAACAGCTAACCTTATAGGAATAAAACAAGACAAAACATTTAAAAGAAAGCTGATTTGGAGATCCACTAATATTTTATATCAATGCTTCTAAATCATAGCAATTAAGTCTTTGTTTGAAATGAAGCCTAACACAAGACAAATAAATTTCTTAAACACATCTGATTGCAGGAACAAATCTAATTTCCACCCAACTTCTTGCTACAAAGATACATCATGGCAAAAATTCCTCCCAGCTAACGACCATTGAAAGCAAGTTGCTTCAAAAACTCCAGTTGGTTGACGTGAGATGAAGTCTGAAGGAGGAGCAATATGATTTGTGGGCCAGGCTGGGCCCCTGAATGGAACAAAGTGGAAAATTATTTGGTAACTGAAGCCATCCCAAAGCTGAAACAAGAAACCAAACATGTAAAAGTTTATGAATGAGACAGGCAACTAGCCAAAATACTTGTTTTTGTGCTATTTAGTATTTCCCAACATAACTTCGACATTTCAGTAAAATATCAAATGGAAATACTTAGTAGCATTATCTTGCACAACCAGAATAGAGTATCTTGTCAGTAACTAACCCTACTGCAGGACTGGGGAATTTAAATTCAAATTATTATGCAAATGGTCTTTCTAATGGCAACTACAAGATCATTGTAAAAAGTTATTTGATTGAATAATGTCCTTCAGGCAAAGAAATCTGCCCTCAATACATGGAGGGCAGACTTCAATGTGACTCCAGACTGACCAATGAGCTGACTTTAAAATGTACTTGCTTTTCAGGATCTAATTAGAGATGGACAATAAATCCCACCCAATCTTCCGGTAGGGTGGTACAGTGATATACAATAGACAATAGGTGCAGGAGTAGGCCATTCGGCCCCTCGAGCCAGCACCGCCATTCACTGTGATCATGGCTAATCATCCACAATCAGTACCCTGTTCCTGCCTTCTCCCCATATCCCTTGATTGCGCTATCTTTAAGAGCTCTATCTAACTCCTTCTTGAAAGAATCCAGAGAATTGGTTTCCACTGCCTTCTGAGGCAGAGCATTCCACAGATCCACAACCTGCTGTGTGAAAAAGTTTTTCCTCGACTCCGTTCTAAATGGTCTACCCCTTATTCTTAAACTGTGGCCTCTGGTTCTGGACTCCCCCAACATCGGGAACATGTTTCCTGCCTCTAGCGTGTCTAATCCCTTAACAATCTTATATGCTTCAATCAGATCCCCTCTCATCCTTCTAAATTCCAGTGTATACAACCCCAGTCGCTCCAATCTTTCAACATTTGACAGTCCTACCATCCCAGGAATTAACCTCGTGAACCCACGCCACACTCCCTCAATAGCTAGAATGTCCTTCCTCAAATTTAGAGACCAAAACTGCACACAATACTCCAAGTGGGGTCTCACCAGGCCCTTGTACAACTGCAGAAGGACCTCTTTGCTCCTATACTCAACTCCCCTTGTTATGAAGGCCAACATGCCATTAGCTTTCTTCACTGCCTGCTGTACCTGTATGCTTACTTTCAGTGATTAATGAACAAGGACACCCAGATCTCGTTGTACTTCCCCTTTTCCTAAATTGATGCAGCTAGTAGCACTGCTACCTCAAAGAACCAACGATCCAGGTTTCATCTTGACCTCCGGTAAGTTTCACAGAGTATGCACATTCTACTGTGATTGTGTGGGTCTCGCCCCAAGTGCTTCCATTTCCTCTCCCATCTCTGAATTACCTCTACTGTGTAGGTGGGTGGGCAGGCAGAATAGGTGTCAGGGAAAGTTAGAGCAAACTGGCACAGACTCGGGCCAAATTACTTCCTTCTAAGTAGTAGGGAAATATCATGATTAACTGTAGGAATTGAGCAGTGGTGTGGGAGACAGGAGGTGGGGAATGGGTGAGTTGGGGCTGTGGCACGAAAAATAAAACTTGTGTATCCAGCCTGTCTTATTTTGGAAATCAAGAGTGTTTTCGTTATCTCAGCAAAAAAAGAAACAAACTGCAGACTTCAGGAGCTGCCAAGGCTCCTTGGCATAGGCCCAACAGCAGAACTCAGCCAAGAAAGAATGAACTGGCATTTACTAATTACTTGAGCACTGTCCTCCAGCAGGGCACCTCAAGTCAATTTAAGGTTTTCATGGATAGAATCCACAAGTCGTTTCTCAAGTTCATTTAATATTTTAATAGGAAACAACCATAAGTACCAGATTGGTGAAGCAACTGCACCTCCAGTCAGATTCAGCCAAAAAAAAACATAACTATATCTATATAAAAGCACAACCCTGTGGGCAAATAACTGTGTTAACCCAGGAACAGGGCCTGAAGCAGTGTGAACTTTGACTAATAGGAGAATATTTAATTTCCATTTCCTTAGCATAAATTCCTTGGTGAGGTAATTTTGTGCCCATTGTCAGCAAACTTCTAGCCACACAAGAGAAACTCTGCTATTGTTCAGTGGCAACACAGGGTGAAGGCAAGAAGTGGACCCCTACAACACCATCAAACAATCCAACTTATGTATTGCTTCATGCAGACCTAAAACAGATTAATAACAAAATGGAAGTGGGGAAGGAAAAAGGGTAATGCTAGGGGAAGGAAAAAGGATAATGCTAGTCTCCTTCTTTTCTCCATCACCCCTCATACACAGTTAACAGATTTTCTCAAGTGGGAACATATGAATACTGTCATGTTAAAGTTTCTTCAAGAGTATTGTACCAACAGTTAAACTCCATCAGATGCTAGTGAGATGCCAGAACATTTCTCCATGGATGCAGTAGCATGTGTCCCCTCTTGGGTTTATGTTATACATACAGATCATTTAGTACTGACATCTTACTGCAATAAGCACACTAATGGAAGAACTCAGCAGGTTGAGCAGCATCTGTAGGGCGGGGGGGGAATGGAGGAATGGAAGGAATTGTCAGCATTTCATGTCAAACCCCTATGTCGCCACTGATTCCTTTCTCCTAGCATATGCTGCTCAAACTGCTGAATTCTTACAGCAAATTATTTGCTGCTACAGATTCCAGCATATGCAATCTCATGTCTCCACTGATACACTAGCGCCAGCTCTGAGGAAGATTACAACCATCTGGAGTTCCTGCCTTTCGGAAGAGAATGGAAACCTCTCAAGACACACATAATAGAACTAATCAGCTATTTTGAATAGAATTGTGACATTCTTCCTCGGCATTTATTCCTCAAACTAGAAATATCATTGGGTGCATTGTGTTCTCGGGACCTTGCCAGGTAAAATTGGCTGCTTTATTTCTTGCAAAACCATGGTGGCTACAGTGCCAAACTACTTCATTAGCAATAAACTTACTCCAGGTTGTCTCAAAAATATTAAAATATGAACTGTTTTTTATTCTGACCTAACACCCACCAACCCCCCATCCCATTTCTCTCTAATAAAATAACCTGACACTACTTCATTTAAAGTGTTTAGCCCATTGCTCAAATCTACATTTTTCCCTTTAGTTAGCCAACCCATTCAGCATAAAAGTCCAAATTGATAGCATTGACAACTGAGAAGATCATTCCTTAGTCCGGACGCAAATGTAAACTTTCAACAGTTTTATTTCATGCTGCTATTCTAATATCGACCTGGCTGGTAGTATAATGGCATCAGCGTCGAACTTCGGGACGAAAGGTCCCGAGCTCGAATCCAGCTGGCTCCCCTGTATGCTTTCCATCCGTGCTGGGTTACGAGCTGGTGATCTCTTTGGAAACTCACCGTCCTTCCTTTCTTCATAAATTGATAAGAAGAGAATGAATTACATTCCTTTTTTTGTATTATACATTCCATATCAAGTTTATACTTTGTAGATCAACACTATGTGTGATTCTGATATTGTTTATTTTACCTTCTGTATGTACTGTTATTGACATATATACCAGCGATATTCTCCTCCTGTTTGTATACACACTTTTTTAAAAATCAATAAAAGATTGGAAAAAAAGAAGAAAGGAAGGAAACTCACCCGGCAGAAGGCAATGGCAAACTGTTGCTGTAACTTGCCTCGTACGCGGTTCCACACTACGTCAGAAAGGTGTGGAGGTAATTCGTCCGTTAACCGGAGAAACTCCAGATGCGACGTACCTTTCCTTTTATTCTAATATCAACAATTAAGTTTAAAGCAGCTTTTTGATGGAGATTCGCTCATTTCACTTATCTCTAATTATTTTATTCACAAGGTATGCAAACTCCTCTGTAGCAGGCTACAGACTAAAGGGAAAGTTTTGCTGAGAAAATAAGATTTAAGTCACTTGCAGGTATACAAATGCATTAGCCAACATGGTAAACGTTATCAAGGTACCAATCCCTGCATTGGTGGAAAGTCACGTAGCCAATAGAAAATAGCCACAAGAGTTCTCATAAACCAATGTGATGCATTTCACTATGTTTTGATGTACATGTGACAAATAAAGCTAATGTCAAATAAAGCTGGAGAACTCTTGAATAGAAATGGACTTAGATGGAGACAATTCAGTGAAGAACGATAGAAAATCTGTTTCTTCCTCGGCAAATTTTAAGACATTATGAAAAGGAAGTAAGAAAATATATACAAGGAGAAAGGTACTGAAGAAGGATCTTATTCCATAATGTCGGCTGCTGAGTTCCTCCAACATTTTGTGTGTGTTGCTTTGGCTTTCCAATATTTGCAGACTTTCTTCTGTTTGAAATATATACAAAAGGATTTTTTTTCTGAAGGAAGCGTTAATGTTCCCAGCTAACCTCTACAGTTATATCTTAATCATTCAATTTCTGCCTAGCAAGAAGCCAAACACTTATTTCAAGACCCTTGATATCAAAATAGGAGGTAAATTACCACCCAATAATTTAAGAAATTGGAGAAACAAGTGGCAACATTAATGAGATTGAAAGCAGCATCCTTACTGTTCTGGTTCATCAAGGTGATTCACAAGAAGTACTCCTGAAACAATTTTCAAACATTTAAACTAAGCTTTAACTGTTTAAATGTCAATTTTTATGCAGTGTTCAATACTTTTAAACAGCCCTGTCATATTGATTTTCATTATTCTTTGTGTTATAATTAGTTTAGAAATGCCATTCCAGGAATGTACACAATGTGATAGGCAAAGAGAACCAGCTACTCTGATGTAATGTACCATTAGAGGGAATAAGTAACTTCACCAAGTCCACAGAAACAATAGCAGTTTTGTTAAAGAGAGTCCCTAGCAGAGTAAGTTCATGTTTCACAGCTTCATGGCCATTTTCAAATTCTTCCTTAAACATCTGTGGCAAACTAAAATAAAATTGTTAAAAAGGGTAGAATAAAATGGCAAAATATTTGATAACTCCAAAGTTTCAGGCAGAAATAATCATGTATTTCATGGTTGTAGAATCAGAATTATGTTTGATATCACTGTCTCATATGACATGAAATTTGTTGTTTTGTGGCAGCGGCATAGTGCAAAGGCATAAAATTACTGTCAATTACAAACAGTGCAAAAAAAAAGATATTGTTCATGGGTTCATGGACAGTACAGAGGTTTGATGGCAGAGGAAAAGAAGCTGTATCTGAATCACTGAGTGTGGGTCTTCAAGCTCCTGCAGCACATCCCTGGTGGTCGTAATGAGAACAGAGTATATCCTGGATTGAAAGGTCCTTAAGGACTGATGCCGCCTTTCAAAGCACCGCCTCAGTGGTGAGGAGGGTTGTGCCTGTGGTAGAGCTGACTGAGTACACAACCTTCTGCAGCCTTTTGCAATCCTGCGCATTGAGGCCTCCAAACCAAGCAGTGACAAACCAAACCACCTCAAACACATAATAAATTAGAGCCCAATTGAAAAAGTTCACAAATGAATGTGTCATACAAGTTTTGGCTGTGCTGCAGTTAAGTGCTACCTGTGATCTGACTGTTAAAGGGGAGGGAAAGAGAATATTGAGGTAGGATTCAGCATCTGGTTTCATGGAAAATGGTAAATACTTTATGTTGACTAGCAAAGAATTATCTCCTAGATTATTGCATATTGGAAAAAAGTTTAAAGTAAACAATGAGTGAGGATAATATTGAGTTAATTGTGGAACTGCCTGTAATCAAAACTTCGTTTGCATCACATTACGTCATCTGATCATCATGATATAGGCTTGACTACATTCATTGGTGTCATGGAACTAAACTTCACTCAATAGTGTGCTGTAAGATTTATGTGGAAAAAAAACTGTGTGTTTTACTATCATTGGTCATTTCTGCTGCCTTGAGAAGATGCTAAATAATCTAAGAGCTACTGCTGCATACTAACTTTTTACAACCCAAAGGTCTTCCAAAATGACTTTGGAGGGAAGCTAAGAGACAACCATACATAAGCCAGACTGAAATAGGAGAGCAGGTCAACCAGTCAGTCTGATAGCAATACTCTTACTTATACCAATGTCCATTTCTGAATATGCTTTTTCTTCTCCAGGTACACCATAGAAATCCTTCCACAAAAATCTCTAGTGTAAGTGTTGCAGCAATGTTGAAAAGCAGTATGCCATGAATGTGTCAAGAAAAGCCTCCTTCTGTATCTGAGGTATTTGATATAAAAAAATTCCACAGTGTTTAAGACATAAAACAAAGTATCTTAGATGTTGCCAGTTGGAGGGAAGTTATTTCTGGCTCCACCAGTAGTCCCTGAAGGGTTAAACACAATTCAGGAGAAATGCAAGAGCAGTTCAAATGTACACAATGTTCAACCCAGCTAACTAAAATAAATGTAAACCCAACGAGACACATTGTTTAACAATGGATGCCAAGTAAAGCATGTCATAAAATTTCATAATGTCTGGAATGCATTGTCAATATTAGTTACACCATCTGACTTAAACAAAAAGAAAGCTGTTTCAAGCAATCTTTTGAGAGAGTGTTTGGAGACAGTCAATAATCCAGTGTTATCAATATGGAACTAAACTATACAGTGAAGAATTATTGGATTGTGCTATTTTTGCAAATGATAACCAGCTTCTTGTTAGCTTTACATAGAATAAGCTATAAAATGTGACATGTAAATTGCCTCCCCACTATGTTAACTGGCTTCACCTGTAATTAAATCCTCATCCTGATGTTTCATTTTAATATATTGGAACACCATCCACAGTGGGAAACCTGCAGGACAGTGGGAAAGTTCGATCCGGTGTTGAACAAAACCAGCACAGATTGATGGCCTGGAGAGTTGCCAAAATATTCAATGACTTCTGAAATTCATTGGCATGGGTAGAAAAGAGGATGATAAAGGACACGTATATTTGGAGTGTGGTGTGGTAAAGAGAATAGATCTGATCTTGGATTGCCTATTGATACTTGCAGTAAATGAAGAATGGCTGATAATGCTCACAAACCAGCCAATATGAAAAACAAATGTTAAAAATAAAAGCTTAAACAAGATTAAAGTAATAGCAGGAGGAGCGTGCAACTAAGCGTGTACTTCAACAGAACATTATAACAGGCGGATTGAGCAGACGAGACCAATGGAAGGTCCAACGGACAAGAAGGCGGTCTCTGCAAACGTTGTGGAAAGTATAGAGCAGGACAAGACACAGAAGATGCCCTGGTATCTCCAGTCGTCTCAACTCTTGTCTTGTCACTGGATCCAGGTGGGAATTAGGAAGAGAGAGTGAGGCTGACACTGCGCAACTCTCCCTCACTTAAATCCAAATCAAGCACTAGTCTCGACACCATCAAGCCGGCTAGTGGTGCAGTGATATCAGCGCCGGACTCCGGGAGCGAAGGTTTCCATTTCGAATCCAGTCGAGCCGCTCCTGGGTACACTTTCCATCCGTGCCAGGTTGGGTGTCCAACGGTCTTCATCGATGACGATGGACGAACCTTATAACAGACTGGTTTATGCTAAGTCATCTTTCTCCAAGTTAGACGCCCATTTCAAATACTTCATCTTGTTTCACTTTTCCCAACTGAATTTTGTGAGTGTTTTCATGATAAGTGCACAGCTCACTGATAACAAGGTTAGCTTTGAAGCCATTCTGCTTTACCCCTTGTTGGAAGGACCATAAAGCATCCAACAGTGCCTCCTGCGGTTTTATTCAAAGGACACCACTCCAAACCAATTATAAAATGGTTGTTAAGCACAAAGAGGGAGAGGCACTGGGAAAGAAAGCAGTAGCAAGACATACAATAGCTTTCAAGATATCCAATGCAGTCTGGCACATGGCCTAGAAAAATCTAACATAAATTTGATTTGGGAGACGAGTAGTCAAAAATGTCTTATGCAGAGTTATGTTGCAAAAGATTTAAGGTCTAAAGACCAAAAACCATCTGTACAACAAAGACTGCAGAGAAATTTAATACATTTGACTGTGTCATTACATTTCAGTAGAACTGTACTACAAGCAAAGAGAGCTCCAAAATAAATCAGCTGGAATACCAGACCATATAAGGTAACAAATCTTTTCAACCGTTATTCACAAATTCTAGCAGCTGGAACATCATTATTCTGCTGCAGAAAAACAAAATTGGAATTGAAGAGTAATTGAAAACACATCACTTTGAACGGCCTTGTTGCAAATTCACACCAGAATGTGCACTCAGTCACATTCAAGACCTTTGCCCTTATCCTAAGCTACGGTGAATGCTTGCCTAGTGTAAGAACGCTCAACCTACAATAAGGAAATAGATCCAGTTCTGAATTACCACTGAGTACTTTGGACTACGTGTTCTTAACAGCTTCTCCTCACCAGAATAACACTGGCAAACATTTGGAGGTCCATGGTTCAAAGGAGGAGGCACGGGATTTCAGACACACTCTGCAAGGCCACATAACTAAATGCTCAGATTTACAAATTAATGTCCTCACTACAACTGGGTCAGAGAAGAAAAGGCAGACATAATCTGATGGCCTCGAATCCAGAATTATCATGAGCATTGGAAGCAACTTAGTCATCCCCAGAGGGCAGAAAATGAAAGAACAACCTGGATGGTGGCACTGAACTTCCCCTGTACTCGATACTGCAGATCAAAGGCTTACACAGAGTCATGGTATTACAGCACAGAAACAGGCCCTTCAGTACAACTCATCCATGCCTACCAAGATGCACATCTAAGCTAGTCCCACAAACTTGAGAAAATTTGCAGATGCTGGAAATTCAAGCAATACACCCAAAATGCCAGAGGAACTCAGTAGGCCAGGCAGCATCTATGGGAAAGAATAAACAGTCGACATTTCAGGCTGAGACCTTTATCAGGACTGGAAATAAAGTTAGTCCCATTTTCTTCCATTTGGCCTATATCCTTCTAAACCTTTCCTATCCACGTACGTGTCCAAGTACATGTTTGAATGGGGAGAATCAAGACCTGTGATGACGATAAAAGGCAGCCAACACCACACCTCTCCATCCACTCATTGTTCAAGTATAGATCTTGCAACTAGCCAGATCTTGTTGATGTCAATTTGTGAGATCTGAAATCTGTTCATTGACTAAAGGAAATTTGTTCGGTGAGCATGAGAGAAGAATCAATTTGTGAGATGTTGCTATCAATCACTGCATGGCTGATCTGTGTTTTTATTGCCTGTACTTGCCATTTTCCCCAAATCCCTCAGTCTTCAAATAAAAAACTAAGGATAAGTATAGGAACAATTGTCATATGTTGAAGAGTATAACAAACCTCCACCATTATATAGAAATAGAACTCCATTCATATACAGAAATGTTTCCTAACTTCATTCCTCAAAGGTCTGCTTCAAGTTGAGGTAGACCATCAACACCCCTTATTCCAGCAGCTGTACTGTTTTATATTTCACAGTTCCAGCATTTACTTTTCTCCATTCTCTCCTCAGTTTCCAATCAGTTTCTATTTGCAACTCCACCAAAATAAATCAGTTGTGATCACAAACAAGAGAAAATCTACAGATGCTGGAAATCCAAGGTAATGTTGCAGCTATATAGGACCCTGGTCAGACCCTACTTGGAGTACTGTGCTCAGTTCTGGTCACCTCATTACAGGAAGGATGTGGAACCCACAGAAAAGGTGCAGAGGAGATCTACAAGGATGTTGCCTGGACTGGGGAGTATGCCTTATGAGAATAGGTTGAGCGAACTTGGCCTTTTTTTTCTTGGAGCAACAGAGAATGAGAGGTGACCTGATAGAGGTGTATAAGATGATGAGAGGCATTGATCATGTGGATAGTCAGAGGCTTTTTCCCAGGGCTGAAATGGCTAGCACGAAAGGGCACAGTATTAAAGTGCTTGGAAGTAGGTACAGAGGAGATATCAGGGGTAAGATTTTTACATGGAGAGTGGTGAGTGCGTGGAATGGGCTGCCGGCGATGGTGATGGAGGCAGATACGATACGGTCTTTTAAGAGATTCCTGGACAGGTATATTGAGCTCAGAAAAAGAGGACTATGGATAACCCTAGCTAATTTCTCAGGTAGGGACATGTTCGGTACAGCTTTGTGGGCCGAAGGGCCTGTATTGTGCTGTAGATTTTCTATGTTTCTAACACACACAAAATGCTGGAGGAACTCCCAGCACGCCAGGCAGCATCTAGCCTAGAAAAAGTACAGTTGACGTTTCGGGCTGAAACCCTTTGGCAGATCCACAAGTTGTGATCACAAGTCTTTACTTCCCTCTCTTAGACAAAGCCACCGCCACCTATGGAATTCAAATCTCACTTCAATTTCTCCCTCCTCCTCCACTGCACTGAAAAATGTGCTCAACTTCCACTGGATGACCTTTCAGCAAAAAATACTATCACTTTCAGTTGCTGTCTAGCCTGCTGAGTATTTTCATCATTTTCGGTTTTGAAGTCACAATCTGACAGTTCTCCCCCATAGTAGGCTTTCTATACAAGTGTATTATGATGGTGCTACATCAGTCACTGGCATATTCAGGAGGCTCAGCAAAAGTTACAGCACTGAGCACAATGAGTGTATTGGAACTGGGTGCGGCTATTGGGGTTTGTTTCTGTTTTATCACCAATTTTGAAGCTACCTTCAATAACCAAGAGGATTAGAACAATGTAAAGCACTTGGGGAAAAAAACATGTTTTACTTTATTACCAAAACGGAGATCCTGAGGAGAATAACGTTAGGAGCATCATGGCCATCTTCAAAGGTTATTCAGCACTCTGTTGCCACCTGATCTTATATCATCCCAAACCGAAAACTATACACTTCCAATTTTAAGTGACCAGCAAGAGTAACTTGGAAAGAGAATAATAGAAGCATTCAGCATCTAGACTCTGACTTGAATCTGATCAAGGCAGTGCCTACAATAGCCATGGTGTAATGTAGCAGTTAGTCATTAATTTGTGAACTGAAGCAATAAAAGGAAGCAACTGATGTACAAGAACAACTTGGCAGTGCTGAACTGACAGGACTGCTGAAGATCCTATTTAACTGCAGGCAATAAACATCCGTCTGCATCTTACACTACTAAGTCTACAGAAAAATGAAGCTGCCAACAGCTAGGTAATTGAAATCTTCCTTCCGGAATATTTTATGGTTTAGTTCCCAAATACCCCTAGAAGGACTAGGAGAAGTCACCTGTTAGTATTGAAAGAGTAAAGAACCTTTATATTTAAAGTTGAGAAGATAGCAAAGCATCCAGAAGAAATGTTGCTGCAGAAACTGTTCCTGAAGGCTTTTGGGTCATCTATAAGCCTGTAACATCACCAAAGGATTACAAATGAGACAGCAGTAGAAATGATTTATAGTCCTCAGGCAATTCCTTTTCAGGAACTGGATGTAGGAAGTTAGCGGCACCAACAATCTGAGGGCTTGGACTTGTTACAAGTACCCTCTGCAAAGATTAAAGGGACAAAATTCAATGAAGAGAGGTTAAAACGACATAGTTTTAAACCTTTATTTTCTATGCAGCAGGAAGCCATGGACAAGTTTTACAGCTTATTGAAAAACCACGCATAATTTTATGTTGAATCCACATGAGATAAACAAACAGAAAAGGACTTTGAAAAGAATCAGCCAACACTTAGCAAGCACAGAACAAAGATCAGTCCTTCAAATATGTTCTGCTATCAAACAGCTCAACCTGCTCTTCATACTCATGAAAGAGGACAGCGATCACCAATTTAATTGTACCAATATGACTTCTGTGTTGTGTGTTTAATATTTCAGTAACATTTGAGTAATATTGTAAATACATTTTTGATTAAGCATGCTTTGCTTGTTAAATAATTCATTACGAGCTAGGTGTAAAAAGTACGTGAATGGTACACGTCATTACGCCATGTCATACATGTCTGCCTCACTAAAGTAAAAACAAAACTAGACACGCTATCCCTGGCTCTGTGTTTTTCCTTTGATTATGTTTTGGAGTTACAAAATATAACAGTGATGATAAGGTATTTTAGATGGCTACCTACATGTTGAAGCTCAGCACGCTTTCTTCAGAAGAGAAGAGAAATTATTAAATTTTTTAATAACATTCGATCTTTTTTTCAAAAAAGCAGAGACAGTCAAGTTAAAAAAGGCAGAAAACAGACAAAATTCACAGATTCATAAGCAGCATGTACTGAGTGATAAGAGCAATAAATCTTAAAAAAGCAGGAATGGCTGGCTATATCAGACAGATAGATGTGTTCAACTGGACAAAAGACAACTGGCTGATGTATACTGAATAAATTGAGCAGTATTTTAAAATAAATATAATAGCCAATGAGAAATGAGTGCAAGTTTTGATGACTGCAATAGGCGAAAGAGCACACAGTTTGCTTAGAGGTTTAACTGCTCTCAACCAAACCAGCTGAAATGAGCTTTGTTGTATCATGAACATGATGCAGGAACATTTAGAACTGAAACAACTGTTGATTGCAGAATGCTTTAGGATTTATAAGCAGAATCAAAAGGCAGGGAAATCAATTACGGCTTACATGGATGAACTGAAGCAATTGTCAAATCATTGTCAGTTCAGTGATGGGCATAATGATGCAATGAGAGATTGTTTATTTTGTGGAATCCTACAAGGAAGTATTCAAAAAATGGCTCCTAACTGAAACACAATTCACATTTAAAAGAACAGTTGAAATTGCTGAATCAATGGAAACAGCAGACAGAGACACAAACGGGTTGCAGTCTGGAATGAAAGTGAGTGTGACTGCAACTCTAAATAGAAACTGCCTTGGTTCCGCCTCCTTCTACTACCCATTGTGTTTTCCCCTATTCTTTCTTCACCTTTCCTGCCTATCACCTCCCTGCTTCCCCTCCCCTACCCCTTTGTCTTTCAAATTACTGGTTTTTCACCTGGAACCTACCAGCCTTCTCCTTCCCACCCTCCCCCCACCTTCTTTACAGGGTCTCTGCCCCTTCCCTCTTTAGTCCTGATGAAGGGTTCTGACCCGAAACGTCAACTCATCGTTTCCACGGATGCTGCCCGACCCGCTGAGTTCCTCCAGCGTGTTGTGAGTGTTGCTAAATAGAAACCGGCCTGACCAAAAAAAATGTGTTACATTTGTAACAGCTCACATACACCAGAGCAATGCAAGTTTAAAGGGGAAACTCGCAATGTAACAAAGTAGGACACGTAATAAGAGCAAGTTGGGCAGACAAAAAGAAATGGACTGCACATGGAAGAGAAAATGATTTTAAAAAAGTTAAGTTGCAGTTTCAAAATTGGCTCCAGTATACATGCTGTTGATGAAAAATCTGATAATGATGAGAGTGATAAAGGACTGTATAGCCTTGAGATTTACAAAGTGAAAACTGACCAGAGACAAGCAATATAGCTTATACCAGAAGTGAATGGCTAATTAATTAAAATGGAATTGGATACTGACTTGGCTGCTTCAGTCATTCCACAAAATGAGTTTGAATGGCATTTCAAAGATACTGAACTTAAGCCTCCAGCTGAGTACTAAGAACTAAGAACTTATACTAGAGAAAAGTGAACTCGTGTAGAAATGACATTCGTAACAGTGAAATACAACAACCAACGTCACATTGAGCTTGTATGTAGTAAAATCAGGACAGCCAGCATTGTAGGGATATGAGTAGTTGAAACAACTGCAACTTGATTGGAGATCCATTCACCATTTGCGATACAGCCAACTGAAAGAAAATTATGAAAGGTGCTGGATGATGCCACAGCAGTGTTCAAGGATGGCACTGGGAAACTCAAACATGTCAAGGGTAAAACTGTGTTGACTGAAACACACACAAGTTTTACAAAGCCCATCCAGTTCCTTATAGCATCCATGATAAACAGCTAGTGAGCTGGATCGCATGAAGGCTGAAGGAACTCTTTCCATGGCTGAATGGAGCCCACGGACAATGCCAGTGATTCCAGTAACCGAGACAGATGGACCTGTCAGGATCTGTGGTAATTTTAAGATCACTACCAACACAGTACTGAAAGTAGATCAATGCCCTCTGCCCAGGATAATGGATGTTTTCACACACCTTTCTAGAGCTAAACACTTCAGCAAAGTGAGCTTAGCTGCAGCCTACCTACCGATGGAGATGGCAGAAGAGTTCAAAGTGTTCCTCACCATGAACTCTCACAACCTGCTTTATTGCTATAATATTTATTTTTGGAGTAGCATCTGCACCTGCACTCTGACATGAAGTTATGGACCAAGTACTGCAAGGCTAACCAGGCTCTGCGTTACCTGGATGACATCATTATTACTAGTGAGAATGGCAAGGAACACCTCCAAAATCTCAAAACAATGTTAAAAATATTAGAAGATTATGAGTCTAGAGCATGGCACGGCAGCGTTAATTCTCTATTCCAGGCATCACTTACTACGGTCACACCACTGATGCACAAAAATTACACAAGTGTGCTGAGAAAATTCAAGCAGTGGTGCATTCCCCAAGGCCAAAGGACGTATCACAAATGTGGCCCTTTTTAGGACTTGTAAATTACTGAAACAAGTTCCTGCCAAGCAGGGCTACCAAGCTCCACCCCTTGAACTCATTACTACAGATCCTGGAAAAAATAGTGAAGTCAGACATTGTCCTAACATTATGATTCACATTACCCAGTGAAACTTCCTTATGATGCTCATCTTATGGTATAGGTACAATCTTGTTACATGTTATGAGTAGATGAAATTGAATGTCCCAGAGCCTTTGCATCATATTCCTTTACCATTCCAGAGAAAAATTATGCACAGATTGTCAGAGAGGCCTTGAGTATGGTTTTGGGTGTAAAACGTTTCAACCAGTACTTGTATGGGAGAGAGTTTATCGTCAATACTGATCATCAACCACCAGTGTCCATTTTCAATCTACAGGAAGGTGTTCCACTAACAGCATCAGCATGAAGGCAGAAATGGGCTGTTTCTTGGAGGACACAGTTGCAAGATCGAATTTAAGAGGATAACTAATCACGGAAATGCTGATGGATTGTGCAGTTTATCCTTGGAAAAAGAAATACCTTGAAAAATTTACAAAAGATGAAACCTCCTCTTGGCATATTCTCCCTAATGCAAATTGAAAGTCTCCCTACTAGGGCAGAGGTGATCCAAAGGGAAATGAGAAAATACCCCACACTGTCTCAGGTCTACATAGCCACTCAAAATGGCTGGAAAATGCAGCAGAAATACCAGTTCCCCATTTTTACCGCAGCTGGGCCAAACTTGACCTTGACAGAGATTGTCTTATGAGGGGATTGAAGGTTGTACCAACCAAGCTGAGCTCTAAAGTGCAGGAGAAGCTGCATGCCGGTCATCTAGGCATGGTCAAAATGAAAGCATTGGCTTGAAGCTTTGTCTGGTGGCCTGGGATAGATCAGCAGATCAAGCAGATCAGCATGCATTGTTTGGGATGCCAAAACATCCAGAAGATGCCAAGAGCAGCACCTCTCCATCCCTGGGAATGGCCTGCATTGCCCTGGCATAGCATTCATATGGATTTTGCCAGCACAAATTTCTTGGTAGTAATGGTTGCAGCCACAAAGTGGCTAGATGTACACACAATAGCCTCCACTATAGCCTCACACACTGTTGATGTGTTGAGAAGTCGCTTCTCTAGGACTTGTGTTCCAGAACTCTGAGTCAGTGACAATGTTTTTTGTGGAACAATTTCAGTCATTCTGAAAATGAATGTAATAAGACATTTTACATCTGTACCATATCACCGAGCTACAAATGGCTTAGTGGAAGGGTTTGTCCAGAGTCTAAAGAAGACAGAACACACGACATAATCACTGAATCAGAGGCTCGCCAATTTCTTCCTTGCATACCGCAATGCAGCACACTCCACAACCAATAACTCACCAGCCACGTTGTTCCTGGGTCGTCCCTTGCACTCACACTTGGAGCTCCTCAAACCCAACCTCTGAAGGAGTATGCAGGACAAACAGCTGAGACAGATTTAGGGCTCCTCAAATACAGAGATTTGATGTTTCACTCCTGGACAAGCAGTCCTAGTGATGGACTACAGAGGTGATCAAAAGTGGGCACTTGGATAGATTAAGGAGAGAACTGGATCACTCTCTTAGACAGTGGAGATTGCGTCTGATGTCATCTGAAGACTTCACATCGATCAATTGAGGAGAGCAGAGTCAATTGTTAGAGAAGAAGGGTGTCCAGAGCTGTCAGAACCACTTCCTGCAGTCTCAAGGTCAACTCTCATATCCACCGCAGAGGAGGCCCTGGAACCTGAGATTGTTCTATAGCCACAAGTCTCACCTTCCAAGCAGAGTGACCCCACCGTCAGGAAAGACATTATCCCATAAGAGTAAGAAATCCTTCTCTGTGATTAAATACTTAGGCCTGAATGGAACAATTTAATATTTACTATGCTGTGGGTGTCTATAAGGTAACCCTATTATATCATATACAGCGTATATAGTTGAGATGCATTCTATATTGGTGTGACTAGTGGTGTGGGGGTAGAAGGGTGGGTTGGCAAGTTTGCAGACGACACAAAGGTTGGTGGTGTTGTAGATAGTGTACAGGATTGTCAAAGATTGCAGAGAGACATTGATAGGATGCAGAAGTGGGCTGAGAAGTGGCAGATGGAGTTCAACCCAGAGAAGTGTGAGGTGGTACACTTTGGAAGGACAAACTCCAAGGCAGAGTACAAAGTAAATGGCAGGATACTTGGTAGAGTGGAGGAGCAGAGGGATCTGGGGGTACATGTCCACAGATCCCTGAAAGTTGCCTCACAGGTGGATAGGGTAGTTAAGAAAGCTTATGAGGTGCTAGCTTTCATAAGTCGAGGGATAGAGTTTAAGAGTCATGATGTAATGATGCAGCTCTATAAAACTCTGGTTAGGGCACACTTGGAGTACTGTATCCAGTTCTGGTCGCCTCTCTATAGGAAGGATGTGGAAGCATTGGAAAGGGTACAGAGGAGATTTACCAAGATGCTGCCTGGTCTAGAGAATATGCATTATGATCAGAGATTAAGGGAGCTAGGGCTTTACTCTTTGGAGAGAAGGAGGATGAGAGGAGACATGATAGAGTGTACAAGATATTAAGAGGAATAGATAGAGTGGATAGCCAGCACCTCTTCCCCAGGGCACCACTGCTCAATACAAGAGGACATGGCTTTAAGGTAAGGGGTGGGAAGTTCAAGGGGGATATTAGAGGAAGGTTTTTTACTCAGAGAGTGGTTGGTGCGTGGAATGCACTGCCTGAGTCAGTGGTGGAGTCAGATACACTAGTGAAGTTTAAGAGACTACTGGACAGGTATATGGAGGAATTTAAGTTGGGGGCTTATATGGGAGGCAGGGTTTGAGGGTCGGCACATCATTGTGGGCCGAAGGGCCTATACTGTCCTGTACTATTCTATGTTCTATATTGAGTTGGAGTTTATAGCTAAGAAGGTACAAGTGTTGTGTTTTTAATATTTCAGTAATATTTGAGAAATATTGTAAATATATTGTTTGATTAAGCATTGTTTGTTTAAAAAATTCATTATGGGTTATGTGGAAAAATTAAATGAATGGCATACGTTATTTCACCATCACATCATATGTGTGCGCCTCACTAGAGTTAAAACGAAGCTAGACATGTTATCCCCGCCTCCGTTTTTTTCTTGCGATTAGTTTTATACTTTGGAATTCTAAAACATAACATGCTGTAATCATACATGTAATTGTAGAAGGCACATGGCCTTAATCTAGAGACCAAATCTCAAAGGTCAGAGGTCCACAACTTTGGATGCGGACCATCATGCATGACAATGAAACCTTTACACTCCTCATCACCAAAGTATCCGTCAACTGCTAAAGATCGTCTCCTCCTATTCCCCACACTTCTGACTGAGTCAGTCCACCGGCACTTTCAAGAGGTTTGTAACAAAGATGACCAAACTGGTTGTCACTACTTTGAAGCAACTGATTGGATGTTTGAACAAATCCATGCGAGTAAGTGAAAGAAGCCAGTGACAGACGAAAAAAAAGGGGTCAACCAATGGATAAAAGGTGTCAACCAGTGAAAAGCTAAAAAAGGAAACAGACCATCAGGAGATATGATAAAAGGAGCTAGCGGCTAATAGAGAGAGCTTTTGGCCTCCGGCTATGACATATACTTGTCACATGAGATGATCTTAGAGGTAAAATCCACAAAGGCGGTAGAATGTGCATTCTGACATTCCTCTGACTATCAATTCTTCAGGGATGCTGTATCCATGCCAATTTGCCTTCTGACTTTTCTTTTCATGCTACGAATAAAGCCAGACAGATTTCCAATCTTCAACATCAGTGCTCAAAAACCAAATTCGTTGCACGTCCTCAGTGCACAAACCCTGAGGGTTATTCTGAAAGTGAGACAATGCACAATGAAGTAATTGTTAATTGTATCCAGGGATAGGGAGATTGGGATCTGATGTTCGACTCACATACCTACCACAGTGAAAATGTTCTTCTATAATGAGCAGCAGTTGATTGCATTATAGTGGATTTTGCAACTGGCATCAAAACTCTATAGTTATTATGCCTGCCCTCTTTGTCGAGCTTTTGTACCATTAATTCATCCATTCTGAACAGATCCTTGACATATTGATGATTAGTTTACCCATCTTCCACATCCATTTCTGACTATAACAATGCATTGTGCTGGAAGCCTGGATTGTAGTCTGTTTGGAATACCACAAATAATGAAGAGATTTCTTTTTCTGCAGCATTTATAATTTTTGGAAATTAAGCCAAATGTGCACAGCAGCTGTTTTAAAAGAAAAGATCCACCGGTACTTTGTCTGTTGCTGCCGCTATGAAAGCTGATTTGGAAGATCCACAGGATGTGCCTTTCCACATATGGTTACCCCATACATATGCTTATAACAAAATCTGTACAATAATATAAAAGCATTCACGAGAAGGCCAGAATCTTTAAACATACTTCCATGTAGTGCAAAGATTTTCCCAAAACAGTTGACTCATAGCAAGAGCACTACGTCTTTTCAACAAGTGAGGTCCCTCCCTGAGGAAATAATCTTACCAGAAATCTTTTTTTCCCGAAAACCTCTTCAGAGGCTATGGGTATATATTAAAAAAACACCATTTAACTCCATTGCTCACTAATTCCCTTTGGCTTGTTTTGTATTGTGTCAAAGGAGAATTTCTTGTTATAAATGTCAACTTGGTCTTTTTTTAAAAATAAAATATATCAGAATCAATTAATATATACATATTAATTGTTATGACTTGTGTATTTTCCGGAGGATCAACTCAATGCTGCAAATGTGAAGGGCAGGATGTCTTGCTTTCGATGTAATTCAGTGTTCATTCTTTATTATGGTCAAGCTCTCACTTGGAGTCAAGTTGAGGCACTGGGGTAACAACATATTGTCGCCTGCAAATTAAAAGGAAAGGTCCCAAAACGGAGAAATCCCCTTTTATGCAAATGCTACACGTGTGGGCACGTGGCCAAGTGGTTAAGGCACTCGACTAGCGATCTGAAGGTCGTGAGTTCGAGCCCCAGCCGAGGCAGCGTGTTGTGTCTTTGAGCAAGGTACTTAACCACACATTGCTCTGTGACGAGCTGTATGGGTCCTAATGCCCTTCCCTTGGACAACATTGGTGTCATGGAGGGGGGAGACTTGCAGCATGGGCAACTGCTGGTCTTCCATACAACCTTGCCCAGGCCTGCGCCCATGGTCTCGCAAGACTAACGGATGCCTTTAGCACTGGGTGGGAATACATTTCATGACAGGAAAGTAAATACCTGTGAACCAGCCAGTAACGAGTAGTGGTAATAAGTTATTCACACTTCGGTTTTCACTTCCACAATGCACTATAAGTCAACCATAATTGTTAACATTAATTTCAACCTAACAATGAAATTGCTTGCCTGATATTGGAAAAAGTCATTGCCACTACTTCCCATCATCTAGTGTCAGAACATGGCACTCAAATTGAAGTCAAGGGAATTTATCAAAGTGACGTTGAGGAAGGAGCAATCACGTTGTTGGGAAGATAACACCGCCGTTATCCTCTCTCTCAAACTCATGCAGCTGCAATGCAGGGTGAAGGAAGACCAGGCTCTCCTTCCTGAAAGTATATTGAACAGTTAAGCCTACAAATCCTTGCCTCAATCATCCCTATGACAATGACATATGAAAGTCCAGTCAAAAGGAAATGCAACCCCATGACAGTTCCTTTCCCATCTGAATACTCGGCGGTAACATACTGTATATCTTTGCTCAAATCCAGCTCTGCATCAGACACATGGATCACTTACAGCGAATGTTTTCATAGATGAATCCAGCTTCCTTATGCATCTACAACAAGCCCACCTTCACTACATTTTCAGCTGAAAGTCAACACAGGACAGAACACTCTTTAATCTTCTATACTGCTAGGAGCACCAGCCTATGTTCATTACTTAACTCCCTTACCTCCAACATTTTTGGGTGAATCTGTGCTGTATCCCCACCTTGTACAAAGCCAATACATCTCCCCTGAGATACAATCAATCTGAACATCAATAATGTTTCTCTTTCCACCGCTGCTGTCGGACCTGCAGAATCCTTCATTTCAGATATCCAGTATCTCCAACGTTTTACTTTATGACCCTGTAACTTCCAAGATTTTATACTTCATCCTCTGCTATAGTTCATCTAATTCTATCCCTCTGCTTCACATCATTATTCAATTATCATTCACTATTTCATACTTCTATTCATTTATCTACCTTTGCTTCATTTCTTCATCTAGTTATAGTCTTCCTCTGCTTCATTCGTTAACTGATTGCCTTCTGCCATTTCAATTCTTTGCCCATTTACCTCTCTGTGCTTTGTATTTTTGAATAATTTAAATGATGTGGTAGTCTCTACACAACTGCCCCAATGGGAAAGCATCCCAGAAACAAAATTAAGTCATGGTTGGTCACTCATAAGGCAGAGAAATGGAGCTTGCACTGGACAAGCAGAAATCTGGACATCTAGCTGTATTACAAAACCTGCTCAAGAACAGCCTTGGCAGTAGTGTGGGATGAAAAGGTGGTGGCCCTCATGTATTGAACTGAGATGTTGAAAGTAAAGTTGTTTGAACAAAAGAAAAATGTGTCTTTGTTGTTTGGGTATTAACAATGATAGTAGAAGATGGTTTCCAATTATAGAATCCTGCCAGCATTTGATGAGAGCAAGCTTTATGAAAGCTGGAAAAAGGAAATTAGAACATGGACTTATGTTACTGAACTACAAGATGAAGCAAGCCTTGGTTGTTACGTTGTCACTTTCGGGGAGAGCGAGTGAGACAACGGGAATTTCGATGAAAGACTTGAACAAAGATGACGTATGAATACGCTAATAAATACATTTGATGCAGTTTTTCTGAAGGAAGGATCAGATGTATGAGGCATATTCAGACTTTGACAAAACTTATAGAGACAATTCTAAAAATATGGCTGATAATATTATTGGTTTTGAATAAATGTACATTCGCATGCATAAATACAAAATGGAAGTTCCTGACACTGTATTCACTTTTAAATTGTTGGATACTGCGTGTCTAGATAGAATTAGTTTGAGTCAGGAAATGGCATACTTCACTGTGCAGAAACAAAAGTACCAGGTTTCCCCTGCTATCCGAAGGTAGAGCATTCCTATGAAACGGTTCGTAAGCTGGAGTGTCGTAAAGTGAATAAGCAATTACCATTTATTAATATGGGAAAAATTTTTGAGCGTTCCGATTACCGCTGCACCGCTGCATTCTTCATGGCACCGCGGCCCGGAGGTTGGGGACCACTGCTTAAACGATGAAGCTGCCCTCGCCTCAGAAACCGATCAAACCACCCATGACTACCTTTGAATTCCACCTTCGCAACACTTTCATCACCATTGGCCAGTGCTTTTTGTTTCAGCTTATTAAAAAGACTGACTGATTTCTCCTTAAGTATAAGAAAACTTAACGGAACACCACGCTTTGTACACCCATCAATCCACTCAAGCAATAAACTTTCCATTTTATCCATTATCGGATACCGACTAAGAGAGACCACTTTGCTACGAGCAGAACCAACAGTAACATAGGCAGCTTTCAAAATTCTTTCTCTCTGTGTATAAATAACGCAAATGGTGGACGCAGGCAAGTTGAACGTGCAGACAATATCCTTACTTCATTCACCATGATCGAAATGCTTAATTATGTCTAGTTTTATGCTAAGTGTAACACCCTTACAAGCTCTTTCAGGCTTTTCCGATACCTTAGAACTCATCTTGCTAACGGATGCACAAAATAAATCAAGAAAAAGCACGCGTTTAAGCATGGCGGCTAGAATGCAGTTCCGGGGGAGGAGCTTGGCTGTTCAAGCGCGCGCTGCCTTTTTTCACACGCTGTCTTTTCTCGCCCGCTGCCTTTTTCATGCGCTGCCTTTTTTCGCAACAATGAAAACACCTTCCCTTAGCAAAAACAGGTAACTAATGTAGGTCTTTCGTGACGTGTTGTAAAGCGAACGTTTGGAAAATGGGGGCCACCTGAATGCAAGCATAGATCCCAGAGTGACCAGACAAGGGGACAATTACCTGGCACAAATCCAATAAACAAGTACAGTAGGAGATTGAAATGTGTGATATGTCACTGGGCAAGAAACTGCCCACTCAGAACCAAACAAGTTAGGCTAACTGAAGAAAATAACAAATCTAAAGATGTAAAAGAGTGCCATATCACATTGTTTGCGAAGGAATCACTTACTAATGCAGAGATATCTGAGGCAGAGATCTTGATGAGAGAGTAAGAACATAAGAAATAGGAGTAGGAGTAGGCCATCAGGCCCGTCAAGCGTGCTCCACCATTCAATGGCTTATCTGGCCATGGATTCATCTCCACCTATCTGCCTTTTCCCCATAACCCTTAATCCCCCTACTATGCAAAACTCTATCCAACTTGGTCTTAAATACATTTACTGAGGTACATTCACTGTTTCTTTGGGTAGAGAATTTCACAGATTCACCATTCTTTGGGATCTCTAGGATTTGCTGTTATTGATACAGCATGCACACACATAGTGTGTAGGAAAAAAATGGCTAGAATATGAAATAAACCAGAAAGAAGTGCAGAAACTGATGAACAGAGATACACCTAGTAACAAAGCATTCAAATTTGGAGATGGAATGATTGTACATTCCACCAAAGAGTGAAAATTCCCGCAAAAATAGGGCAGATGAAATGTTACATTGAAACGGAGGTGGTACGGAGGTGGAGAGTACATTCCATTACTCTTGAGTAAAACTTCCCTAAAGAAAGCAGGAATGGTACTGGATATGGAGAATGACCAAGCAATGATGTTTCAACAGCCAGTGTCTCTTGAGCTCACCAGCTCTGGACATCACTGTGTGAACATTCTAGATAAAGACATTACTGAGAATCAATGTGAGAATGGAGCACTAACCGTCACACAAAATATGACCACAGGTTAAAAATGCAAATCATTGTTCAAACTTCACAAGCAGTTTGGACACACTTCTTTTTTCTAATTTTTTTGCTCAGCATAACAAAACTTCCAATTTCCAGATACACTTACATTTACATTTCTTCTCCTCACAGATATCAGGTATCAGAACACTTCCATCAAAATATAGACATCACCACAACATCCTATACAAAAGCCCTTATTAGTATAGCAGACAGGTTTACATCTATATACTGCAGAAAAGGTTGCCGTGTTTTATGAAAACTATTTGGTTTTGAGTGTACCACACATGTAGACTTCAGAAACTGCTCAGGAGTTCAGGAAACAAAGATGCAGATTATTTTTTTCCATTCTAAAGCAGCTGTCAGACATGTCAACAGTTTGGTAAACCCAAGCTCAAGCCTGTGGTTGGCACTTGAATACAATGAAACAGTAGCAATAGATCTACATGAATTGGAGCAAGGAGTGTGGTATCTCCACATCATTCATGAACTCACACATTTTAGTGCCGGGAGCACTGTAAACACGAAAAAACTCTCAGAGATAGTAAAAAAAACTTCATCCATTCCTGGATAAGTGTACATGGCCCACCTCAGAAAATATTCAGTGATAATAGTGGTGAATTTAATAATGATGAATTCAGAAATATTGCAGAGAACTTTAACATTGAAACAAAGACTTACTGAAATAACGCTGAAGGTAAAGAAAAGCTGTGATTGGAACACAGCCCGGGACTGAGTGAAGAATACCATGCACAATGTACATGGCTACAGCCCGTATCAATTGGTGTTCTGCCAGAATCCAAACCTTCCCTCTGTACTAGTTGACTAAGCACCTGCTCTAAAGGACACAACAAGGAGTGAATGGGTTGGGAAACATATTTCAGCACTGCATGCATCAAGGAAGGCTTTTACTGAAGCAGAGTGTTCAGAGAGAATTTGAAGAGCACTGAGGACACAGGTCCTTCTTACAAATGACGAACAGGACAACTACACCAAAAAGGCTACATCAGGAATCTTCAGACAATCCACATGGAATCTTCACATGCCATACAACGGGATGCACCTCTCAGTGAAGCTGAAGCTGAGCAGCTTTGGTCAAAAATAGGTCAGATTCTATGCATGGCAAGGCAGATCAGACCTGACATCATATTTGATGTCTGCAACTTGGCATCCAACACAAAAAATGCCGCAGTACAAACTTTACATGAGGCAAACAAGATAGAATGCAGAATTCAATCTGAAAAAGTAGTCCTAAAGTTTCAGCAGCTTGGAAAAGATAGCTCACTGAGGCTTGTTGTCTTCAGTGATGTCTCACTTGGAAATCTTCCTGATGAAGGGACTCAAGGAGGACATTTTATTGTACTGATAGGAGAAGAGGGAAGACTTTCCCCTCTCTATTGGCAGTCAAAAAGGATCAGAGGAGTTGTATGGAGTACTACAGCAGGAGAAACCCTCGCAACGTCTGAAGGTATTGATAGTGCTGTTTTTCTGACCACACTCTATTCTGAGCTTTTCCATGGCGACCTAAAGAGAAGAGTCTACATATAACTTGTGTCATAGACAACTATTCTTTAGTTGATGCCATCAAATCCACCAAGTCAGTTGCAGAAAAGAGGCTTCGTCTAGAGATAAGCAACATCAAAGAACTTGTTGAAGCACAGAAAATTCATCACATGCTATGGTCAACTACAAAGGAACAACTAGCTGACTGTCTCACAAAGAAGGGAGCTCCAGCTCTTGTGCTGTTAAAGGCATTAAGTGAAGGCATTTGATACTTTAAGACTTGTATTAATATCAAGGGTTAGAACTAATTCTCATATCTTAATGGACATTTGAATTGTCTTTAATTTTTTAATACATACATAAAAAAGGATGGGAAATCGTTGGAGTTCTTTTCATTTGGACTATGTAAGTATTCAGTAGGCATGCGC
The DNA here is from genome assembly GCF_963921235.1 of Mobula hypostoma. NCBI lineage: Eukaryota > Metazoa > Chordata > Chondrichthyes > Myliobatiformes > Myliobatidae > Mobula > Mobula hypostoma. The sequence continues at coordinate 125,703,606 of NC_086102.1, forward strand.
ACTTTCCTTGTTACGCATGTGCATGCTTTGAAAAAAAGGGGTCAGTGAGGGATGAAAAATTGGCGTCCTTCATGCATTGAGCAGAGATGTTGAAAGTAAAGTTGTTTTACTTTACTAAAACAAAAGAAAAAAAGTCTCTGTTGTTTGGGCATTAACAGTAGAAGTATTTCTGAAAAATCCCAAATCTTAGTTGCTGCTGACAGAATATCTGGCATTGTAGGTCACACCAGTAGAACACATGGATTGTTTTCAGGAGTCACGTTCCACATGAGGAGGGACCTCTACTGTCACCCTCTCATGGCTCGGTTAGAATACATGCGCTACAGAGAGCTGGCACAAAATGAAAGAATCTTGACAGCACCCAGAACAGTAGGCACAGACCAGCAGGATCTACTACTGTGAAAACAAACCTTCTGAGAGTGAAATTTCATGGATAAAGATGCCAGCTGATGATAAGCAGTATTTAAGGCAGTACAAGATTCAAGTTTCCTGACTGCTTATTGTCAGTACACATGTAAAGGAAAATGAAATTAAAGTTACTCCAGATCTGATACAGCATAAAAGAACACAATAAGCATAAAGAACACGATAAATGTACATAAATACCTAAGTTTATCTTATATACATAGACTAATTACATTATATAAAGTGACACTGGGTACAGCAGTGTCTGTACCCTGACAGGAAGTAATAAAGTAGTGGTAGTGAGGAATGTGGTGGTGTAGGTAAATGGGTGGAGGTATTGAGCAGCCTACCAAAACAGCGAATGGCACCTTGCACATTGTCCCAAAGTCAATGTGTCCCTCTAGAAATTCTCAGAGTACTTCATGCGTAGTCAAACCAGATACAATCACAGCATAATTTTCATTCCCTTATAACTCCAGTCTCGAGATACAAGACCAGCATTTCAATGACCTTATTGATTATTTTCTGAACCTGTCCATGACATTTGAATGATCTATGCACAAGTGCCACAAGGTCTCTTTGGAGCTCTAACAGTTTCAGATTTGCATCATTTATAAACTACTCTGTCCTCTCATTTCTAAGTCCAAAGCGGATGACCTCACATTTGTCTATTTTAAATCTCCTCCCCTCCATTGCTCATATTCTCAATCTATTAACATCTCTTTGCAATTTAGTGCTTCCCATCACATCGTTTTGAATTATTTTTTAACCAGTCCCTCTATCCTAGTAGATAAGGGCATTTGCCAGCAAGGCCAACAATTGTCTAATTGTCTAATTAGGGAATTGTCATTCCCTAATTGCCGTCAAGAAATCAGTGATGAGCCACTTGTTACAGTCCATCTATTACTTGTACTCCTGTGGACTAGGTGAATAGGAAAACACCAAAACTAAGGTCAAGTAACAATAAATAAGTGTACTTCTGAAAGTCAGGATATTGAGCTCTATGGAAGGGTGTCTCCCGATGGCGGTGTTCTGCACCTGCAGAGATGACAGGTTTGAGAGGTGTTGGTTAGATGTGGCCTTGGGGAGCAACTACAGTATATTTTGCAATCAGTACCAATAGCAGCCATGGCAGTGGAGGAAGTGAATATTTAATTTAGAACCAATCAAACAAGCTGCTTTGCCCTGGTCGTTGCTACATTTATTACAGGTTGTTGGGAGGTCCAAGCATGTGACAAGTAGTTTATCCTACCCAGCATGCCACTTCCACAGAGAGTGGGAGGCAACCTCAAGTGACATCTGGATATTTTTGAGTCTGTACAGTTACCTATTCTCTCTTATTACTGACCTGATTTTCCAGCCAGGTCAATAATTAATCTTTGGAACCAAAAATAAAACAGATTCAGCAGATTCAAAAACAAAACCTGTAATTGCTGGAAGGACTCAAAAGGTCAAGCAACAATGGTGGGGTGAGTAACAGGTGAGGTCAGTGACCTTTTATAAGAATGGGAAAACATTTTAAATTGCAGGGAGGGGGGGTTGTGGGGAGGTGAAGGGTTGGGGAGATGGAAGGGAAAATATACGATACAATGCAGACTTCAGTTGTCATGGTAACAATTACTTTTAAAAAACATCTCAAGACAGAGAGAAAACACAAGAAACAAATCTCATCAGGGAAGAGAGAAAAAAAGATGGGTAACAAACTCATTTTCCCATCCTCACTTCACCTAAACATCACTTCAAAGGGTTATTATTAAAGTCTATCATGGTCCATATGAATAATATAGAGCCTTAGAGAGGACACACATGAAGCATTGTCCAACTCTTGGTATCCTTACTCAAGTAAGTGCTTATTTGCAACAGAGATATTAGAGTGAAGATTCACTAGACCGATTCCAGTGATCGAGGGTTTGCTGTATCAACTGAGTAGATTGGTACTTAATTCTCTAGAGGTTAGAAAAATGAGAGGAACTTTTTAAAATATATAACATTCTTAAAAGGCTCAATAGAGACATGTTTTCCCTGGGTGAGTTGTATGGGGCCAGAACACAGTCTTAAAATAAGAAATAGGTTATTTAAGATTGAAATCAGGAAAACTGTCCACACAGGGATTGGTCAACTGCTGGAGTAGAATTCTCCAACCCATAGGTTTAGTTATATTCATTCAAAACACTAATCGACATATTTCTGGACATGACGGGAATCAAGCGAAATGAGGGAAGTGTTGGCGCCATCAAAGAGGCCAGCTGTGATCTTAAATGAATTAGCAGAGCAGACTTGAAGGGTCCTACGACCTACATCTCTTGCTAGTTCTTATGTTCATAACCATAAGCATGTACTTGTCCACTTATTTTTTCATCAGTCATGAATTACCCTTTACCTATCCAAGGTGGATCTATATGGTAAGCGTAAAAATAGACTGAATCTTATAGGAGGGGACAGTGGACCATGGAAGAAAGGGAAAGGGAGGGGAGTGAAATCAGAGGGAGGTGATGAGAAGAGAAGGGGTGAGAGGGTAATCAGAATTGGGAATGGAGAAAGAGAGAGTGGGAGAAGAAATTACCAGAAGTTAGAGAAATTTGCCCTCTCCAATTAGATTCTTTCAACCCTCTACCTCTTCCACCTAACCCCTCTCAGCTCCTTATTTCATCTCCTTCGTCCAAATACCAACCTTTCCCTTCACCTTGTCTCACCTACCTCCCCTCCCCTCACTTTATTCTGGCTTCTGGCCCCTTCCTTTCCAGTCTTGGTGAAGGGTCTTGGCCCAAAATGCTGACTGTTTATTCCTCTCTATAGATGCTGCCTGGATTGCTGAGTTCCTTCAGCACTTTGTCGGGAATGCTTGTCAAATTCTGCATTTATACATGCTGCCACTTCAGAGCGGTTATATAGCTTATCTCTCCATCTACTGTTCCATTTCTTAAATCCACCCATGAAGTCTCTACTGGATACTAATCTGGGTCAATGATGTAATTTCATTCTTAATTACTAAGGCTCCTCCAGCAGAACGCGTCAACCCCTCCAACTCCAAGTGTACCATTTTCCTGTAGATTCTATAACCTAGCATTATTTTGTTTCCCATTTTGGCTCTCCTGCATTCATGTGACATTAATAGCTATCATATCCAACTCTCCAATCCGGATTGACATCTAGGTTTTGTTCTTGATACTTTGCACATTTTCTCAAAGAATGCATAATTTGCTCACAAACTTTGACATTAATCTTCTCCTATAACATTTTACTGATAGATTTCCAATTTATTTCTCCAGCTCATTCATTTGCATCTTTCAATTTTCCTTCTTTGTGAAAATTATAAATATTTTTTCTCAAGTAACTAAGGTGAAATCTACTGTCAAGAGGATTTAACAAAATTGCCACAATAGGAGAAATTAACACGTTTTTCTTTCCATACATCGGATTGGAATTTACTACCTAAAAGAGCCATAGAAGTGGATTCAGAAGCATCTTTCAAAAGAAAATCAGGTATACTTGAAAATCTTGAGGGCTATGTAGAAGGGGCAAAAAAAGGGAATGGAAGATAAAGAGATTTCTCTTGCTCACTCATATAAGCCGAATGTACTGAATAACAAAATATCTGAATGCAAGTGGCAAACTAGTCTGTCAACTGAAACGGATTTTTACAATACCCAGCCAGCATTCACTGCCTCAATAGTTTTTACAACTAGCTTCACGTCACAAATGCAAGAAACACCATAACAACTAAAATAAACTAGACCTTCTTTTTGCATCTGTATTCCTTAACCTTTCCTGACCTTTTCAGATTGATTATCTATTCCTGTTGTCTTGTTGAGTGGGCTTTTGCCTGAAATCAGCATGCATGACACTGAATACAGTTTATGCAGCAATTCACACACCATACAATTCACTCTCCTGGTCCACTCCTCCATGTCTTTAACTCAAGGGCTTTGCACTGCAATAAATCTCCAATATTTCAAAAATAAATAATAGCAGAAAAGGTTTATGAAAAGCAAACCAATGAGATGGCCCAGATGAGCATGGAAAATATGAGAGATGAAGAGAAAAAGAAAAGATAGGATATATTAAGAGTACGGAAATGACACAGAACAACTGTGTCAAAGTTCTTGTTCATTAAGTCTGCATTGGTAACTTACACTTATTCAACATGCAAGACTCCTGAATCTATAAGTTAGGCCCCAGCAAATCACTGCTCTCTTTTGCCACAACCCCATGCCAATTCTTGGCAATATTAAAAAGTCTGTCTCCATATAAAACACCAAATCTCATTTTCTGTCCCATCTATAAATGAGAAATATATTCATCAGCTTACATCTTTTTGTATTTATTAATTTCTCAGGATTTAGGTATCACTGGAAAGTCCAAAACATTATGTCCACCCTGGTCTTCCACTTGGCTGCTTAAGAGAATATCTATATACAAGCTCAACTGGATAAAACCAACAGACCTTATCATTAAGAGTATATTATTAAGGATGAGGTTTCAGTGTACTTGGAGACCAATGATAAAATAAGTCAAAGTCAGAATGGTTTCTGTGAAGGGAAATCGTGCCTGCCAAATCTGTTAAGAGTTCTTTGAGGAAGTAACAAGCAGGGTGGACAAAGGAGAGGCAATGGATGTCATTTACTTGGATTTTCCAAAGGCATTTGATAAGGTGCCTCACATGAGGCTGCTTAACAAGGTAAAACCCTATGGCATTACAGGAAAGTTATTGGCATGGATAGAGTAATGGCTGACAGGCAGGAGGCAGGAGGCAGCAAGTGGGAATAAAGGGGGCCTTTTCCGGTTGGCTGCCAGACTAGTGGTGTTCCTCAGGGGTCAGTATTGGGACCACTTCTTTTCACGTTGTCTGTCAATGACTTGGACAATGGAATTGATGGCTTTGTGGCAAAGTTTGCAGATGATACGAAGATAGGTGCAAGAGTAGGTGGTGCTGAGGAAGCAGTGCAATTGCAGCAGGACTCAGACAAATTGGAAGAATGGGCAAAAAAGTGCTAGATAGAACACAGGTGTTGGGAAATGTATGATAATACATCTTGGTAAAAGGAACTATAGTGGGGAGAAGATTCAAACATCAGAGGTGCAGAGGGACTTAGGAGTCCTCGTGCAAGACTCCCAGAAGGTTAATTTACAGGTTGAGTCTGTGGTAAAGACAGCAAATGCAATGTTGGCATTTATTTCAACAGGAATAGAATATAAAAGCAAGGAGATAATGTGGAGGCTTTATAAGACACTAGTCAGGCCGCACATGGAGTATTGTCAACAGTTTTGGGCCTCATATCTCAGAAAGGATGTGTTGCCATTGCAGAGTCCAGAGGAGGTTCACAAAGATGATTCCAGGAATGAAGGGGTTAACATCTGAGGAGTGATTGACAGCTTTGGGCCTGTATCCATGGAATTTATAAGATGCCAAGGGACCTCAATGAAACCTACTGAATGTTTTAAGGACTAGACAGGGTGGATGTGGAGAGGATGTTTCCTCTGGTGTGGGTATCCAGAACTAGAGGGCACAGCTTCAAAATTGAGGAGCAACCTTTTAAAACAGAGGTAATGAGGAATTTTTTTTTTAGCCACAGAGTAGTGAATCTGTGGAATGTTCTGCCACAGTCTGTGGTGTAGGCCAAGACTGTGGGTGTACTTAAGGCAGAAGTTGACAGTTCCCTGATCGATCAAAGGATACAGTGAGAAGGCAGGTGTATGGGATTGAGTGGGATCTGGGATCAGCCATGATGGAAGGGCGGAGTAGACTCGATGGGCTGAATGGCCTACTTCTGCTCTTACGTCTTATGGTCTAAACCAGAGGTGCAAAGCGACTCGGGAGTCCTAGTGCAGGATTCCATAAAGGTTGCAGCTTGAGTCAGCAGTCAGGAAGGCATATGCACCCACGCATGGTGAGCTCGTCAATTTCATCAACTTGGCCTCTAAATTCCATCCTGTCCTAAAATTCACCTGGTCAATTTCTGACATCTTCCTCCCCTTTCTCTATCTGTCTCCATCTCTGGAGACAAACTGTTTGACTGCCATCTTTTATAATCCTACTGATTCCCATTGTTATCTTGACTATACCTCTTCCCATCCCGTCTTCTGTAGAAACACTATTCCCTTTTCTCAGTTCTTTCATCTCCACCACACCTGTTCCCAGGTTGCAGCTTTCCTTTCCAGAAAAGAGATGTCTTCCTTCTTCAAAGAACGGGGTTTCCCTTCCTCCACCATTGACGTTGCCCTCACACACATCTCCTCCATTTCCTGAAATTCAGCTCTTACCCCATCTTCCCGCTGTCTTAACAGTGACAGAGTTCCTCTTTTCCTCCTGTCCTCCTGTCCTTACCTACCACCTCATGAGCCTCCACATCTAACACATCATCTTCCGCAACTACCGCCATCTCTGAAGGGTTCCTTCCACCAAACATATCTTTACCACCCTCCCTTCCGTTTTCCGAAGGGATCGGTCTCTCTATGATTCCCTTGTCCCTCCCTACTTATCTCCCTCCTGGCACTTATCTCTGCAAGCGGCCTATGTACTACACCTGCCCATTCACCTCCTCCCTCACCTCCATTCAGGGTCCCAAACAGTCCTTCCAGGTGAGGCAACATTTCATCCGTGAATCTATTAGGGTCATCTACCATGCCCATTGCTCCTAATGCAGCTTCCTCTACATGGGCGAGAGCTGTCATAAATTGGCAGCCGAAACGTTGACTGGTCCATAGATGCTGCCCGACCTGCTGAGTTCCTCCAGCATCTTGTGTGTGTTGCTTTGGCAAATAAATTGTTAGCATTCATTTCAAGAGGAATGGAATATAAAAGACAGGATGCAATGCTAAGACTATAAGATGTTGCTCAAACCACACTTGGGCCACATATCAAAGGAGAGATATGCAGATGTTGGAGAGGGTCCCAACAACGTTTATGCGAATTATCCTGAGAACAAATGAGGAGTGCTTGATGGCTCTGGACCTGTACCCACTGAAGTTTGGAATGACAAGGGAGTATCTCAGTGAAAACTACCAAATATTGAAAGCCTGAATAGAGTGGCCATGGAGAGGTTATTTCCAATCTTGGGAGAGTCATGGACCAGAGGGCACCGTATCAGAACAGAAGGACACCCCCTTTAGAATAGAGATGAGGAGAAATTTGTTTGACCAGAGGTGAATCTCAGGAATTCATTTCCACAGGTTGCTGTGAGACTAAATCATTGAGAATATTTAAAGTGGTGGCTGACAGGTACTTAATTAATAAAGGTGTCAAAAGTTATGTGAATGAGGCAGGAGAAAGGGGTTGAGCGAGAAAATAAATCATCCGTGATCGAACAGCGGAGCAGACTCTATGTGCCAAATGGCCTAATTCTGCTCTTATGTCTTGTGAATTTAAATTCCACATCCGCTCAAGTGGGATTTTAAAATGGGTCTCTGGATTGTTGGTCCACTAACTTACGCATAAAGTTGTAACCTAAATATCACAATATGTTGGGGACAGTTGTGTTAAATTAAATGTTTCTGAAACAAATGCAGTATTCAGTGTTGAATGGCACCTCAGTGGTGACAGTATCATTCTTCTGCTATAGTACAGCCAGGAACTCCTGACAGTCTTCAAGAACCACCTTCATCAATCTCTCTGTGAGTCCACAAGAAGTATTTTGGAACAGACCTGGTTCACACAGTCGGTTGATGTTCAAACGATAGGTCTGAAGGATCTCAGCCAGAGAATCAGACTCTAATCCAGACAAATCATTCCACAGGATACAGCACAGGTCGTCCACCAACTTGTGCAATATTGCACCAAAGCAATAATGGGTAGTGTCACATTAATCCAGAGCTTCTCTTCAAATGACAAAAAGAAGTACAGTTTACTCAGCAGTCAGAGGAAGGATGAGGTGAAAGGGGCAGTGAAATGAGTGGAAAATTATCCCTAATGCCAAAATAACAGCATTGCTCTGTTGTAAAGCCAACAGACATGTTTTACTTCATGTTAATTCAGCCTCAGTCCAAATACACTGAGCTCAGCCAAGCAAATTCTCCCCCAACTCCCTGTCAACAAAGGAAGAATTATATACATAACTATCCATCTTCAAATTGTAGATTAGGCAATAAATTTTACTCCCTTCACTCCCTACAGGTGGACCCCATTTAAAAATTAAAGTGGTCTCGTGCTAACAAAAAAAAACTCACACATAGAGGAAATAATGTTGCAAGAGATTTATGACTCAAGTGATGAAAATTCATTGCTGTTCCGCATGGAGGAAAGAAAAGTGTCAACGTCAGTAATGAATAAACATAATATCCCACTGAACTAAAGAGTTCTCCAGAAATGCCTGGGCTAAACGTGGTCAGATCGTCCGACAAATGAACCCATAATATGCAGGGTACTGTAATCCTCAAATCACACGTTCACCGTTCTTAGATTCTGTTGACTACATTGTTTAGTAATTCAAGGAATATAGCAATTTACAGAAGCATGGAAAATCAGTTTACAGAAAAAGGGAGAGTTTGTGGAGTGGGGTAAAGGAAACATGAGAGAATAAGGGGTTCACATAACCATAAGAAGGAAACAGACAGCCCAGGAGCTGATAGGGCAGGGTTGGATGGGGCGGCGGTGAAAATGGGCACAAGATACAGAGAGGAGGAAGCAGACCTTCATAGCAGAGGAGGGGTGTCTGCACAGAGAGAAAGAAGTGTATGTATTGGGTGAAGAAATATGCTATTCCATGGTTGGGTCATTTAATAATGTATTCCTGGAATTTCTTTTCTAAAATCATTGTTGCATAAGAAACCTGGCAACAGGGTAATAGGAAAACACTTAACCTTCATCTTGTTATGCATTTGACATATCTGTGTAAGCTCTATGATATCAACCAATTCAAACTGGAGGCAGAATTAAATTTCTACGTCAGTTAGATCAATCAAAAAGCATTACCTGGTTGACTCTGTTATACACCATGTCAGGCCGTTCAAAGGACCATTTAGCAATGTGCCCATCACCAGCCCACACATTACCATTGTCAACTCCCTGAAAGTACTATCCAGTCAGTCCCACATCATTGCTCTTTCTTAACAGCCCAGTAAAGCATTGCAAAGTTCACGATCAATTGATTCACTAAGTTTAAAAAAGTTTAGGCAAGCCCTCAAAACAAATCTAGCATAATCTGACAGTAAGTTGGTTCAGAGCAAGTGCATACATTTGGACAATGATATAATGTACCACAAAGAACTAAAATGTCTATGATTTTGGCATTCAAGGAACAAGACATGATCTGAATTAAATCAGGTTGGTTCAATGTTAACATGTAAATCCTGCAACCAACTATGGAGTATGATTGAAAAGAAGTTTAACTTATAATTTGTGACACCAATTTCTGCATCTCTTCTTCTTCAAAGAAAAAGAATAATGACACATTTGGAAAACAAAATCATACATCTGACAAAAAGAGAAGACTTGTTGGACCAATGGCCAATTGTGCTGCCCCCGGCATGCTACAAGGCCATGCCTACAGATAGAATGCAGGGATGCTCCAAAAGGATGCAGGTGGCATATGGTATACCAGCCTACCATATGTTAACTTCGACAGTTAACTGGAGGTGATAAGTAGAGATCAAAGCATTCCCTATAGGAGAGTGGAATAGAGGACAGAAAGGGAAAAAGCCATGTCATGAATCCCAAGGAACGCCGATGTTGCTGAGAATCACTCTGGCAGTAACTGACAAGCAGAGTATCTATAAAGTGGCTGGGTAGGAACAAGGACCTGCAAGGTACAATGGAGCGAAAAATAGTAAAAACAAATGCTTTCCACTTAGTGAAATAATAATCAGATATTAACTGAACATTCCAAAGAGATTTTTAGATCCACAAACAAAAGGATGGAATACATTTTTTTTGCCAAGGCAAGTTGGCTGTGACTAAAACGAAGCATGGTAGACAGGGTTAATAAAGTAGCACCTGGTATCCTGCACATATTGCAGACTGAATATCACACTTTAAGCCTTCAGGCACCCAACTGCAATCTCACAGTAGCTTTCAACACTACATGGGAGTGCCTGTTTAAGCTACATAGAAATATTGCTTTTGTTTTGGTTCATTATCAATTATTATGTTAACAAATTTGATGAACTTACAAAGAAAATGTCCAGCTTGAATTAATTGTGGCTGTTAACCACTGCAACGTGTTCCCAGAACAACGGTGCAGGTGGGCAACTCTGAAGACTGGTTAAAAGGAGAAAAGAAAGTTGGCAACTTGCAGCCCAGTTATGCTCTGAGACTCCTTTGTTTAAACTAAAATACAGGGCTGAAATTGAGTGATTGAGTCAAGAAAGCAACCATGACTCAAGGAAGTGAATTCTCCATTTCTAGCTCTTACAGCAACTAAGCCTGAAACATTGACTGTACTTTCTTCCATAGATGCTGCCAAGTCTGCTGAGTTCCTCCAGCATTTTGTGTGTTGACCACACAGGTTCATGCAATAGAGGCAAGTTAGAAACTGTTTAGGAACAGTCTCCTGTGCCAATTAAGCGGCCAAATATCCCAAATAAAAGAAGAGAATGCCGGCTATTTTCTCAATGATTTTTTTTGTTCCTTAGGAATTGTTCCAAATAATCGGTTGCCCCAATTAACCAATGGGCCAATTAACCAGAAACCACTGTATATGCAAGATGTACAAGAAATGTTTCTCAAATTCTGGTAACACTGCGGTCCTGTGCTCTTGGTCTGAGAGCACTCTGTTTGGAGGATAGAGGGAGAAGGGTGCTGAGATGCAGTCAGTTGGAAGATCTATTCGTTAGTCCGCTCCTGGGCCTGGCCAAGATGGGCGTTCACAAGTCCAAACATATAAGGATCTCGCAGGCTGCCTGCTCCTCTTCAAAGATTACATCCATGTGCAGGTGTTTACGAACAGGGAGATGAGGTGTCTGCTGGGATCAGTGAGAACTTGCAGGGGCTAGATGCAACCTGAACTGAAATGACAACATTTTGATTTGAATGCTTTTTACTGTTATTACATTACTTCAGCATGCAAACTTAGCAAGCAAGCAAAAGCTGAGATGTCTTCCTCATGGAGCAAGAAATGGGAGAGCACAACCAGCATGGAAACCATAGGATATAGAGGTAGTCCTATAACTGCCCCTTGCCTATATTTGTTGCAACATTTCCACATTAATATTGGCATGTATTTGACAACAAATTCTGATTCACTGCCACTGTTGCACCTTCAATGATGATGTATCTTTTGACTCCACAAAAAACTGACTTTCACAAAGATGAAGTCCATCAGAGATTAGTTTTACTTGTCACATGTACATCGAAGCATTCAGTAAAATGCATCACTTACGTATGACCTTAAGATATAGGAGCAGAGTAGGTCATTTGGCCCATCAAGTCTGCTCCGCTATTTAATCATGGGCTGATCCAATTCTTCCAGTAATCCCCACTCCTCTGCTTTCACCCCATACCCTTTGATGCCCTGACTAATCAAGAACCTATCTATCTCTGCCTTAAATACACCCAAAGGCTTGGCCTCCACAGCTGCTCGTGGCAACAAATTCTACAGATTTACCACACTCTGACTAAAGTAATTTTTGCACATCTCAGTACTAAAAGGACATCTTTCAATCCCTTACTATGGGAAATAACTCTGCCATATCTAACCTGTTCAGGCCTTTTAACATGCGGAATGTGTCTATGAGATCCCCCCCTCATTCTTCTGAACTCCATGGAATACTGCCCAAGAGCTGCCAGACGTTCCTCATACGGTAACCCTTTCATTCCTGGAATCATTCTCGTGAATCTTCTCTGAACCCTTTCCAATGTCAGTGTATCCTTTCTAAAATAAGGAGCCCAAAACTGCACACAATACTCCCAAGTATGGTCTTACGAGAGCATAAATGACCAACACAGTCTGGGGATCTGCTGGGTGCAGCTCTCCAGTCTTGTCATGCTTACAGCAATGTACTACCCCTTACTATAAATCTTTTGGAATGTAGGAGGAAACCCACATGGCCACGAGAAAAACATACAAACTCCTTACAGACAGCGGCAGGAATTGAACTCCGATCTGCCGATCACTTGCACTGTAAAGTGCGATGCCAACCACTAAGCTACCACGCCAACTCTCAGACAACTTTCCTCCCTTTTACTAATCAAGGATGAAGGACGAAAACTTCATTCAATCACGGTATCAAGATGTCTGAAAACAACCAATTGAACACTTCTGAAAGGCAGTCACTTTTGTAATGCAGGAAATGCAGCACCCATTTCGTACTCAGCAAGAGTCCGAAAATAGTCAGCAAGAAAATAATGGAGGAGCTCAATAGGTCAGGCATTTTGTTTTTTACTGTAGATTGCAGCATCAAAAGTCTGTTTTGACTCTCTAAAATCAACCTTCTTTAATTGTAAATATCAGTCCATCAGACAATAAGACACAGGAACAGAATTAGGCCATTCATCCCATCGAGTCTACTCTGCCATTCCTCATGGCTGAAACCGGATTCCACTCAACCCCATACAGCTGCCTCCTTGCCATATCCTTTGATGCCCTGACCTCAGGAAATGATCAAATTCCACTTTAAGTAGACCCACAGGCATGGCCTCCACTGGAGGCTGTGGCAGAGCATTACAGAGATTCAGTACTCTCTGGCTAAAAAAAATTCCTCTTTACCTCTGTTCCAATCTTATAAAGGCTCAGCATCATCTCCTTGCTTTTATATTCTATTCCCCTTGAAATAAGTGGCAACATTGCATTTGCCTTCTTTACCACAGACTCAACCTGCAAATTACCTCTGGGAGTCTTTACTCTCCTACTTCTTGATCAGCAAAGATGCAGAAAGGGTTTTGGTTCCTCATCTCATCTAAAAGGTGGCACCTTCAACAATGCAAGTTCCCTTCCATTGTCCTGGAGTGCCCCAGAAACCACTGACTTGTTAGAAATATTAGTTACCCAGAATGCAAGCTGCAATACTGCGTGAACAGCCGTCAGAGATTGATGAATACCAGGCAAGAGGGAAAGGAAGCACTGAAGAAACACTGCAATTAAAGATTGTGCCCTTTTAAATTAGCAGTGAACCAATCCCACCGGAAAATGATAAACACAAGAAATTCTGCAGATGCTGGAAATCCAAATACAGGTGTCCCCTGCTTTTCGAACGTTCGCTTTACGAAACCTCATTGTTACGAAAGATCTACATTAGTACCCTGTTTTCGCTTTCAGAAGGTGTTTTCACTGTTACGAAAAAAAAATTCAGTGCGCAAAAAAAGTGCACGATAAAAGGCAGCGCGCCCCGAGCAGCCGCTCTCCCCCAATTCGGAACTGCTTTGCTTTAACACGTGCCTGTGAGCAGCCATTTGCAAGATGAGTTCTATGGTATCGGAAAAGCCTGAAAAAGCTCGTAAGGGTGTTACACTTATGGTAAAACTAGACATAATTAAGCGTTCTGATCGTGGTGAACGAAGTAAGGACAACATGAGTTTGGCTTGTGGAAGCTGACGAACATGATGTTGAAGAGGTTTTGGCATCCCATCACCAAGAACTGAAAGATGAAGAGCTGATGCAATTGGAAGAAAAAAGGATAACAATGGAAACCAAATGAGTAATGATAAAGTATGACTTTAATTTTGAAAGGGTACGTCAGTTTAGGGGATATTTGCAGGATGGTTTGAGTCCTTATTAAAGAACTGTGTGATAGAAAAATGCGCGAGGCTCAGCAGTCAACGCAAGCCTTCCACATCAGCCACAGCAGACGACGAACCTCGACCTTCGACATCAAGGTGGGCAGAGATAGAAGATGAACTGCCTGCTCTAATGGAAACAGGCGACGAGATGACACCCCAGTGTCCCACCACCCCAACCCCCAGGCCACGGACAGATACTGATTCGGAGAATGCAAAGGTAGCCGGGAGGCACACAGCACATCTTTAAGAAAAATGCCGAAATAAACATGCTAATTAATTAGGTGCCGCCGACACGTAATTGTCGGCCCAGATCAGAGACAACGCAGTCGGAAATCGGCACTGATCTGGGCCGACAATTACGAGGAGCGCCTAATTAATTAGCATGTTTGTTTCGGTTTTTTCTTAAAGAAGTGCTGTGTACCTCCCGGCTACCGCTGGACCCCTGTGTTCTTCGCGGCAATGTGTCACTCAGCAGCCTGGAGGGTGGGGGGTCACTGCACCACCCAAACTCTGACTCAGCCTAACAGAGCATCATCAGTGTGCTCGGAGCTGTTTTCCCAATTCCAGTAAGTGATACTACACTGTACATACATTATCTCTACTTTATATCGGCTGTGTATTTTTAAGTGTCATTTGGTATGATTTGGCAGCTTCATAGCTTAAGGGTTACTGGAGAGAGTGTTCTCGCCAACAGCGCTTGCATGAGATTTTCTGCTGACGGCACTTGCGTGAGATTTTCGCTTCGGCGAACAGTTCAGTAATGATTGTGGAAAAGTATTTCTACTTTATATAGGCTGTGTATTTATCATATCATTCCTGCTTTTACTATATGTTACTGTTATTTTAGGTTTTATGTGTTATTTGGCATGATTTGGTAGGTTATTTTTGGTCTGCGAACGCTCACAAAATTTTCCCATATAAATAAATGCTAATTGCTTCTTCGCTTTACGACATTTCGACTTATGAACCCTTTCATAGGAACGCTCTACCTTCGGATGGCGGGGGAAACCTGTACAAAATGCTGGAGCAACTCATCAGGTCAGGCAGCATCCATGAAAATGAACAAACAGTCCATGTTTTGGGCTGAGACCCTTCTTCAGGACAAGTTTCCACATTACTTTTGTTACTGTAGTAGACTTCATTTATTTCTGTTGGATAAGGTTGCACTATTCTGAGCGGCCTATGGAGGGTAGCAGAGTGACCAGGTTTGCACTGTCCTTGCTGAGAATTTCAACCTGTATACCAAAAGATGCAATACCAAAAGGGAAAACTGACAAGATCCACTGTTTGTTTTTTAAATAAAAAGGTACCTCACCTGCAGTTTGATGACCATAGTGACACATTTAACTAAATATTCTAAAACTAGAACAGCTCCACATTTGGATGGTTCTTCCATTCAGGAGATTTGAGTATACCTTCCAACTTGATACTCTACAGAAATACTGAGGAAAGCAGCAACACTGAAGACTAATCTATCATTTCCGGTAGTCATAGGAGATGCTACAGCCTCCAACATTAAATGGCATGACAATTATTTGATGAATTCCATATTGCTGCTTGAAAATTATTTTGTACTGCCTATTAAAAGTGCAGTTTAAAACCCAAGCTTAAGACTAACGACTAAAATGTCAACACTATTTCTGCCTTCACAGACCCTGGTTGACCTGTTGAATAATTAGAACAAGTTTTGACTTTAAAATGTAGATTATTCCTAGGGCACGTTGGAAACACTGATGTGATTCTCCAAATCACTTCCAACGTGTCTCCTCTTCAATGTTCTCAGTTCCAGTACTTGTCACAAGCTAGGCTTCTTTGTGATGGGAACAATCAGTTGCCTCACTTTTTTTGGCAATCCTATCTCAGAGCCCTCTGCCTGACAGGCAATCCCACCTTGCAAAAGCTGTTCAAAACTTATCAAAAATGTTTTCTTACACTTCTCCTTCTTGTTAATGCCTGGCATGTACTTTCCCTCAAGAAGTTTCTGTGATGTTTTACTATGATAACAGATGGCAATATTCTTTAACAAGTGTCTCCCTTTTCTACCCATTTTGCATATAACAACAAAATCTCCAGAGGAGGCAGAGGATTGCAAAATTTCTAGTGGAGAATATAACAGCGAGAGCGATTTTGATAGGTGATGGGAGGAAATCTTTCCGAAGGCAGTAGGATTGCTAACCAGATTCAAGATAATTGGCAAAAATGCCAAGGGAAATGAGAAGCAATTTACTTTTATAGAGCAAATTATTACAATCTGGAATATATGGCCTGAACTTGTGGCAAAAGCAGATTCAACATCAAAATACATTTTTTAAAAAACTTGGATAAAAGGAAACATTTTCAGAGCTATAACAAAAAATCACAGGTGTGGAACTAATTGGATTTCTCTTTCAAAGAGAAAATTGGATAGCTTTTAAAAGACAGAATGGCCTCATAAATTCTATGCCCTGTGCATCAATAACTTCCTTGGAATACCACAAATCAGGAGTACGAACAATAAGTAATATAAGTCCACTAAACCATCATTCATTTTATAGTCACAAAGAATCACCAGAGCAACTTCACACACAATGATACTAAGCCACAATTGGTCCCCAGACTCTCTGCCTTGACCTTTTGTCAAATTCCCTAGTTAAATTTCAGATACAAGCTCAATGCTAAATGGCGATTCTGTCCATTGCCTTGCTGAATGTTGCCCAAGGGTTCCTGCTATTGTCTCCCTTAGCAGTGCCACTCCTATGATATTACTCGTATACTGTTAACAGAACATCCAATGTGTAATTAGTTTAGCTTCCTCTTCTTATGACTCCTGCTTTCAACATTTTCCCACTAAGATGATTGCTCATTGATTATTCCTTTACTCCTGACTCTGAATGGATTTGTGCCCAAGTACATTGCACCATGGGATTTAAAATGAAGGGAGTCTGGTGATTTGGATACTAGTGTAGTCACGCAGTCCAAACTAATATGACTGCACAAAATGTGAAACTCTCATCTGCGATCTCTCAACATCTGGAAGATTCCTAAGTTAAATGAATCTGGTAAATGTTAAAATGCTTAATAGTATCTTGCCCAAGTCCACAGCACAAAATGGCTCACAACTCATGATCAATGGGAAGCAGTGCTTAGTAGAGCAACAAAACACAGATGGGCATAAGATATATTACATTAGTGTATCTCTCTTGAAATTCTTGCTCATGAACATGCATTGTGAAAAGTAAAGGAACATCTCACACCAAACCCTCAAAGGGTCCATGCTTCAACACTGTGTCCTCATCATCATTTTGGTTTCAAATCCATCCAAAAAAAAACATTGAAACCCAAAATCCACAGATGCTGGAAATCTGAAACAAAAACAGAAAATGCTATGCCCCGGACAATGGGTCTTAAACCTAAAATGTTAATCTTGTTTCTCTTTCCACTAATGCTGCCTAACCTGCTGAGTGTTTCCGGAATTTTCTGTTTTAACTTCATCAAGTAAATGACTTAATTCAATAACTTCACCCATCATTATTCATTTCTCCATTGAAAACATGAAGCTTACAGAAATTGGGCACATACCTGGATTCCAACTTGGTATCATTTTGGTCTACCACATCGCTGACTTCATTCACTCAACAAACAAAAGCCGTGTCTTCAGCTACACACTCCGCAATATCCTTCCCAAACTATACCTCAGCACCTCTGCTCTATAATAGATTCAGATATATACTCAGTGGTCACTTTATTAGGTACACCTGTGCATGTTAATATGAATATCTAATCAGCCAACCATGTGACAGCAACTCAATGCATAAAAGCAAGCATATGGTCAAGAGGTTTAGTTGTAGTTCAGACCAAACATCAGAATGGGAAGAAATGTGATCTAAATGACTTACAATGTGGAATGATTGCTGGTGCCAGACAGGATAGTTTGAGTACCTCAGAAACTGCTGATCTCCTGGGATTTTCGTGCATAACTGTCTCCAGAGTTTACAGAGAATGCCTGTGATGTTCAGCAGAGCAACACAAGCAAAATAAGCCCCTTCCTACCCACCCACCCACCATCCCAAGCACTCACACACATAGACAGGACTCCGACCCCAGGACAGGTTGTCTCTGGGCCTCCAGTCTTTGGCCCCAGACTTGCAGACATCGGGTCTCCAACCTCCAGTCGCTGGCCTGAACTCACAGACATCAGGCCTCTGACCTTCAAACAGGTTGACCCGGGACTTCCACCTCTGGACTCCCGACTTTGGTCTTTGATCTTCAGGCTTCCACCTGTGAGTCGCCGAGCTCTGTACTTCAACTTTTGGCATTGCCCTCTGGACTTCACCAACCTCTGAATATTGACCTTAGGACTCTCCAGTCACAGGTTTGACCTTCCGGCCTTAGCCCCAGGACTCGCTCCCGGCAACCTGGCGATCTCCTGCCAACTCAACCTCCAGATCACTGACCTGCAAATGCCCACTCTGAACATGGGCTCCTACAATGACCTTTCATTTACTGCCCTTAACTTCTAATG
This sequence comes from Mobula hypostoma, assembly GCF_963921235.1. NCBI lineage: Eukaryota > Metazoa > Chordata > Chondrichthyes > Myliobatiformes > Myliobatidae > Mobula > Mobula hypostoma. The sequence goes on from NC_086102.1 coordinate 125,722,160, forward strand.
CTCCCTCATCCCTATCGCTAAACCCTAACTCCCTGCTCTCTAGTCAAGGCTTTGCCCATCTACATTAATATGTCTAGCCCAGTGTCAAATATGGTTTAAAATGAAGCACCATGAGAGATTTCAAAATGTGCCGAGAATTGTTACAGAATTGCTGTTGGTCTTAATAGTTAAGACTCAACAGTAGATTTTTACGAAACAGCAGTCACTCCCAACACATCCATGAAAATTCTTTCCAATTGGTATTCTTGATATAAAACCAGAAGTTGGCATCTGGTATATAGGTCCTCAAGGAGAATTGTCACAAGCAACTTAGTGCTCTACAGTTGCCGTACAGAAAATAATGACACGACTGTGTCCTCAGGAATACAGCAAATTAATTGATATGAAAACAAAATAAACCACAGTTTGCTTACTTTGGCCAAGAAGCCAAAATAATTCTCTCAGCAATCATTTCCATCCAAAGCAGTCCATTATGGACACTTGCTCATCTTTGCAAAGGACATTTTAAAGTCATGAGCATCATTGGGAATACTTAATTAAATTCTACATTTTATAGAGATTCTTTCTAAACCCTGATTTCAGCAAAGTGATTTTGAATGTAATTAATAGCACAGCAATAACACTGTTTATACTCCACACAAGCCTCCTCTTGCTTATTTTCAACCTTAACTATATAAACTTTCATTCCTCTTTCTTCATTCATTTATTTAGTTTTTGCCATGAATACATCAATGCTATTCAGCTTCTCCCTGTGATAGTGAAATCCAGGTAATAACTATAGCAAGTTAACAGATTTTTCTTTAACATCATATTGGATTTATTAAACAAAACCCAAAAATATAGTCCTGATGCAGCCACCATATCTGCCTCCCCACTACTATTTACTGAGAAAACATCTTGGATTTCTTTTACCCAACCTATTTTCATTTCTTAGGGATCAATATTGCTTTATTCAACTTGGAAGATGTACTTTCTGGCTACTTTGTTTTCCATTAGTGGACACCTAAAAATGGTGTTGTTTAAATCTGGTAACAAATTACTGATCTTTGGTTTGAAAGAGCTCCAAAAGTTAGAAGTATACAAGTATATAATAGAAAAATATAAAGTTATGAGAGTCATAGAAACCAGAGGTAGCCTTTTCCCAGAAATATCAAATACAAGAGGGAATAGGATTAAGATGGAGGGAGGGGGTTCAGTTTGAAGGAAATTTGCGAGATAAGTTTTGTTTTTACAGAGATACTGGTAGATAATTGGAACGTACTGCCTGTGGAGATTGTGGAAGCAGATACGACAGCAATGTTTAAGAGGCATTTAGACAAGAATGTGAGCTGTCAGGGAATGGTGCATTATGGGCCACTTGGAGGCAAATGGGGCCAATTTAAACTGGCATCGTGATCAGTACAGGTATGATGGGCTGAAGGCACTGCTCTAACTTCAAATTATTTTGCAGGCGACTTTGAAAGTCATTTGGCCAATAGCAGCTAACGAACAGTATGCTGAATGTCCAAACAAAAATGCAGATGCTGAACTCTGAAACAAAAGGTGTGCTGTAAGAACTCAGCCACTCAAGCAGCAAGGTAGAACGAGAAGCTAGTTGATGTTTCAGGTCAGGGACAGTTTTGAGCAGGGGTCTTAGACCCAAAACATTAACTAGCTTCCCTTTCCAGAGATGCTGACCTGCTGCCGGAGTTCTTCCAGCATTTTCTGTTTCGACCAGTTAAACTAATTTTGGAAAATAAAGAATACTGGCCAAGAATCTCCCACTGTTCAAACGATACAAGGGATCATACACACCCATCAAAACTAATCCTGAGTTTGACATCCAAAAGGAAACCATCTCTAATCAGTGCCTCATTGAACATGCTCAAGTCCTGAAGTGAGATTAACCTACTAAATATCTCAAAATAATGATTAAGTTTGATGAAAGGGAAACTGAATGAACAGATCAATTGTCCCTTTTTCTCTCTCTCCACAGATTCTGCTTGACTTGTCAAGGGTTTCCAGCCTTTTCTGTTCTCCAGTATCTGTAATTTTTTGATTTTGCAAATACATTTGATGTTTGCTCACTGAGCATGAAATCATATGGTCCCAAGGGAAAGAGAAGTTTAAACATTGATAACTGTACTTCCTTAAAATGTTAGCTGTTCAAGCGTTCTGCCATCTTTTTTCAAATGATAACTTCAAGTTGAGAAAGAGGTTAAAGGCCAAGAACACTGATTACTGCAAATTTTGCAAAGTGAGAGTGCTGCAAATGAAAGAAGTGGCAAAATATCAAGTCAGAGGAGACAACACAATTTAAACTCAATCATGCTCTTACTCAACATCTCAACTTTGTATCTTCTAGCAGGACCCATTTAAGCCAGGTAAAATGCAGGTAGTCTAGAGACAAGGAATTAAATATCTAGCTCCGAAATGAGATCCCAATTCATTGTTGACATTCGGGCTTACTATCCGTCATTAAATCACACCTGCTTCATTATGCAATTAAAATAACAGATTTCTCTGAACTATATCGTGTCTCTGCTTTACTTAGTATTCTGACAATGCAACAATTTTTTTTCATTTGCTCTCTGATCAACATCAATTTCCTCAATGTTGCATTGTCAAAAGAAATTAGTCATTTAATTGCTGTGCAACAATCCATATATTATATTTGAAGTCCATTCCAATTTCAATTACAGTTCTGAATGAGTTCCATTGGTGACTTCGTCATCAATTCATTTCTGTTGGACATAATCCATCTAAGTGTTTTTTTTAAATTGACCAACTATCAGTCAGATGATAGGATACAAGCTTGGGGAAGGGAAACAGCATCAGTGAAAAAGGAGGGAATGAAGAAAACCAATGGTACTTGTGAAAAAAAATATTAAATCTATGTGTGTGATACCAGACCCTGCCCCCTCCCCCCCACCGCACTGCACTCTCAAAACAGATGCAGCTATTACAATGAGTGAATAAACTCATTTCAAGTACCAAGTACAGTACTTGAGATTTTAAAATCTCAAAAGAAATTGTGGATTTATACAGCATCCATGTTATCATGTTATCCTTGGCAGATTCTATAAAATATTTTCCAGAAACAACCACCCACAGAATGGTAACAGTATAAGGAGGACATTTGGACTGTTATTTCCAGAACAATTTCATCAAAAAACAATCTGGGCAGTCCCACTCCAATAATGTCACCCCCACATCCTTGCAAATTATTTCCTCTCAGATATTTACCCAGCTCCCTTTTAAACAGTGCAATTTAATTTGCTTTGACTGTGACCTCTGACATTAACCAGACATTACATGAAAACAGTATTTTTTAAATTTTAATTTTAGTTCTTCTGCTCATTACCTTCATCTGTGAACCCTGGCTCTTTACCCTTCTGCCAGTCAGTACAGTTTCTCTCTATCTAATCCTTCTTCTCTTTCAAACCAAACCTCTCTGATCTATTTTCTGTGCTGCAACAACCAAATAAATCCTCCCTATGTTTTTAACTTTGTTGTCATTAATATGGTTCTAATACAATTTGGACACAGTAAGTCCCATGAACAACAAGTCACTAGAGTTGGAAACAGAGTTGGCTGATACATAAATACTGAACAGGACACCATGCAAATATAGCTTCTTTGCCAATACTGCCAAGGATTTACTCATGTAACAGCTAAGGGGACAAAAATAGCTCTATATCAACACCCTGACAACAATGAAACTAAATTGTGAGTCCTGATTATGGGCTCAACGTTCTGTAGAATTAATAATCTTGACGTCTTGATACTTGTAAGTGAGGATATTTGCTCTGGAGCTAAAGAAGAGGACAGATGAAGAGAAACAGCTCAGTTTAAGAACATCAACTTTACAACACATAGCCAAGGACATAAAAACAAATGTGCAAGTTAAAAATTTCTTCGTTTATTAAAAAATAGGTATATTTTTGGTTCATCTTCCCTAAAACTAACCACTGGTTCTTAATGTTATAACTTTATTTGGTAACATAAAATAAGTGAAATAAAAGTAGAGCTACTAGGACTTGATGTTTCAATCTCTATGGTAAGTTGGCACTGTCGATGTTGGCAGTGGGTTTGGACTGGTGACAAGGAGGGAGGGTAGGTACATCATCGGGGTCATCATGGTGGGCACCCTCCTTCTTTGATGTTTCGTTGATAAGCCCACGATGTCTCCAGAGGGCTCAACGGTGCTACCTGGCGTCCCAGATACACACCCCTCAGTTCCATACCCCGCTGTATTCATCTTGCAGCCCAGTTGTTGTCTTTCCTTTTAATCCAAATCCAATTGCTGCTTTCTTCTGCTGCATTTGACTAGGACTTGATTGCTTGTTGGAGGGAGTGACCCCTCACCCCCATCTTCTTCAATAGACTGGTCGTAGATGTAGCAACAAACCCCCTGCATCCCACTTCTACAGGGAAAATCTTGGTCTTCCAGCCATTCTGGGCAGCTTCAGTTGCCAGTTCAGAGTACTGGGTCTTCTTCTCATAAGCTTCTTCGACACCATCTTTCCAATAATTAGTTCAGTTGCAAAATGCAAGCCAAATCATTAGATTGGCTCTTTTATATTATTCTATTATTCATTAGAAAGTTTTTGGTGCATATGGAAAGTTTTCTATCTGTACTGTCATCATGCAGGAAAAACACTCATGATCAATGTCTTCTCACTGGGATCGGAAGCCTTTCAAAAGCTGTTAATTTGTGCAATGGAAACTGGAGGTGCTTTTGTATTTGGATCAGTACTGCTCTGCTGACAGATTCTACTGCTTTCAACAGCAAAATGATAATACTCCATCAAAGGTAATACAAGGCTCCTTGTTTCTGGAAAGGTTCAACTTTCAAACTGAACTGTATCATTTAAAATCAGCTTCAAGTTATTGTCTGGAGAGAACTACTCACTAAAATTGGTGGTGGACTACAAGCAAAAAAAAAATGCATTCACCAACCGGTTTGATTTACTTTGCTCATGAGCACTCTTGCACTAATAAAGTTCATGTTCAAGTTTGTCATTCAACTATAGACGAATACTAATGAATACAGCCAAACAAAACAGTATTACTCCAGGGCCAAGGTGTAAAACACATTACCAGCAGTCATACGCAGCACAAGGTGCATATAGAACATAAAAGATGGCAGTAAATTACAGTCACATAAAAAGTAGTCCAAGTTCCTGAGACTACGAATGTTGCAACAGTCTGCAGTCGAACACAATCCAGCTTGTCTGCAGAGCGAACACTGGGAGGCAGCATTGACTCCAGCATGGACGCCATGTAACACCACCTCTGGCACCCTAGTGGAGCACCCCAACTTCAACTCCTCCGCCGAGCGGCTGCAGACAAAAAACACTGCAACTGGAGATTTGTTCGACGCTGCAATCGAGGCCAGGCAGCTCACCCACCGCTTGTCAATAAACCATGGACCACACCTATGTCCAACAGGATCTTGCGGTCACAAGAAACGTGCCTAAGATGATCACTTGCTGTTAGACTGCACACTTCCTTCACGCACTGATGCCTCTCTGTCCCAGGCAGCATCACAGTCTGCACCAAGTTCAGCTCCTTCAGTTTCTCCAACGAGCAACTCACTGTTGGTGTACACCTCAGGAGCTTTAAATTCTTAATGTCCAGCAAGGCCTTGCGATCATAAAAAACATGTTTAAAAAAGACAATAACACCTTTGGTTGACCCTGCAGAAGCTGTTGCGTCCAAGCACATCAGCATCTTACCGGAAGCTTGAATTAAGCTAAATGACAGACAATGCCGTCATCTCTATCTCCACATCCATTCAATCTTTATTCTCAGCAATCAATGCTAAAAGGAGTAAACTCGCCTCACAGGAAACACTCAGTATTGGTGCAAGCTTTCCCTGTACATCTGCTACCCCAAATAGCTTATTTTCTTCTCATAATTTTAAATCTCTGCTATCATTGGAGACTTGCCAATTTTAACCTCATGGCTGCTGATGTGTAACTTAATAATCACTTTTACATCTGCATTATCCAACCTTTCATATTAAAACTATGTTTAGAGTTTCCTGTCTCCTGATGTTATATTACCTTATTATTATTATTATACTTGAGCCAAAGAATCGATCCAAGGCACCATCTCTGCTGTGCACCAATTATATCAGGATATTTTTCAGCCCAACATTGCACAATGGCAATTTTCCTAATAAAAGAAATAGCGAAAGTTTCCTCTCATCTTCCATCTTTGCCATCATCACCAAAAAGCGTCAAATTCCGCCTGGCACTTAGACCAAGTTGCCCATCACCTGAAGTAGCCATTCACCACATACCAGTTTGGTACAGACACTACGAAGACTGCTGTTGAAGATCTTGCCATCATTGCACACTGGAAGCTATATAAAACCCCTTGGACTCTTTCCTCAATTTATGTGCACAAAGAGATTAATATCACAGTGAAAATAAACGTAAATGAAATGTTATGCCTTGCCCTGAGATGATTACAAATGAATTTATTATATAACTAAATTTTTTATAAATAGATTGTTCAATTTTGAAAAACACATGAAGAGGATTCTTCACCCTTTACACATTTACAGCCAAATTTACTAGTGATGTTCACCAAATGTGGATTTAATATCACTGGCACATAGGTCTCATGAGACCATGGATTTGCACCTTGGAAGGTTTCCAGGGCACAGGCCTGGGTAAGGTTGTATGGAAGACTAGCAGTTGCCCATGTTGCAAATCTCCCCTCTCCACGCCACTGATGTTGTCCAAGGGCATTAGGACCCATACAGCTTGGCACCGGTGTCGTCGCAGAGCAATGTGTGGTTAAGTACCTTGCTCAAGGACGCACACACTGCCTCAGCCAAGGCTCGAACTAGCGACCTTCAAATCACTAGACGAACGCCTTAACCACTTGGCCACGCGCCAACACTGGCATATGTCTGGAAAAACTGAGTTACATTTAAGTATGCATATGTTATGGATGTGGTAATACTAACATTTCACCAGACCTTGTCTTCTCAGTGTACCTGTATATCTGATTACCAATCTTCAAAACTTTTCTAATTCTGTTTATGTTGCCATCACTTGTTTTGTTTAGGATGTGCAAGTAAACACGAGATTAATTTTAATTCTAAAGATCTCCAGAACCTGACTAGAAAATCTGCAGTTCAGAGGTAAATGCAACACTTTTATTGTCAGTTAGAAAAAGTTTGACATTTTGCCATATTGGTTTAATGATCACCACAATGGGAGGCTTGAAGGAAATCCAGAAGTAAAGATACAACCAAAATTTAACCTTACCTTATCTTTGTCTTCTACTACATCAATCAGAACGTCATCTGGATCTAGTATCCCTCCATCTGTATATTCCAAATGATGAATCTTAATCGAATATCCAGCATCCTTTACAAAGAAAGAAAGCATGATTTTCATTACAATGATTAATAGAGGTAGGAACAGAATACCAAGTTGATATATATCACGGTTCTTTCATTGATGATAAATCAAACTCCTGAAATTCCCTCCTAACAGTGCTGTGAGTGAACCTTCACCACATCAAATGCAACAACCGAAGATTCCTCACCAACTCACATCTTCTCAAGGTGGGCAGTCTTGCTGCTGACACATATTTCCCGCAAATGAATTTTAAAATGTATAATTGAGACGTGCTTTATGAAGGAACTTGCTATAACATTGAATGTTTCAAAGCTTTTGTGCATAATTTCACAACTGTCATGTTAGAAACATTTCTCAACAAAACGAAGAATTTGAATAAATACACACTCCTATTTACAAAGCATAATTAATTGTTTTCTTTGGGGAAGGATCTACATGGGTATCATTTTTGTCACATTTTCAAACAACAGTGTAGATTTCGCAAACTGACTGCTCCAGGAAAACACTTGCATCACCATAACCACTGAAGATCAAGACATTCAACTTACTTCCAGTACCACACAAGCAAACTTCTATGTTGCACATCAACAAAATTCGAACTACAGACAATTAAATCCAGTGTGGATATAAAATAAACCATACTAGATATTACCTTCAAAATATATGCTTGAATTAAGTGTTTAAAATTTGAGGACCTCCGTCGGTCATGGATATTGACCACGGATACTGTGTTCTAGCTGTCTAGATACGCAAGCCTGGGCAGTACAATATGGAGGGCAAGCTGTTGCTCATGTAGCAAGCTCCCTCTCTCCATGCACCTGATGAACCCAAAGGAGTGGCAGAGACCGATACAGCTTGGCACCAGCAGCATCACAGGAGTTGCCAGTCAACACTGAACTCAATGCAGGACTGACTTATTTATTGCTAGCAACATTTACGTTGTGTCAGCAAGACATCAAATCTGCATTTCATATCTGTTCCATGAGAAATAAGTGCAGGAAGTTTTCATGTAGGTTCTACCCACTGATAAAGGGTCCCTGCCCAAATATTAACTGATCAGTTTCCTTCTGATCGACATGACCTGCAAAGTTCCTCCAGTGTAATGCTGCATGCTATTCCATCCCCTCTGTTTGCACTGGCAAAAGGGTCTTAGATCTTGCCCCTTCCACAGGCAGCCTTTGCAATGACTGCACCAAAGCTTCAAATGTATGCCATCTACAACCTTGAGAGTTATCTTCTTACAGACAACCGCAAGATAAACAGCACAATTGAATCCACAAAAAAAACCACACAACAAAGACTATCAAACATCCAATGCGCGCAAAAAAGAACAACCAATACAGAAGTAAACAATGAGCACACACAACATGAACTGCAGAATCCCCGAAAGTGAGTCCACGGACATGGAGCTATTTCAGCACTGAGATGACACAGGAGCCCGATGGCTGCGGGCTACAGCGGCCAAGTCCGTTCAGTGCTGAAGCAAGGAAAGCCCCAGAGAAGTGAGCTGAACACCTGTTCATCCTTTGGCCTCAGACTCAACATTGATGCCTCAATCATTTTATTCTGGGCTCAGCGCTTAAATCAGATAAACATCGGTTAGTTTTTCGCTCTCTGGCCCAGGACCCGCCGCTTCAATCTGACCCAAAGTTTCAATCCGGCCCTAAGCTGCTCTAGCCACAGCCGCACCTGCATTCTCAAGAGTTTAGTTCGCTGAAATCTTCAGGATACCGCAAAAACGTCAGGTCGCTTAGATGGTGTGACTGTAGTCCGGAAAATGCATAATTAATAGAATAGCTAGTGTTTTTTTCAAGCTCCCTTCAAAACGTCGCCATATACCACCACCCCTTAGCATGTAGTCCAGTACCTCGGATTGTGTCATCTGCAATGATGATAGATAGTTTGCTTCACTGGAAGATCAGCACGTTTCAAACAGACCATAAAGATGTGTTTTACTGAATCGATAATTTTCTGGCAGCAGCTGATGCTCATCACAGTATATGCCCTTCAATAAGCCCAAAGAGATTAGGGTTTTGTGTAATACATCAACATGGGATAAACCTCAAAGACCAACATATCTTTTTCCAGGCCTTCTTAGCAAATGAACTGTTCAGTAGTCAGAAGGATGGATGGATGATGGTCTTATCTGCAAGCACCTAGTGGATAGCATACAGTGATGCTGAAACTCTGGCTGTGAATTGCAGATCTGACTGGGAGTGCTCTTCTCTCCACCAACCAAGCAATGAGATTTTAGACTCTAAAATTTACAGTCATACTGTCATATTATAAGGAAAGCAGCCCTATAGCCCATGTCTGGGCTGACCAGCAAGCATCTGTTCATGCTAATTGTCAATTCCAGTTATCATCTCACTGACCCCCAAGCAGTTACAGACTCGAGGCAATTTACAGTTGCCAATTAGCCTACCAACCAAATTGTGTTTGGTATTCTGGAGGACACTGAAGCATCTGGAGGAAACACATGTGGTCATAGGAAGAACATGCAAACTCCACAAGAACAGTGCTGGTGATCAGAACTGAACTTCAGTTGCTGGAGTTTTGATGGCAGTGGCTCTACTAAAGGCACCACATTGTGCTGCTACATTACCTAGCAGTCTGCTCGAGGAACTCACAGGACCCTGTATCTCATTTCCCCCACAGGTCTTCAAGAATATTCCATGCAGTCCACTAACCGATTGCCTTGTGATTTAAGGTTTTCTTTTGTACAAACATTCTCACGAGAGACAGGTAGTGAAGCAGAATTTAATAGAACAGAATGTGCAACAATATGGCCAAACCTGCCTTTGGCAACACCAGATAGGCAAGGCTGGAGGTACAGAAGCCTGAAGTCCCAGATTCTTTCTTGCAACCATCAGATCTTGAATTGACTTGCACAACCCTAATGAGAACTCAGAAATAGAACACTATGACCACCTCTTATACTACCACAGACTAGTTTTCTCTTCGCTGTCTTGTATAAATTATTTGAGCTGCATTGTCCAAACCTATGTGCCTATGATACTCTAACAAGTTTTTCATTGTGCCTGTACGTCACTGTACTTGTATACATGCCAATAAGTTCAACTTATGTTGACAACCTCAGCTGCTATCAAAAGCTTTGGGTAGACCACGGATACACAAACACCAAGTGCCACCACATATGGAGCTTGCATCCACCCATTGCTGAGCAAACCCCAAATGGACATTTGCAACCTTGCTATCAGGAACTGTAGGTTTTCTGTTGCACTGCAGCAATAACTATAAATATCTTGAAGTAACAGAAGAGTCAGCCAATTTATGCAAAGTCCCATAAACAACAATCTGATAAGGATAAGATTCAGTGGTTTTGATCAAGCTATAATTATTTGTCAAAGCTTCTTCACTTAATTTATGAGAGATCTTTTGCTGTTTGCCTGGGAGCCCAAACTGTGTCTCATTCAGTCTGCCAAGCGATGCCATTTACAACAGACAGCATGCTTCCTAAAACTCTGCGCACAAACCATTAGACTAACATTTCCCTCCCACTTAGTTGTTTGTGGATGTGGGAGTTCTCCCAGTGATGGATGCAATGGAAGGGCTGAAAGGCAAGTAGCACACACACCCCGGCACGATTCAGAATACAACTACAATTGGAAGATCGAAAACAGAATCAGCTGAAGCAGCTGGAGAACAACCAATTTATTTTTTTTTCCCTCAGCAGGGATTGCTCAGAGCAGATCAGACTGGGAAGAGAAAGTGTTTTGTTTTTTAAACTGTTGTCATGGCAACACATTGCCGAGCACACTGGTTCACAATCCCACACAAACTAATTAGTAACTGCCTAGCCTTGATTCAGCTTCCATTTTGGTTACTGATGGGTCTACGCTTCCAAATTACAGTAATTACAAAAAAAAAGGTCCTTATCAATTGACACAGTTTCATGACAATTCACAATATGGTGTGAAAATTTAATTTCTTTTCTTGGTTACGAAATCTATGAAGATCTTTCAGTGAATACTCCAGAAGAAGAGAATTAGAAGAAGCTAGGTCAAAATAGTCTGAAACCTTTGTTAGACAACCAAATTGAAAGAAAGGATATAGAAGCACTGGCAAACTTAAGAGAAAACTTAGGGGTGCCACGGTAGCGTAGTAGTTAGCGCAACACCAATACAGCACGGGGCGTTCCAGTGTTCCGAGTTCAATCCCAGTGCCCTCTGTAAGGAGTTTGCATGTTCCCCCGTGAGTGTGTGTGTTTCCTCCCACATTCCAAAGATGTACATGTTAGGAGTTTAACTGGTCATTGTAAATTGTCCTGTGATTAGTATAGTGTTAAGTAGGTGTGTTTCTGGCTGGTGCAGCTCGTTGGGCCAGAAGGGCCTGTTCTGCACTGTATCTCTAACTAAACAAATAAACAAACAAACAAACAAATAAAACAAAATAAAAGGTGTCAGAACCAGGAGATTATGGCTAATCATAAACAACTGAACAAGCTGGAACTGCATTCCTTAAAGAGAGATTAAGAATCTTTTGATAAGGAAAATTTCTCGTAGTTTGCGCCCTGTGTTTCCTTATGGCACACAAGGCCATTCAGTCCAAAGTCTTTGCCAGTACTCAGAGTATTCCTATCAGTCCCACATTAAATACTAAGACTATTTTTTCTTCTGATTATTCAATTACAGAAATAAATACACTTGAATTTACACAACTCTTTTGTCAACTCTTTCAGACTGTTCACTTTCCAGTTACTAAAGTTGTCATTGGCATAGTGTAGGAAAGTGTCCGCACGACAATGTGATGAAGCCCAGATGATCCACTTGTTAAAAAAAACAATAGAAAATGCTAGAGCCACTCAGCAGACTAGAAACATAGAAAACCTACAGCACAACATAGGCCCTTCGGCCCACAAAGCTGTGCCAAAAATGTCCCTACCTTAGAACTACCTAGGCTTTACCCGTAGCAGTCTATTTTTCTAAGCTCCATTTAGCCATCCAGGAGTCTCTTAAAAGACCCTATTGTTTCCGCCTCCACCACCACCACCGGCAGTCCAATCCACGCACTCACCACTCTCTGTGTAAAAATTTACCCCTGACATCTCCTCTGTACCTACTTCCAAGCACCTTAAAAATATGCCCTCTCGTGGTAGCCATTTCAGCCCTGGGGAAAGGCCTCTGACTATCCGCATGATCAATGCCTCTCATTACCTTATACACCCCTATCAGGTCACCTCTCATCCTCCATCGCTCCAAGGAGAAAAGGCCGAGTTCACTCAACCTTTTCTCATAAGGCATGCTCCCCAATCCAGGCAACATCCTTATAAATCTCCTCTGCACCCTTTCTATAGTTTCCACATCCTTCCTGTAGTGAGGCGACCAGAACTGAGCACATTACTCCAAGTGGGGTCTGACCAGGGTCCTATATAGCTGCAACATTACCTCTCGGCTCTTAAATTTAGTCCCACGGCTGATAAAGGCCAATGCACTGTATGCCTTCCTAACCACAGAGTCAACCTGCGCAGCTGCTTTGAGTGTCCCACGGACTCGGACCCCAAGATCCCTCTGATCCTCCACACTGCTAAGAGTCTTACCATTATTGCTATATTCTGCAATCATATTTGACCTACCAAAATGAACCACCTCACACTTATCTGGGTTGAACTCCATCTGCCACTTCTCAGCCCAGTTTTGCATCCTATCAGTGTCCCGCTGTAACCTCTGACAGCCCTCCACCTATCCACAACACTCCCAACCTTTGTGTCATCAGCAAATTTACTAACCCGTCCCTCCATTTCCTCATCCAGGTTATTTATAAAAATCACAAAGAGTAGGGGTCCCAGAACAGATCCCTGAGACACACCACTGGTCACCAGCCTCCATGCAGAATACGACCCATCTACAACCACTCTTTGCCTTCTGTAGGTAAGCCAGTTCTGGATCCACAAGGCAATGTCCCCTTGCATTCCATGCCTCCTTACTTTTTCAATAAGCCTTGCATGGGGTACCTTATCAAATGTCTTGCTAATCTCCATATACACTACATCTACAGCTCTACCTTCATCAATGTGTTTAGTCACATCCTCAAAAAACTTCAACCAGGCTCGTAAGGCATGACCTGCCTTTGACAAAGCCATGCTGACTATTCCTAATCATATTATGCCTCTCCAAATGTTCATAAATCCTGCCTCTCAGGATCTTCTCCATCAACTTACCAATCACTGAAGTAAGATTCACTGGCCTATAACTTCCCGAGCTATCCCTACTCCCATTCTTGAATAAGGGAACAACATCCGCAACCCTCCAATCCTCTGGAACCTCTCCCGTCCTCATTGATGATGCAAAGATCATTGCCAGAGGCTCAGCAATCTCCTCCCTCACTTCCCACAGTAGCCTGGGGTACATCCCGTCCGGTCCTGATGACTCATCCAACTTGATGCTTTCCAAAACCTCCAGCACATCCTCTTCCTTAAGTATCTACATGCTCAAGCTTTTCAGTCCACTGCAAGTCATCCCTACAATCGCCAAGATCCTTTTCCGTAGTGAATACTGAAGCAAAGTATTCATTAAGTACCTCCGCTATTTCCTCCAGTTCCATACACACTTTTCCACTGTCACACTTGGCAGCATCTGTGGAAGAGGGAACTGTTGTCATTTCAAATCAGGGACACTTTGCCTAATTTTCTTCTACCTTTAAAAAAAATACTGATCGAGTAATAACTACTGAAGAGGACACCAAGTGAAGGAAGGAAACGGAGGAGGCCACAAAGCCTCTTTTCAGTATGATCACTACTCAAATGTTGCCCAATCCAATATCTCCCAAATTCCTTCATTTTTCAAAAATCTTTCTCAGGCTTGCATACACTTATATCCAAAACTGTTAGAAGCTCAAAATTCCAATACCACTTCATCTAAGTCTTATAATGAGAGTCTGCCCTGAGTTCTCAGCTTCCTGTGGGAGAAACATTCTCACACTATCCCTGTCAATCCAACTCGTTATCTTATTGCTAGGGATAATGCACCTGCTCATCTACAGAAAAGAATAGTGGGACCATTTATATCCACCTGAGCTGAAGACTTTAATGTTCCATCTGCTGCATTACACTGCCAACAGTGTTAAAGTACCTCTGTAATTCACTGAATTAGCAGTCTTCATTTGTATCCAAGGTACGCGTCCAACTCAAAACCAAAACTATCCTACTTCAGATCAAAAACCACAGTTCACAAACATAACATTGTCACCTATAAATCCCAAAGGGAACTCGGCAAAAATATCTTTATTGAGAAGTTGGTGGATCTAGGAGAGGCTGGGGCAAAGAGCAGATACCCATTCAGGAAAGCTGGCACAGAATTTAACGCAGCAACATCAGTATAATCTGCGGAATGGGCTGAATCTTTTTTTTACTTTAAGATGGCACTGGTGAAGCACAGCGACTTCTTGTCGATAGTAAGCAAAAGAAAGCAAAACATCCGGTCAAGATCGTACCAGCGAACAATGCTACTTCGGACAACATCTTCCAGAGAGTCCCTGGAACTGTTTCTTGCACTTCTTTGGTCTTCTTTTTATTTGAAATGCACTTCTGGTACTGTTAGAGCCTGTGACCAACAGTTTGAAGATCGAGTTAGCGGTCTGGTGCTTTGCTGTCTCCGAGAAGATTCCAGGAGGCGAGTGGCCTCAAGGTCTAGAAGCCTAGAGACAAGGCGCAAGCCCATGATCAACTCCATTTCTCGTCGTTTAAACCATTGAGGAAGATTGAAACATCGAGGCAAGTGCAGAATGCAAGCGAGTGTTCAGTGCCATCTACCAATCTTTCGCTCGCTGCTGCCTGAGGAAGGTGTCTGTGTGTGACCATCTCTTGCTTACTGCTCCTGAAGGAAGGCCCCTGCATTTGGATGGTCTCCGTCTCTCCCTCAATGTTGTCAGAGGATGATAGCAAAGTTCTGGGTCTGCAACTTATGAATTATCATTTGAACACTTTCAGTTTTATGTTTTTATATTCTGTGTTTTCGCCTGTTCTTTCTTGTTGCCATTTATGTAATGTGCTTGTCTTTTTTTTTACACAGGGGCAAGGTTTTTTTTTGCATGTGGGGTACTGATGTTCTTGTTGCCATTTGCATGATTTATTTTTTGTGCATGGGGGTATTTGACGTTCTTGTTATCATTTGCGCAATTAGTTTTTTTTGTGCATGGTGGGAGTTGACATTTCTCTTTGAATGGCTTCCATTATTTTCTTTGTTTCACGGCTATCTGGAGAAGACAAATCTCAGAATTCTATACTCATACATACTTCCATAATATATGTAACCTGAACCTTGAACTAACTACTTTGTTAATCACACTTTTTTCTGATAAATGATCACAGCAAGCAATAGCCTGTAACTTCCCTTTTGTAGTTGAGCTTCTGAACTACCTGTACGACCTGCCATTTTTGCGGTGTGAATTGAAGACTCAGAGGTGCAGGATGGTTGCGGAGTGGTGTGTACAGCCGGATCAAGGTGGCCAGGCCCAGGTCTGAGATTGGGAAATGAACCACTGTTTGGCTAAGTTTGAACTTGGAGGTAATTCGATGCAGCAGAACCGAGGCGAGGAAGAGTCAAGGTGGCTCAGGATGAGAAAAGACCTGAGGTTTGATCAACTTAAGTGCCGGGCCAAATTGGAAGGGCCAAGTATGGGCTGAATCAAAGAAATAGGGCCCATGCCCGAGAGCACAGCGAAGCAGCAGGGCCTGGATCCGAGTGTGAGGAATGACCCTGCAGCATTGACTACATTCATGGCTGTGGACTCACTTCCGTGAACTTCAGTTGTTCACTTGCTTTTGTTGTTTACACAATTTGTTTCTTTTTCCTGCACACTGGCCTTGTTTAAATAGATTCTATTGGGTTTCTTTGTTTTCTGGCTGCCTATATGGAAACGAATCTCAACGTATGCATACTTTGATAATAAATGTACATTGAACTTTGAATCATCTGACCAACAGACCTGCTGTTACTGCTGCAACTAGCTTTGCCTTTTCGAGTTAGAAGGTGGCCTGAGCAGCAAGGTGGCTTGCTGATCACTGGGCCAGCCAGTCAGTGACTGCCCACTTACAAACAAACTACGTCCCTCGCTGTGCTCCTGGAAAGTGAATCACCCGGTGAACATGTTAGCAAGCAGCTCCCTCCATTCGTCAATCCAGCTCCATTGAAATTTTTGTCTCAGCCGTAATGAGCAGCTTAAGGGCTCTTGGTGATTAGGAATGTGGGCACTGTTGAGCTCCCAGGAAAAGAGGGCAAATGAAGAAATTATATGTGTGACAAGTTTGCCCAAAACACCAGCAAAGAAGGCAGGGGCATTCTGGGCAAATCTTTAAAAAAAAACTGATGGAAACAGGTATTTTTATCACTCTTCTGGATCTCTCAATTCCTACCAGACAATTTTCCTCAGCTCTAGTGCTTCTTTAAGATGAATTTTCCCCCTGACATGCCAAAGAAATGTTACCAAGGCTTTCTTTGACAATTTAACCGTGACAAAGTAAATCAAATTATAAATGCATGAGTACTGGCCGTGAGACCTCAACTTCTTCATCCATCTACCCTGTAAGGTCTCTTGAACAGTGAATAGTACAGAATCCACTCTGGGTCACTTACCCATATTATATGATTGAAATGGAAATATTACTGGGCACAGTAGACTCACTTACCAAACTCAGATGAAAACTCAACAAGATTTAAGGACAGTGCACTGAAGTCATAAGTCACCAATAAATATGGCATGCTGGACAATCCAACCCAAAGTAAGAATGGAGATGGGTGCTATCAACTTGTTAGCAGTTTTGGTATTAGCTCATAATAAGCAATCATAGTTTAAAAACAGGCTATACATTTTCCAGCATCTGTGAGAAACCAAGGGACTTTGGGGTGCACTTTTCAAACAGCTATAAACATAGAGGAAATGCTTTTTTGAGTGGTGTTTTTAGCAAACAATTAATGTAGTTGTTAGTTTTTAATGTTAGTAATGTAAACCACATTCACTTGCCCTCCTGCTCCAAGAGAACTGAGAGACCCAGTTTATACAAACATTAACAAGGTCCTCTCAGACAAGCTCCTCTGAATCTCTGTGGCTTGGTTGTCAAAGATTCACAAATTTACAAGCAAGTAAAGATAGCAGCAACACTCCCAGAATCTGCAAAGTATTTTGTATGAAGATGGCAGCAACTTGGCTGGTCTTGCACTCAACCAGCTTAAAAAACAGGCAAGTAAAGCCCAGCAGCATCCCAGAAGGCTACGAACCCTCATAAAAGTTGCTGGTGAACGCAGCAGGCCAGGCAGCATCTCTAGGAAGAGGTGCAGTCGACGTTTCAGGCCGAGACCCTTCGTCAGGACTAACTGAAGGAAGAGTGAGTAAGGGATTTGAAAGTTGGAGGGGGAGGGGAAGATCCAAAATGATAGGAGAAGACAGGAGGGGGAGGGATAGAGCCGAGAGCTGGACAGGTGATTGGCAAAAGGGATACGAGAGGATCATGGGACAGGATGTCCAGGAAGAAAGACAAGGCGGGGGGAACCCAGAGGATGGGCAAGGGGTATATTCAGAGGGACAGAGGGAGAAAAAGGAGAGTGAGAGAAAGAATGTGTGTATAAAAATAAGTAACAGATGGGGTACGAGGGGGAGGTGGGGCATTAGTGGAAGTTAGAGAAGTCGATGTTCATGCCATCAGGTTGGAGGCTACCCAGACGGTATATAAGGTGTTGGTCCTCCAACCTGAGTGTGGCTTCATCTTTACAGTAGAGGAGGCCGTGGATAGACATGTCAGAATGGAAATGGGATGTGGAATTAAAATGTGTGGCCACTGGGAGATCCTGCTTTCTCTGGCGGACAGAGCGTAGGTGTTCAGCAAAGCGGTCTCCCAGTCTGCGTCGGGTCTCGCCAATATAGAAAAGGCCACATCGGGAGCACCAGACGCAGTATATCACCCCAGCCGACTCACAGGTGAAGTGTTGCCTCACCTGGAAGGACTGTTTGGGGCCCTGAATGGTGGTAAGGGAGGAAGTGTAAGGGCATGTGTAGCACTTGTTCCGCTTACACGGATAAGTGCCAGGAGGGAGATCAGTGGGGAGGGATGGGGGGGACGAATGGACAAGGGAGTCGCGTAGGGAGCGATCCCTGCGGAATGCAGAGAGAGCGGGGGAGGGAAAGATGTGCTTAGTGGTGGGATCCCATTGGAGGTGGCGGAAGTTACAGAGAATAATATGTTGGACCCGGAGGCTGGTGGGGTGGTAGGTGAGGACCGGGGAACCCTATTCCTAGTGGGGTGGCGGGAGGATGGAGTGAGAGCAGATGTACGTGAAATGGGGGAGATGCGTTTAAGAGCAGAGTTGATAGTGGAGGAAGGGAAGCCCCTTTCTTTAAAAAAGGAAGACATCTCTCTCATCCTAGAATGAAAAGCCTCATCCTGAGAGCAGATGCGGCGGAGACGGAGGAATTGCGAGAAGGGGATGGCGTTTTTGCAAGAGACGGGGTGAGAAGAGGAATAGTCCAGATAGCTGTGAGAGTCAGTAGGCTTATAGTACACATCAGTGGATAAGCTGTCTCCAGAGACAGAGACAGAAAGTTCTAGAAAGGGGAGGGAGGTGTCAGAAATGGACCAGGTAAACTTGAGGGCAGGGTGAAGGTTGGAGGCAAAGTTAATAAAATCAACGAGCTCTGCATGCGTGCAGGAAGCAGCGCCAATGCAGTCGTCGATGTAGCGAAGGAAAAGTGGGGGACAGATACCAGACTAGGCACGGAACATAGATTGTTCCACAAAGCCAACAAAAAGGCAGGCATAGCTAGGACCCATACGGGTGCCCATAGCTACACCTTTAGTTTGGAGGAAGTGGGAGGAGCCAAAGGAGAAATTATTAAGAGTAAGGACTAGTTTCGCTAGACGGAGCAGAGTGGTGGTATGGGGGAACTGAATAGGTCTGGAATCCAAAAAGCGTAGAGCTTTGAGACCTTCCTGATGGGGGATGGAAGTATATAGGGACTGGACATCCATGGTGAAAATAAAGCGGTGGGGGCCAGGGAACTTAAAATCATCGAAAAGTTTAAGAGCGTGAGAAGCGTCACGAACATAGGTCGGAAGGGATTGAACAAGGGGGGATAAAACCGTATCGAGGTATGCAGAAACGAGTTCAGAGGGACAGGAGCAAGCTGAGACAATAGGTCGGCCAGGAACAGGAGCAAGCTGAGACAATAGGTCGGCCAGCCTCCGGGTCCAACATATTATTCTCCGTAACTTCCGCCACCTCCAACGGGATCCCACCACTAAGCACATCTTTCCCTCCACGCCCCCTGCATCCCGCAGGGATTGCTCCCTACGCGACTCCCTTGTCCATTCGTCCCCCTCATCCCTCCCCACTGATCTCCCTCCTGGCACTTATCCATGTGAGCGGAACAAGTGCTACACATGCCCTTACACTTCCTCCCTTACCACCATTCAGGGCCCCAAACAGTCCTTCCAGGTGAGGCGATGACACTTCACCTGTGAGTCGGCTGGGGTGATATACTGCGTCCGGTGCTCCCGATGTGGCCTTTTATATATTGGCAAGACCCGACGCAGACTGGGAGACCACTTTGCTGAACACCTACGCTCTGTCCGCCAGAGAAAGCAGGATCTCCCAGTGGTCACACGTTTTAATTCCACATCCCATTCCCATTCTGACATGTCTATCCACGGCCTCCTCTACTGTAAAGATGAAGCCACATTCAGGTTGGAGGAACAACACCTTATATACCGTCTGGGTAGCCTCCAACCTGATGGCATGAACATCGACTTCTCTAACTTCCACTAATGCCCCACCTCCCCCTCGTACCCCATCTGTTACTTATTTTTATACACACATTCTTTCTCTCACTCTCCTTTTTCTCCCTCTGTCCCTCTGAATATACCCCTTGCCCATCCTCTGGGTTCCTCCCTCCCCTCCTTGTCTTTCTTCCCGGACCTCCTGTCCCATGATCCTCTCCTATCCCTTTTGCCTATCAACTGTCCAGCTCTTGGCTCCATCCCTCCCCCTCCTGTCTTCTCCTATCATTTTGGATCTCCCCCTCCCCCTCCAACTTTCAAATCCCTTACTCACTCTTCCTTCAGTTAGTCCTGATGAAGGGTCTCGGCCTGAAACGTCGACTGCACCTCTTCCTAGAGATGCTGCCTGGCCTGCTGCGTTCACCAGCAACTTTTATGTGTGTTGCTTGAATTTCCAGCATCTGCAGAATTCCTGTTGTATGCTACAAACCCTAAAGGCTTTTTACAAGCAAACCATTTTTGATATGCTTGTGGTAAACATCTATATGCACAAACTTGCAGCAGGATGAAGGTGATACAATTGAAATGGAGGTTGTATCAATCAAACTGTCATGGGTATGATTTTAGCAGTTTATAGGAAGCTGCTGTCACAGACATACAGAAGGAAATATGCTCCTCCAAGCAGTCACCAACATCATCCAAAGGCAGAATAATTAATACTTGGAGCTAATGGACAGCTGGGAGCTACAGACAGTTGATCACTGGTATCAATTGGAAATGGTCTTCAAGTAATTGTTGCGTGTAAGTTGTGTTTTGAGTCAGAGAAGTCTATGCAAGCAAAGCACAATTATAGGCAAATTAAAATTGTGTAAGGTACAGGATAAAGTCATACTAGTGTATGTTAGAGTTATTTTATATCATACAGTATAATCTTAATTAATTTCACATATCATTATTTGTAGCTTTCGCCAGTATTATCAACATTTCACCATGTACCACGTTGTGCTGTTCCTACAAGTCTTGACTAGCTTTAACCCCACCCTGGTGAGTTTAGGCCACCCCAGAGATTAGCAGGGAGAGTAATCTATCCACAAAACTCTCATGAAAGTTTAAAGATACCCTTTGTTCAATTAAATAGAAATCAATTTCAGTCTGTACTTTCTGTGCAATCATAAGACTGATGACTCATAGTCAAATTCCGTGGAGTTTGCACATTATCCCTGTGACAGTGTGGGGTTGTCCTAGGTGCTCTGGTTTCTTCCCACATGCCAATAATGTGTAGATTGGAAGCTAATTGACCACTGTAAATTTCCCCTAATAAATGAGGGATAGAACCTGGGGGGAAATTGATGAGAATGTGCAGAGAATAAAAATCAGACTAATGCACAAATGATTTTAGAAATTCACCACCCTCTGGCTGAAGAAATTTCTCCGCATCTCCGTTTTAAATGGACGCCCCTCTATCCTGAGGCTGTGCTTTCTTGTCCTAGACTCCCACAGCATGGGAAACATCTTTTCCAAATCTACTCTGTCTAAGCATTTCAACATTCGAAAGGTTTCAATGAGACCACCCCCCACCATCCTTTTAAATTCCTGAAAGTAGAGCTAGAGCCATCAAACATTCCTCGTATGATAACACTTTCATTCCCAGAATCATCCATGTGAACCGCCTTTGGATCTTCTCCAATGCCAGCACATCTTTTCTTAGATGAGGAGTCCACAAATGTTCACAATACTCAAGGTAAAGCCTCATCAGTGCCTTAGAAAAACTCAGTATCACATCCCTGTTCTTGTATTCTAGACCTCTTGAAATGAATGCTAACATTGCACTTACCTTCCTCACCACGTTCTTAACCTGCAAGTTGCCTTTAGGGTGTTCTGTACAAGGACTCCCAAGTCCCTTTGCATCTCAGATTTTTGGATTTTCTCCTTGTTTAGAAAATAGTCTGCACATTTATTTCTACCAGCAAAGTGAAAGTGCACAACCATGCATTTTCTAACATTGCATTTAATTTACCAATTCTCCTAATCTGACCAAGTCCTTCTGCAGTCTACCTATTTCCTCAACACTACCTGTCCCTCCACCAATCTTCGTATCAACTGCAAACTTAGCAACAAAACCATCCATTCCATCATCCAAATCATTGATATACAGCATAAAAAGAAGCGGTCCCAACACCGACCCCTGCAGAACACCACTAGTCACTGGTAGCCAACCAGAAAAGGATCCTTTTCTTCCTACTTGCTGCCTCCTACCAATCAACCAATGCTCTAACCATGTTAGTAACTTTCCTGTAATGCCATGGGTTCTTAACTTGGTAAGCAGCCTCATGTGTGGCATCTTATCAAAGGCCTTCTGAAAGTCCAAATATACAACATCTACTACTCCTCCTTTATTTATCTTATGTGTAATCTCCTCTGTTAGAGTGGATTTCTTTTTGGGTAGATGATTTGTTAACACTTAAATGACTTTGGCCACTAGACTTCTATTTCAACTGTTTGACAAAGGGCTGTGGATTGAGTCCACCACAATGGGCTTCCTAAAAGGTGTGAATACCAGATACTTCTGGTAGTTTGACCTGATGCTGTAGTTTCGAAGGCAGTATCATCTATACATTATAAATATTAATTGTCTTCCATGTTAGCATGGGAAATGCCAAATAAATGTATCGTAGACTTAATTTACATTCCTAAAGACTGTGGATACCAACCCAGACATGTTGGCGTCAGAAGGAAAGGATGAGATCCAAAGCTATGATGTTTGTATGTAGCTTCAATAGGAAGCATTGTCTGTAACTTTTTAAGTAGCGATTGCCTTTGTGTTTAACATATAAATATCGAGCCCATATTTAGCTAGCAGACCTTTCTGCGGAAAGCGTCTCCATCCGTAAGATGCTTGCTGTACCTTGTTGTGTCGAATAAAGAAGCTGCTTTGTATCTACCAGTGACTGTCTCTCCGGTAATTTCATCCACGCTACAACATCCTCAAAGAATTCCAACAGGTTCATCTGGCAAGATTTTCCCTCAAGGAAATCATGCTGACTTTGTACTATCCTGTCCTGTGTCACCAAATACTCCATCACCTCATCCTTAACAATTGACTCCAACATCTTCCCAACCACTGAGGTCAAGCTAGCTGGTTTATAATTTCCTTTCTGCTGCTTTCCTCCTTTTTTAAAGACTGGAGTGACAATTAGAATTTTCTAGTCCTCTGGCACTATGCCAGAGTCCAACGATTTTTGAAAAATCCTTGCTCATGCCTCCATAATCTTTTCTGCTATCTCTTTCAAGATTCTGGGGTGCAGTTCATCTGGTTTGGGTGACTTATGTACCCTTAGGTCTTTCAGCTCTTTGAGCACCTTCTCCCTCGTAATAGTAACTGCATTCACTTCTCTTCCCTCACACCCTTCAACATCTGGCATACTGCTAGTGTCTTCTACAGTGAAGACTGATGCAAAATACTCATTTAGTTTATCTGTTATCTTCTTTTCCCCTGTTATTATTTCTCTGGCCTCATTTTCTAGCGGTCCTATATCCACTCTAATCTCTCTTTTATTTTACATACTTGAAAAAGCTTTTACTGTCCACTTTGTCATTGCAGGCCAGCTTGCTTTCATGTTTCATCTTTTCCCTCATAATGATTCTTTTAGTTGCTTTCTGTAAGTTTTTAAAAAGCTTCCCAATCCTCTATCTTCCTGCTAATTTTTACTTTGTTGTATGTCCTCTCTTTTGCTTTCACGTTAGCTTTGACTTCCCTTGTCAGTCACAGTTGTACTTTTTTGCCATTTGAGTATTCTTAATTTTTAGAATACATCTATCCTGCACCTTCTTCATTTTCCCCAGAAACTCAGGCCATTGCTGCTCTGCTGTCACTGCTGCCAGCATCTCCTTCCAATTTACTTTGGCCCACTCCTCTCTCATACCACTTGATCTCCTTTACTCCACTGAAGTACTGCTATGTCAGACTTTACTTTCTCTTTATCAAATTTCAAGTTGAACTCAATCATATTGTGATCACTACCCCCTAAGGGTTCTTTTACCTTGAACTCCCTAATCACCTCCATTTCATTACATAACTCCCTGATCCCCTAGTAGGCTCAATGACAAACTGCTCTAAGAAGCCATCGCATAGGCATTCAACAAACTCACTCTATTGAGATCCATTACCAACCTGATTTTCCCAATCGAGTAACATGTTAAAATCTCCTATGACTATCATAACATTGCCCCTTTTGATAAGCCTTTTCTATTTCCATTGTAATCTGTGGTCCACATCCCAGCTACTGTTGGGAGGCCTATAAATAACTGTCATCAGGATCCTTTTACACTTGCATTTTCTTAACTCAACCCACAAGGATTCAACATCTTCCAATCCTATGTTCACATCTTTCTACTGATTTGATGCCATTCTTTACCAGTAGAGCCACGCCTTCCTATCCCTCCGATACAATGTGTTAACTTGGACATTCAGCTCCCTACTCCAAACATCCTTCAGCCACGATGTCATATCTGATAATTTGTAATAGTGCAACAAGGTCATCCACCTTATTTATTATACTCCCTGCACTGAGATAAGACCATAAGACAAAGGAGCAGAAGTTGGCCATTCAGCCCATCGGGTCTGCTCCGCCATTTGATCATGAGCTGAGATATAACACTTTGAGTGCTGTGTTTATTACCCTTTTTGATTCTGCATTCCTAATGCACTGATATTCACCCTGCTGGCTGCAACTTTGTCCTATCATCTGCCTGTTCTTCCTGACAGTTTGACTGCATGCTATCTTTGGTTTTTTACAATTCGTTCTTCACTCCAGTTCCCTCCCCTGTGCCAAATTAGTTTAAACCATCCGCAAAAGTTCTAACAAACCTGCCTGCGAGAATATTGGTCCTCCTTGGGTTCAGGTGCAACCCGTCACTTTTGTACAGGTCATACCTCCCCCAGAAGAGATCCCAATGATCCAAGAACCTGAAGCCCTGCCCCCCGCACCAGCTTCTCAGTCATGCATTAATCTGCCAGATCATCCTGTTTCCACCCTCACTGTCACTTCTGTGACTCTGATGCTTCATTACCACCTTCAAATGAAGCAAAGCTTAGAAAAATAGAGGGCTGTGCGGTAGGGAAATTCGCGGTAGGGAAATTCTCGGCAGCTTTGAGAGTAGGTTAAATAGTCGGCACAACATTGTGGGCCGAAGGGCCTGTAATGTGCTGTGGATTTTCAATGCTTCGAAGGTCCAGAAACTCCAAGGATAATAAAGGATAATCAGGAGTCGATTTATATATAATTATATTTAAACAGGAAGCAAATTGATTTTTTAAACCAAGATTTGATGAGATCATTCTGCAACCAGTTGCAACTCTCTATTAAAGGAAACTAATTCTATCTGTGCTCACAAGCATTTCCTAGCAAGGAGCATTAAATCAGCAATCAGGTGCAAAAATTCCACATGGCATAGAAATTATTCACAACCTTGCAAGATGTTTATGTACTTGAACTACCATGCACACAGCCTGATTATTCAGTAAGACAATGACAAGGAAAACTTGGGGCACCTTAAGGGAAAACCAAAGTGGCAATTTCGTGATTTCATCCATTCACTGCAGTACCAAATGCATTCAGCCCATGTCCATCAAAAATCTATTAGTCACAGTTTTGGGATGTTATATCGATCCCAATCTTGGCAGCTATTTGGAGAAGACAGAATCGCAGATTTATATGTTTAAAAATAATGCTTCATGACAACTTCTAACAGTCTTTCTCCAATTTTAAGGTGTGGCTGCTTGTTCTACACTCCTAAACCAGAGAAAAATGATTTCAGGAAGGGAAAATTGTGGGGTCAGTGGTAAAAAGGGTAAGCAGCTTTAAGCTCCTGGTGCTAATATTTTGTACAATCTGTCTTGGGCCTAACTCTACTTATGTAATCACAATTAAGCCAGTGACTCTACACCGTTAGGAGATTGAGGAGATTTGGTGCATCACCAAAGACCCTTGCAAAGTTCTATTGACGTACAGTGAAGAGCACTCTGACTGGTTACATCACAGCCCGCTATGGAGGCTCCGATTCACAGGATCATAAGAGGCTACAGAGGGTTGTAGACTGATCCAGCTTCATCATGGGCACTAGGACACATTGAACAGCCATTGCCTCAAGAAGGTGGTATCCATCAGTGAAGACCTTCTCAATCTAGGACATGCCTTCTTCTCATTACTATTATCGAGGAGGTGGTACAGGACACTGAAAACCCACACTCAATGATTCAGAAACAGCTTCTTCCCCTCCACCATAATGTTTCTGAATGGTACATGAATCAACGAACACATACTATCTTATTATTCTTGTGTTTTGCTTTATTTCGTACTTTATAGCACCTTTATGCTCTTGCACTGTTTTGCAACCAAAATACAACAAATTTCATGTCATATAAGACAGTGAAAATAAATCTAATTCTTATTCTGTTGACAATTTTAATTGGCTCTTTTAACCATCTTAAACATCTCAATTAAAGTCACTCCTAAATCCTCAATACTCAGAAAAAAACAAGTCTAATCCTTGCTTTCCTAATTTAACCCCTTCAGCACTGGCACCATGCAGGTGTATCTGCGCTGCAAGGGATGGTGTCTAGAACACAGAACCCAATATGGCATTTAACCTCAGCTCTGTACAGCTGCAAATTCAACTTCCTCCCATTAGCAATGGGGTCCTCCTGAGAGCCAGGCCTGCATTCTATTCACTTCCTCGATTATTTTAGAGATTACATTGCAGAGATTCTGCAGTGATTTTCCCAACAAGAAAGCTTTTGTTGCAGAGGACAGACTGAGTACTTGAGCTTCATGTCATGTCAGTTTTACAGCAATGCCTTGTCAAAAGATTCAAACCATTAAATGATCAGAGCTACTGGGGTCATCATAGCCCTCTTCACAGTTAATAAAACTGGATGTTCCATTCCACTAACAGAAGCACACACTTTTGTAAGCTGCTATTCAACCAATGTAATTCTAAGAGATACTCATCTTGCCTTTGGTTTTAAAACAAATCAAAAGAGTTTGAAAGGAGGTCTAGAAATTCATTCACATAACTCCCTGAGAAACAACAACCTGCTGTTTAAAATTTGTCTGACCCTAACCTCATCATGAACGACAATTTTGCACATTGTCAATGTGCCTTATCACACTCAGGAATATCCGAAATTCTTGGTGGAATTTTTGCTTCTCTCGCATTTATTTTTCAGCATAAAGCACCCTAACAGCTGCATTGTAGGCAAAAGTTAAGTACAGCCAGTTTTAGTTAACCCCATTTCACCTGAAACCATGCTGGTTGAATTGCCAGCAATCTGTTTTTGGGTATTTGTTTTTAAGATCTGAGACTTCTTGCAACATCGGTTACAGACTCCATAGATCTTAATTGTTTTGCTCAGTCAGAGTTAATGTCATAGCTTCTCTCAGATTCCTCACCTCAGCCTACTGCTGGTGACCTCTGGTACATCTGGTGGTGTGTTTGCTCACCCTGCTTCAGGGAGGTCACTCAGACTTCACATTCAAGAACAGAAAATAATGCCCGCCTTTCCTTTCACCCACAGAAGCAAGCAGAGTAGGCACATGCTTGTACAGCAAGCTTCCTCAGAGTGCAGGCTTTCAGGGATACGCTCAAATGCTGAGAAAGAGACCTTGTGGCTACTTCCTACCAGCAGTGCCTGGCTACAGACACAGAGAATTTACATGTCCTCATTGCACAGTCTTCTCCAGCCTGTGCATGTGTCTCTGACCTCTTGGAAGTTCACTTCTTTCACATACATACCATTGCAGTTTCCTTCTGTCAGTTGTAATACTGCACTGGAGCTGGAAGAGATATAATTCCAGATCAGAGGCATTCAAGTCTGGTGATCAAGTTACAAGAGGTTCTCCTCAATCTCCATCAGCACAGATGCACCACAAGGCTGCGTGCTTGGCTCACTGTTCTACTCACTTTACACTTACGACTGCATGGCTAGGCACAGCTCCAATGCCACATTCAAGTTTGCTGACAACACTATGGCTGTAGGCCAAATCAAAGGTGATGATGAATTAGCATATAGGAGGGAGAATGAAAATCTGGCTAAGTGGTGCCATAACAACAAGACCAAGGAGTTGAATTATTGACTTCAGGAGGAGGAAACTAGAGGACCATGAGTCAGTCCTCAATGAAGGATCATAGGTGGAGAGGGTCAGCATCTTGAAATTCCATGGTGTTATTATTTCAAAGGACCTGTCCTGGGCCCAGCATGTAAGTGCAATTACAAAGAAATCACAGCAGCACCTCTACTTCCTTAGGAGTTTGCAAAGATACATCTAAAATTCTGACAAACTACCACAGATGTGTTGTGGAGAGTATATTGACTGACTGCGTCACAGCCTGGTATGGAAACACCACTGCCCTTGACGGAAATCCTACAAAAGGTAGTGAATATGGCCCAGTCCATCACAAGTAAAGCCCTCCCCATCACTGAGCACATCGACATGGGAGTGTTGTCATAGGAAAGCAGCATCTGTCATCAGAGAATTCCCTTCCCCACCCACTCCACCACCAGGTCGAGCTCTCTTATCACTGGTGCCACAAGGAAGAACCTACAGGTGCCCCAGGGCTGA
This sequence comes from Mobula hypostoma, assembly GCF_963921235.1. Lineage (NCBI taxonomy): Eukaryota > Metazoa > Chordata > Chondrichthyes > Myliobatiformes > Myliobatidae > Mobula > Mobula hypostoma. The sequence continues at coordinate 125,750,872 of NC_086102.1, forward strand.
CACCACCGGGTTGAGTATTACCCCTCAACTGTCAGGCTCCTGAAACCAAAGGGGATAACTTCACTTGACATCACTTGCCCCACAAATTGAAATGTTTCCACAATCTCTGGACTCACTTTCAAGGACTCTTCGCCTCATGTTCTCGATATCTATTGTTTATTTATTTATAATTGTTATTATTTCTTTCTTTTTGTACTTGCACCATTTGTGTCTTTTACACAATGGTTAAATGCCCAAGTTGGTGTCCTGTTTCATTGATTCTATTCTGGTTATTATTCTATTTTGGATTTATTGAGGATGCCTGCAAGGAAATGAATCTCAGGGTTGTATATGGTGACACATATGCACTTTGATAATAACTTTACTTGAACTTTGAACTTAATTTCATGTCCACTTTGAGAGCTGGTAACAAGACTACACCTGCTGGACAACATATATCATTTTCTTGCAGGCATACTCAATAAATACAATAACCACAATAGAATCAATGAAAGACCACAACAACAGGGCAGGCAACCAGTGTACAAAAGACAGCAAACTGTGCAAATACAAAGGAGAAGGGGAAGAGGGAGAGAGGGAGATACATAGATAATAGATAAGCAAGCAGAAAATATCAAGAACATGAAGAGCCCTTGAAATTGAGTCCATAGGTTGTAGGAACAGTTCAGTGATTAGAGCAAGTGAAGTTGAGTGGCGTTATCCCCTTTAGATTCAAGAGATTAATGGCTGAGGGATAATAACTGTTCCCTAACCTGCTGGTAAACCATATCAAAGAACAGCAGCACATTATTTTCTGATCTCATTACTTCCATTTGTGGAATTATGCTATGCACAAATTGGACGCTATATGTCCTGAAAAATACATCACATATTTTTCTGGGATTCTGAACATTCCAAAAGAGAAATGAGTTTCCACATAGATGACTCCCTTTCTTTATTTTAAATGTTCTGGCATGTTTTAGGGTGCCAGTTTCTGAGTGAATCACAGCAATAATATAGTGACTAGTGACTCATATCCCCTAGTTACAGCGCTGCTCTTAAAGCATCACTATGAATAAATTCTTTTGTAATAGGACAATGCCACATCACAAAGCATTGAGCCAAAGTTTAAAGGGATGGACAAGCCTCGCTGGATGCTTTGAAATTTCTAAGGAGGGGAAGAGAGTAGTCGAGCATAATCCTATTCTACCACAAGTTTGCTAATGAAACTTCCGAACCAAAGTTTAAGAGCAATAACATCTTTCTTCAGTCCATTAATACTTAAATCACTTTCAACACTTCAGAATAGTCATACATCAATTGCAGGTCAAAACTTTCTTTATTCAAGACTTAAGTTCTCCTTCAAACATGACCAACATTGCACATGGGGAAAATCTTGAGAAACAAACAAAATGCAGGAGGAACTCAGCAGTCAGGCAACATCTGTACAAAATATTCTTCAAAGAACATTTATGACTTCATTTCATTTTCCATATTGGCCTCTATTAAACATAATGCAAGAGACCAGGATGGTCACTTTGATTTGCCAGCTGCAACATTTACAAACAGACACCTAATTAAATGGGGTACAGAGGTTCAATCCTGCTGGCCCTCTCCCAGCCTCAGACTAAGCGATGAAGCCCAGATATTAACTAGGACTCAGGTAATGTCATGCCACACTCCCAAAAGGCAAGGCAGGGGACTGGATTGCACCTTCAGTCAAAGATGCAACTGCATTCAAAACTTCTTGAGCATCTCAGATGGCAAAGGAGAATATATGAGGGGTGTAGGCAAAATTGGAGCACTAGAGAGGGAGCAGAATGTCAGGAGCACTGCTGGTCTCCTGTGAGGTGGCAAATGGAGGAGGAGGATGGGTACCAGAGTACCAAGGGGTAGTACGGAAGAACCAGGACACAGATCAGACTCACCCCATCTAGCTCCATGCAACATGCGAGTCATTCAGCCTATAGAGTTCTTGCCAGCTCAAAACATTTCTCTAAATGCTCATTGACACCTACTCAATTCCTCCACCACTCAGTTACACTCAGGGCAATACAGAAGGCCCAGTTCATCGAATTAGCACCCACCCACTGTGCACGAGTCGGTTGAGTGCATCCACTCCATCTGCTTCGATAGTGCAGTTCTGAGTCACTGGACAATCTGCTGCACACTCCTGCAATACTGACAGCAAGCTTCCCCATCACTGGCAATCGTGGATTGGGACAGGCTGTTTTCTGGCAAAGGTCTACTTGGTAAGTGGGAGGCCTTCAAAGGTGAAATTTTGCGAGGACAAAGCTTGTATGTGCTGGTCAGAATAAAAGGTAAAGATAACAGGTGTAGGGTACCTTGGTTTTCAAGAGATATTGAGGACCTGGTTGTGGAAAAAAAAGGTGCATAGCAGGTATTGGCAGGTAGGAACAAATGAGGTGCTTATGGAGTATAAGAAATACAACAGAACACTTAAGAAAGAAATCAGGAGGGCTAAAATACAGCATAAAGTTGTTTTGGCAGACAAGGTGAAGGAGAATTCTCAGGGATTCTACAGATATGTTAAGAGCAAAAGGATTGCAAGAGACAGAATTGGTCCTCCGGAAGATCAGAATGGCAATCCACGTATACAGTCAGCAGAGATGGGGGGGGAAATCTTAAAGGATTTTTTTGCATCTGTATTTACTCAGGAGACGGACACAGAGTCTACAGAAGTGAGGCAAAATGGCATCAACTTCAAAGACCCTCTACAGGTTATAGAGGAGAGGGTGTTTCCTGGCTTGAGGCAAATTAGGGTGAATAAATACCCAGGTCCTGACAAGGTGTTCCCCTGGACCCTGCAGGAGGCAAATGCAGAAATTGCCAGGGCCCTAGCAGAGATATTTTAATCATCCTTAGCAACTGGTGAGGTGCCGGAGGATTGGAGGCAGCCAATGTTGTTCCACTGTTTCTGCTCTAAATATAAACCAGGAAGCTATAGGCCAGTGAGCCTGACATCAGTAGTGGAAAAGTTATTGGAAGGTATTCTAAGGTACAGAATATATGAGTATTTGGATAGATATGGACTGATTAAGGATAAACAGTGTGGCTTTGTGTATGGTATGTCATGTCTAAACAATCTTACAAGAGTTTTTCGAGGAAGTTAGAAGGAAAGTTGATGAAGGAAAGACAGTGGATGCTGTCTACATGGACTTTAGCAAAGCATCTGGCAAGGTCCCACGTGGGAGGTTGGTCAAGAAGGTTCAGTCGCTCCCTATTCAAGATGAGGTAGTAAACTGGCTTAGGCATAGGGTTTGTGGGAAAAGCCAGAGGGCAGTAGTAGATGGTTGCCTCTCTGACTGGAGGCCTGTGACTAATGCAGTGCTGGGTCCGATGTTGATTGTCATCTACATCAATTATCTGGATGATAATGTGGTTAACTGGATCACCACATTTGCGGATGACACCAAGATTGGGGGTGTAGTGGACAGACAGCAAGGAAGACTATCATGGCTTAAATTGGAATCCGGACCAGTTGGAAAAATGGCTGCAAAGTGGAAGATGGAATTTAATGCTGACAAGTGTGAGGCGTTGCACTTTGGCAGGACCAACCAGGGTAGGTCTTACACAGGAAATGGGAGGGCACTGAAGAGTTCAGTAGAACAAAGGGATCTGGGAATACAGGTACATAATCCATTGAAAGAGGCATCACAGGTAGATAGTGTCGCAAAGAAAGCTTTTGAGCACAGGAGATGGAACATTATAGTGAAGTTGTATAAGACATTGATGAGGCCTAATTCGGAGTATTGCATGCAGTTTTGGTCGCCTACCTATGGGAAAGATGGTTGGAAGTATGGAGAAAATTTACAAGGACTTTGCTAAGTCTGGAGGACTGGAGTTACAGTATATGGAAAGATTAAATTGGTTAGGACTTTATTCCTTGGAACATACAATATTGAGAGATTTTATGGAGGTATACATAATTATGAGGGGTATAGATAAGGTAAATGCAAGCAGGCTTTTTCCACTGAGGTTGCGTGGGATTACAACTACAGGTCACAGGTCATGGGTGAAAGATGAAAGGTTTAAGGGGAACATGAGGGAAAACTTCACTCAGAGGGTCGTGAGAGTGTGGAAGCAGCTGCGCAAGTGGTGCATGCAAGCTCAATTTCAATGCTTAAGAGAAGTTTGGATAGGTACATGGATGGTACAGTACGGAGGACTATGGTCCTGACACGGGTTGATGGGAGTTGGCAGTTTATATGGTTCAGCACAGACTTAGATGGGCAGAAGGACTTTTCAATCACTATATGATTCTATAACTGTGGATTGTCTGCTGAGTGAGCTGACCTTAGTCATGGAAACACAGAACACAATTTGAGAAATGATGCTGGCAATTTCTGAAGAAATTTGTTTCTTTAAAACCCAAGCCCTTAAAGGAGGAGAGCAGACACATACAGGTATACTTGCATTTCGGGTACCTAAAGAAAGAAACATTATACAATAAGACAAAACTAACTCAAGATAATTTAGAAAAATAATTCTTTGCCTCCTGATCTCTGAGCAAGAATCCCAGTGAAATTAATGAACATTCAAATTCTGCACCTGGTCTGATCAGAGGTAGGATCTGGGTAGTGATGGTAGAATCCCAGCAAGTACCAAATCTACTAATGTTGGACACTTGGTGAGCACAATGACAGATCTCTCCTGTTGGCAGTCCTATTCTAAACAGAGGCCCACTGCCAGAAAAATTCAGCCCAATATATCCATATGAAGATACCAGGCCCAATAAAACAACTGTTCTATTGCTGGTTGTAAACTGTGCAGCAATAATCTAATGCTCTTTAGATTCCAGAAAGAACTTGTGGAAGACTCCTCTTCCCTCTTTACCTTGTCAGCCATCCCAGATACACAGTAGTTACAATGTTGAGTCAATTCCCCTGCAGTCAACAACAATGCCTCTACCCAAGAGAACAAATAAAATTTAAAGCAAAATTTAAGAAAAATAATATAACACAAAACAATTAGATCAGAAATTATAACTGCAGGTGTCCTTTGTATACAGTTGAAATCAATTGTTTACACAGTTTGATTGCCATAAAGGATTTAATTGCCATTAAGTAGTTAATTTAGGCAATTATTTTCCCATCAGTTCTGTTGAACAGTGTGAGTGAGTAGGTTCTGGAGTTCTACTTCCTTAGGTGACAAATTTTAACTTTACCAATTACTGCAGAGGGAATAGGTGGAAATTCCCTTAATACGATACAGCACTTAAAAGCCATGTGATCTCTACAAGTAGATTCAGACCACTGGTTACAGTTGAATGTCCTACTAAATCCACTGACAGATACAGGTGAATGCCCACAAACACAGATGCACACAAATCATTTAGAAATCTTTCAGTGACTTCGCTGGGTCTGGAAGACGAAGATTAAAATGGACTGTAATTGAAAGTACTGCTTGAGTTTCTAAGTGGCATTTTAACAAAGAAGAGTGTGGAGTGATTTTAAAAGCATAATCCAGTGAGAAGTGACAATATGACCAATGTGTCCACTTGCACTAGTAGAGAGTTGGTGAGGGTGGCGGCTCAAATTGTTTGTTATGTCATCGTTAGGCATAGGTGAGGTACAGATGACCATGAGGGTGGCTGATGTTGTGCTCTTAAATAAGACTGAAACAAAAAATATGGCATGCATAGACAAATAAGCTGAAGAAGGTCTGTGGTAAACGTTACTGGAGAGACCCTAAAGACCCTGAGTGATAATCAGCATGGCTTTGTAATAGGAGATCATGTCTCAAAAATTTGATTGAGCTTTGTGAAGTAGCCAAGATGGTAGATGAAAGCAAGGCAGTAGACATAATTTACATGGACTTCAGCATTTTTTTTAAGGGATCTACATGGTAGGTTACTACGAAAAGCTAGATCACACAGGATCCAGGAAGAGCTGGCTAAGTGGATGCATAATTGGTTTGATAATAGGAAGCAGAGGGTGATGGTGAAAGGCTATTTGTCAGACTGGAGGCCCATGACGAGTGGTGTGCCTCGGGGTCAGTGTTAGGCCCATTGTTATATGTTGTCTGTATCAATGATTTGGATTGTGGTGTCATACACAGTGAAGATGGCTATCAAAAATTATAGAGGGATTTTGATCAGCTGGGTAAATTGGCAAAGGAATAGCAAGTGGAGCTTAATTCAGATAAGAGGGACCTGGGAGTACAAGTACACAGTTCCCTGAAAATGGCATCATGGAAGACAGGGTGACGAAGAAGGCTTGCCGGTGAGGCCACATTTGGAATACTGTGTTCAGTTTTGATCACCCTGCTTTAGGAAAGACACCATTTAGCTGGGAAAAGTACAGAAAAAAACTACAAAGGTATCATTAGGGTTCAAGAGACTGAGTTATAGAGAGACAGTGAGCAGGCTTGGACTTAACCGTTGGAGTGTTGAAGAATGAGGTGTGTTCTTCTCTGATGGGAGGTGTTTTAAATCATGAGGTGCATGAAGCTGAATGCAGGCACTTTTGTCCAGGATTGGGGAACCAAGAATTAGAGGGCATATACTTAAGGTGAAAGGTACGAGATTTAATAGGAACCTGAGGAGTAATCAGAGGGTGGTCAGTATGTAGAATAAGCTGCAAGTAGAGGCAGCTACATTAACAAGTTCAACAGGATAGGAAAGGTTGAGATGGATATGGGCCAAATATAAGCTATTGGAACTAGCTTTGATGAGAATCTTGGTCAGCATGGACCAGATGGCCAAAGGTTCTGTTTCTGTGCTGTCTTACTCTAGCACAGAGGCTGATCTTGTGCTTGGTGAAGAAGTGAAGTTTAGCAAGTGGAGCTTAAGTTGAAAATAGGACAAATTGTAGAGCTGGGTTTTCATTCACAAATTGAACTGAAAACCATTCGGTTCCAGCTTCCTTACTCCCACCTCCTCAAAGATTCCTATTATCAACAGGAACCTTATCCAGATAAAACTGTGCATTTAACAAGGAACTCAAGTGTTATTCATTTCAGTAGCATAAAGAAACTCCCACTGGCTCAGTGCTGTGGCCAATCAATTAGTCATACTCAAAGCCTCAGGACCACCAATATCTATTTGTATAGCATCTTTCATAACTACTGAACAAATTTGAAGTGTGTCTTAAATCTCAAGATACGTCTTCATGTAGTGCAGCATATCCTGTTCATCCAGGCACTAAATATCAGCAGGGTACTTAGCAACTCCATTGGTCAAGGGCAGTCATGTTCGGACCTAAGGACTTGGGTTTGAAAATACCCCTAAATTCTGTTCACTGGTCTGTACTCAGCATTATTAATGGTACACAGAGGTGGTGAAAAGGCTGCAAAATTATCACAATTGTAAGAAAAGCTGAAGAATATAACAAACAGAAAAAACTTTGGTATTTTTATTATCAAAATACATATATATAACCATATACAACCCTCAGATTCAAGAACTCGGGTCAGGCAGCATCCATAGAGGCAAATGGATAGTTAGTATTTCAGGTGGAAAACCTGTAGTCGAGTCATCAGAACTTATTGGAAGGAAACACAGAAAATCAGATTATTGTTTAGCTGGTGTAAGAGTGCGGAGGAACTTAGGGGTGTTGGAGCATGAACTATAAAGGGTCGTTTTGCAGGTGCAAAAGGCTAACATAACGGCAAATGAAATGTTGGCCTTCACTGCCAGAGTGATTGAATTTAAGAGCAAGGAGTTATGCTGCAATTGTAAAGGTTACAGATGGTGCTGCACCTTGAGTATACTGGTCTCCCTGCTTGAGAAAGATTTGGATCTGTTGCTCAGGAGGTTCACCAGGTTGATTCCAGAGGGTGTTAGCCTACGAGGAGCGATCGTGTCACTTGGGATTATAATTGCCGGAATTCAGAAGAATTCAGACATTCTTATAGAAATACATAAAATTATGAAAGGAATAGATAAGATAGGCAGGAAAGTTGTTTCCACTGGTAGGTGAGACTAGAATTAGGGGACATTACCTCAAGGTTTAGAGGAGTAGGTTTAGGATGAAGATGAGGAAGAACTGCTTTTCTAGCAAGTAGTGAATTCTCTGCCAAAGGGAGCAGTAAAGGATACCTCACTTATATAGATTTTTGCATAGTAGGGGAACTAAGGCTTATGGGAAAAGGCAGCCAGGTGAAGTTGAGTCCTTGGACAGGTCAGCCATTATCTTACTGAATGGGGGAACAGGCTTGAAGGGCTGGTTGGCCTTCTTCCTGCTCCTATTTCTTGTGTCTCTCCAACCATTTGTTTGATGCCCAGATTACAATCTGCAGTTTGATGCCTGTGACTTGGAGAAAAATAAAGCCAGCGGAAGGACCCAATAGATATTGTAAGAAATACCTCTTTCAATAAGATTATGACTACTTGTTCGCCTCAGCAAACTTATTCATAGGAGGCAGCGAGTGGGAATAAAAGAATCCTTGTCTGGTTAGCTGCCAGTGATTTGTGGTGTTCTGCAGGGGTCGGTGTTGGGACTAGATCTTTTTATGCTGTACATCAATGATTCAGATGATGTAATAAGATGGCTTTGTTGCCAAGTTTGCAGATGATATGAAGATTGGGAGGGCAGGTAGTGTTGAGGAAACAGGTAGGCGGCAGAAGGACTTTGAAAAGATCAAAGCTAGGGAATCACAAAAATACAGTCACCAAAATTCAGGAAGAATATTTTCTGTTAGGAGAAGGTCCCAAATGGCGCAGGAAAATATTAATTACAATGTACCACAAGAAGGTGGTAAGGACACAGGTGCATTAAAGGAAAATCTGACAGATTCATAAGGCAATGGAAGGTTCCATTGAAAGGATTAAAATAAGTAGAATGGGAGGGAGCTTGAATATTTCCTAAATGCCTGCAAAGATGAAGTAGGCCATGTGCCATTTGTCTGTACAGAAGACTCCATAATTCTAATTAAGACCATGTACTTTCGCAATGTCGGGGATGCAACTGAGCAGCAGTAAGGAACAGCATTCCTGCCAATTCTGTACTCCCACCTTCCTCTCCACCCTCTCCTAGCTCTGACTGGAGTCAAACAAATTAGCCTCAAAAATGTGACACTACACCACCAGACATTTACAGTATCAATAGAATCAGTCAACTGGGAACAGACTCTCCTCTTCCCTAATAAGAAGAGGAACAAGAAATGATTACAAGAGATAAACCAAACAATATGGAGTTGCTTTCATTTGTAATCAAAAGCAGAGAATAAGCTGGGAATTTTTATAAAATCTGCATTTATTAAGCAGAATATATATATATACACACACACATACAAACCCCATTTCCAGAAAAGTTGGGATATTTTCCAAAATGCAATAAAAACAAAAATCTGTGATATGTTAATTCACGTGAACCTTTATATAACTGACAAAAGTACAGAGAAAAGATTTTCAATAGCTTTACTGACCAACTTAATTGTATTTTGTAAACGTACACAAATTTAGAATTTGATGGCTGCAACACACTCAACAAAACTTGGGACAGAGTTAAAATAAGATTGAAAAGTGCACAGAATATTCAAGTAACACCAGTTTGGAAGACTCCACATTAAGCAGGCTAATTGGTAGCAGGTGAGGTATCATGACTGGGTATAAAAGTAGCGTCCAACAAAGGCTCAGTCTTTGCAAGTAAGGATGGGTCGTGGCTCACCCCTTTGTGCCAAAATTCGTGAGAGAATTGTTAATCAGTTCAAAAGGAACATTTCTCAACGCAAGATTGCAGAGAATTTAGGTCTTTCAACATCTACAGTACATAATATTGTGAAAAGATTCAGAGAATTCAGAAACATCTCAGTGCATAAAGGGCAAAGTCGGAAACCACTGTTGAATGCGCGTGATCTTCGAGCCCTCAGGCGGCACTGCCTAAGAAACCATCATGCTACTGTGACAATTATAGCCACCTGGGCTCGGGAGTACTTCGGAAAACTATTGTCACTCAACACAGTCCGTCGCTGCATCCAGAAATGCAACTTGAAACTGTATTACGCAAGGAGGAAGCCATACATCAACTCTATGCAGAAACGCCGGCGAGTTATCTGGGCCCGAGCTCATCTCAGATGGACCAAAGGACTGTGGAACCGTGTGCTGTGGTCAGATGAGTCCACATTTCAGCTAGTTTTCGGAAAAAACGGGTGTCGGGTTCTCCGTGCCAAAGATGAAAACGACCATCCAGATTGTTATAAGCGGAAGGTGCAAAAGCCAGCATCTGTGATGGTATGGGGGTGCATCAGTGCCCACGGCATGGGTGAATTGCATGTATGTGAAGGTAACATTGACTCTGAGGCATAAATTAGGATTTTAGAGAGACATATGTTGCCATCAAGGCGACATCTCTTCCTGGGACATCCAAGCTTATTTCAGCAGGACAATGCCAGACCACATTCTGCACGGGCTACAACAGCGTGGCTTTGTAGACACAAAGAGTGCGGGTGCTTGACTGGCCTGCTGCCAGTCCAGATCTATCTCCTATTGAAAATGTATGGCGCATCATGAAGAGGAGGATCAGACAACGGAGATGAAGAGGAGGATCAGACAACGGAGACCACAGACTGTTGAACAGCTGAAGTCGTATATCAAGCAACAATTAGTATCCTCAGTTCCAAAACGTTTAAAAAGTGCTATTAAAAGGAAAGGTGATGTAACACAATGGTAAACATGCCTCTGTCCCAACTTTTGTTGAGTGTGTTGCAACCATCAAATTCTAAATTTGTGTATGTTTACAAAATACAATTAAGTTGGTCAATAAAACTATTGAAAATCTTTTCTTTGTACTTTTGTCAGTTAAATAAAGGTTCACGTGAATTAACATATCACAGATTTTTGTTTTTATTGCATTTTGGAAAATATCCCAACTTTTCTGGAAATGGGGTTTGTGGATGTACGTGTGTGTGTGTGTGTGTGTGTGTGTGTGTGTGTGTGTGTCTATATATATATATATACACACACACACACAGAATTCCCATCAATGTCATCTGACAGCTTTGCAATAACCTGAAACTGGGCAGAACTAGTCATATAAATGGTGTGCCTGAAACAGAAGATCAAATGTTGGTATTCTGCAGCAAGATATTCACATCTTGACTACCCAAAACCTTTCCCTCAAATACCACCTGCTAAGAGATGAGTGAAATACTTTATGTTTTTGTGGCTTACTACAGCTTAACAACTCAAAAACGAAGAAGGATCTAGTGCTTTCCTGGTGTATCTGACGAATAAACTCCCCTCGGGCTTCCAGCTGGGTATAGATATCATCTATAACCGATGTTTCAATGACAAACTCTGCCACCCCTGAATGAAGATGGCAGAGTTGTGCCCAGCGAGAAGCCCAAGAAAAGTTTATTCATAACTTAAAAGGCATCTAACATGATCCAGAACAAAGCAGTTACATAAGCAGATACCCAATCTACCATCCTAGACAACCAATCATCTACCACCAGCATACTGTGGCTGCAATTTGTTCCATTACAGAGTGAATGCACTGCAAGAACTTACCAGAGCTTCTCTTGGGAGAACCTCTCAAAGGTGCATAGATCACTCCTCCAAGTCAGAGAACACCAAGATTTGGAAACCCTTTTTACTGTCAGCACACCTAAAAACTAGAACTATCTATCCAACATCATTGTAGAGTATACAGACTACAAAGGCTGCATTTCAGAAGTGGCTACCATCATCTCTCCAAGGGCAACTATGAGTGGGCAATAAACACTGGCCTTGACAACAGACCTATGTGCAAGATATGCTACATATCAGCAGTGAAAATGGGCACAAGATAGTAACTTAGTTGATGAATTAAATGCTTTGAAAGGAAGTTAAATAATTTAATTTGTTTGGTGTTGGAAGCAAGCCTGCTTGATATGGATGCAAAATAGTTCACTGCTTCAGAATGTTCGAGCAAAAGTGTCATTTTTTGATCAGCAGTGGAGAATAAAAAGGATTTGTCCTCAGGGAGATTTGAATATTCAGAACATGAAGTCAAATAACAACTTTCACCCAACCTGATAGGAAGTGGTTAAGAAATGTCAAACCGGTTTGCATAACCTTTGCAAGTAGCTCTTCCTACTTGTCCCACTTTTTCTGCTTGGCAGTGTTTCCTTACTCTTGCTATTTTCACAGTCCATGCTAGAGTAGAGTGAATGAATAACGGGAAAAGTAATGCTATCCCTTTTAAGTTAATTGAAGTGATGCCACTCAAACTGTAATAGCACTTCCAGTGACACCAATTTCAACTCCTTCTGGTGAGAATTGTTGTTCATCAGCCCCACCCCACCCCCAAGTACCTACTATAGCTTACCTACAACACAAAATCTAGCAGAAATCCGTAAGTTTTTTTTTAAAATTCCTTCATTGGGGCTATCATTGACAATGCTACTAGATTGCTCCTGAACCAAACGATAGGTAAGAGTTAACCACAATGATGTGACTGGAGTCACATTCTTACTAGACAGGGTAAGGACAGTAACTTTAATTCCCTGAAAGACACTCATGAACCAGAGAGGTTTCCACGACAACCCAGTAGCAGTTTCATGGTTACTGTTACTGAGCTGTATATTGTGGACCAGTGATCCAAAATGTTAGCTTGCTTTCTATCTCCTCAGAGATCATCAATCCTGCCAAGTGCGTCCAGCATTTTTGTTTCAAATTTGGTTGAGGTATTTGGCAGTAAACCAGTGAATATAAGTTCAAATCCCACATGAGCAATCTGAAATTTTAAATTTGGTTCAAACAGAAATCTAGAAATAAAAACTATAAATAATTATGCAATTGGCAAATGAAAATTCACAATTGGCAAATGGAAATTCACAACTGATTCACGACCTTCACTTAGTGAATAAATCTGATTCCTGATAGGCCCAGGCCAGATGCAAGCCAAGTTCCACATGCCAAAATGGATGATTTTGAATTCTTGTCCCAAAGTGACCAACCATGCCATTTAGTTCTATCAGACTGTTTTCATTTTTGAAAAAAATGACACAAAGGACACTGACAACGAGCAATGAACATCAACCTTTCATTCGGTTCCCACATAGAGAAATATTTCAATCACATTAGTTGTAATGCCCACATTATTTGGGTCTTTTTTGTATGTAACCAGAAAAGGAATCTATACCCAACTAAAACTGATTTACATTCAGACTATCATCATCAGTTTCAGGGGATGACAAACTAAAACTGGATACAATCCAGGTGGATTCTTAAATGCTTCTAAAGAATCTGCATTTTACAAAGTATTGCTACACCCACAGAACAATAACTTGTTTTTCCTCTTTACAGGGATTCTCTCAGCTTTTACAGCAGGTCATTTACTGTAACGCACAATGAGCTAAGAGAGAAGTGAGAATAAATTAGCATTTTCTAATTTGTTGGTGTTGTAACATAACTGAAATATAGTCTTCGGTTGTTGCACAACTTGGATTACACTGTTCAACAACAGTAAACTCAGGCTGGAGGAACAACACCTTATATTCCATCTGGGTCGCCTCCAACCTGATGGCATGAACATTGACTTCTCAAATTTCCACTAATGCCCCACCTCCCCCTCGTACCCTATCTGTTATTTATTTATATACACACATTCTTTTTCTCTCTCTCCTTTTTCTCCCTCTGTCCCTCTCACTATACCCCTTGCCCATCCTCTGGGCTTCCCCCCTCCCCCTTTTCTTTCTCCCTAGGGCTCCCGTCCCATGATCCTCTCATATCCCTTTTGCCAATCACCTGTCCAGCTCTTGGCTCCATCCCTCCCCCTCTTGTCTTCTCCAATCATTTTGGATCGCCCCCTCCCCCTTCCACTTTCAAATCTCTTACTAGCTCTTCTTTCAGTTAGTCCTGACAAAGGGTCTCGGCCCGAAACGTTGACTGTACCTCTTCCTAGAGATGCTGCCTGGCCTGCTGCATTCACCAGCAACTTTTATGTGTGTTGCTTGAAATTCCAGCATCTGCAGATTTCCTCGTGTAACGGTAAGCTCGCCCTGTTTCCCTGTCCATTTGTATTCTGAAGAGGTAGTATGCCCTATCAGTCACCGATCCTGTGCTGCCTGTCAATTAGCAGTCCATTCATTGTCTTTATTCCATAATCTTTACTACTCTTATATACTATAATTACCAATATGAGTTTTGACATGCCCATCCAGCAGATATAAAACAAATACATTCCCCATTCCCCCACTGGGTGACTCTTGGCATTCTCTTTGCACTAATTACTTATTTGTTTTTTTAAATTTTAACTTGTAGTAATATTTATGTCTTGTACTGTACTGCTGCCACAAAACAACAAATTTCACCACATATCAGTGATAATAAACTTAGTTTTGATTCTGATTCAAATGTAACACTCTCATCCACAGACACCAGTTGAAGGATAACATAAATCAGATCATTTAGGATTAAGATAAGGGTGTCAACTTTAAAGGAATTTCCAGAAAGGGAATCAGTCCAACATTATTTTGAATCTATTGGAAGATTTAACGATAGTGAATGACAAATGTTCAATTCACTACACCATCCTATTTCTTCTTACATTGTGGATTCTCAGCAACAATCAAAGCATTGAGTTTCAAAAGAAATTATATATTTGAAGCATTAATGTTAAAATGGTTTCAGATTAAAATAATTTTTATCTTCATTTTCTTCAATTTATATTCCAGATGATTGGTTATGTTTGGCTGTGAAATCAAAACACTTCATATGTTAAAAAGCTCCAGTCATAATAAAAACAAGGCAAATGTGTACTCTGTCGTTACATTGCACCAGACTTGACAGCATGCTAAACTGAGGCTGTGTTTGCCCTCTTAGAAAAGGATGAACAAAAATGTGAACAAAAGCAGGGTTATTCACGCCAATGTCAAGGCTAACACAAGAGAAAGACACCAAACAGCAACTTGCATTAATGCAAATTTTCCTCCTATCTTCATCCACACATATATATTCAGGAGCAACTTACAGAAGATTGAACCAAAATCTCTACAAGCTAAACCACACTGTAGTTTGAAATACCTCTTAAAAATGTCAAACACATCAACTACTGTTATTTTGGAACCATGTATGAAAATTGGGTGTCATATTTCCCATATTACAAGTGATTGTTTTGCATGTTTCATTGGACAGTAGTTGACATTAACAAAATCTCATTGTTGTGTATCACTGGCTTCATAACTGCTAAATGAATAGTTGTAATAACCAAATCAATTCTTTAGCCCTCCTGGAATGATGATTACTACCATTGGAGTATGCATCTTATTTACTGAATCTTGCTTCAGAAATTGTTTTTTCTTTTTAATTAGAGATAATCTGACCCAACAACCCTTGCTGCCCAATTACATCCATGAGACTAATTAACCTTCTAAGCTGCACTTCTTTGGAATGCGGGAAGAAACTGGAGCACCCAGAGGAAATCGACACAGTCACAGGGAGAACATATAAACTCCTCACAGACATCGGCGGAATTGAACCCAGGTCAATGGTGCTGTAACAGTGTCACACAAACCACTATGCTATCAGAGTATCCATTCTTTACCTATCTAAAAAGCTACTTTCAATCACTACTGATCTAATAATACCTTAAATATTACTTGGTTGCTTGATCACGTACAAAATTATTTTTAAGTTTGAAAATGACCAACAATCCACAAATAGTTCAAACTCGTATAAAGCGCTTGTTTTAAAGGGTCATCTTAACCAGAAAGACCGGAAGAACTGGAACGTTGCATTCATGTACTCATTTCTCATTCTAAATTCATTTGAATTGCAGTAGTATGAAATTGGAAAGCAACTGAAAATCAGTAAAGATTGTGACCTATTGTTAACCGAATTCTGGTCAGCTAACTTGCAAGGAAGCATGCCAATTTTATGCTGCCTGCTTCCTCCCAAGAATGTAATACTCATCAGTGATCGCCTAGCTGGTACCGGGCTAGGTGGGAATACTCGCACCATTGTTAGTTATTCAGCCTCAAAGCCAACCTCAACATTTTAGGAAAGGAGAACATTTTGGTTAGAGTCAAAACTATCAGCTATTCCACACTAAATTTGATCTGGTAAATGCAGGAAGTCACAAGAGCCCACTTCCATTGCATACTGCTTTACTACTATACAAGACTCAGAATGGTGATGAAGCTGAAAATTTGATGCAGCAAGGGGATGAGGCGTAGTTTTGGTATTTTATTTCTATCTAGTGATTTAATCAAATAAGTGGAGATATGGCAAGGTATCAAGTGCCATTTATATACATTTTATACTAGGTGGGCACCCCAGGTCAGCCATAGATGCAGCTGGAAGAACCTCAACTTCATCCTTTGGAGCTTGATTACAAGCTGTTATTACTGTGATCCATATACAAAGCTGAGTGTTAGGGATATGGTCCATTTCAGGCAGCTCAAGGGAGAGCAGGCAGACAGGGAGTAGGTAGCCAAAAAAAACAATGAAGAGTAGGCTGGTAGATTGAAAGGGCAGCCTAATCTCCATGTTCTGATTTTGAGGTGAGTTTTTTTTCCTGGGGAACGCAGCCATAGCTAAGATCATAGCACATAGAGTCATTGAGCTAAGTAGGGGAAGGAGTAGCAGAGGTAATATAACAATAGTTACAGGGATTTCTATAGTTAAAGGCGCATTTTTGGCTTTTCTGTGGTCAGTGATGTGATTCCACCATAAAATGTTGCTTCTTGTTGCTATAGTCAAGGGTATCAAGTGATTTAGAGGCAGGCAGTGAATAACCAGAGGTCATGGTCCACTTCAGAACAAATGAGATAGGCAAAAAAAAGGTACAAGTCCTGCAGAGAGTTTTTTCTTTAAAAGGAGTCAGGAAACAGATTTAGAAGCAGGACCTCATGGATGGCAAACTCTACCATGAGCAAGAAAAAAAAAGCACAGGGCAGACAAGCCACTGGAGAAAATATTTTAGATTTTTTGGAGCAATGGAGAACACGCCAGGGGATAAGCGATCTTGATAGGACACAAGGATTGAGATTCAACAGAATTGGGACAAATGGAAGGGAAAAAAAACAAAATGGACATGGAACGCCAAAAATTAGAGAGCTTGTCAGAGCAAACAAAGGTTAGAGGATGGGTAAAGGAGCCTGGTTGCACTTGATGGAGCATCCAAATGCAGTGAACACGGCACATTAGCAGATGTCCTGATAAACTATCTCGACCCCAAACCTCAACTGGCCATTATCCTCCATAGATACTGCCTTACCCACTGAATTCCTCCAGCTTTTTGTTTTCTTCTCTATATTCCCAGCATCTGCAGTCTCGTGTCTCTAGGACTTTAGTTTAACGTCCCAGGATTTACACTCATGATAGAGAAGTGGAACCTAAGGAAAGCAGTGAGATTTTTAATGAATATTTCTTTTCAGTGGTTACTGCGGAGAAAATAATGGAAGTCTATAAAATGGGGAAATGAATTTTGTCATCTTGGACCACACACGAATATATGTGACATCATGACTCTATGAAAGAAAGAGGGGTACCGATGTTAATCAAATAAATATTTGCACATGTAAAAGGGATCGTCAAATTAGGGTATCTGGACTATGTTCCTATGACTGGAACATCCACCTATGAAGCTTAAGTGCCAATCATAACTTCTTACCAAATCTTCCTCCTCCACAAAACCAGCCTTTTTACATATGGTTATTTGGCCCATTCAGTACATACCACCTTCCAGCAAAGCAATCCCATCAGTCTCATTTCCCATCTTAATTCCCCGAAGCCATGCAAATTTGTTTTACTCCTTCTGGTTTACAAGCTGTAAAAGATGTACTGAATTTGTGCATGCAAGTGAGAAATTAAATTAAAACAAGGTCTAATTAAGTTGAGTAATCTGAAACTCACCCTATTTAATACAGCTAAAAAACAAAGTTTTTGATTGAGTCTTCGATATAGTCAATTTTAAAAAACATTGATCAATTTGAAGGAGAGTACTTTTTAAACGTAGTCCATTCCCAAAATAAGTGGCATGTGCCAGTGTATTATTGTTACAAAGAAAGAATTACTGGTGCAACAAAATCACGATTCCTCACTATTATTCTTTTTGTGCACATGAAAGATGTGTATATACATCCTGACACACGCACAAACATAAACATACACAAAGTTCCGCACAAGTGCTTTGCCCAACACTCCAGCCACACACCTGACCCACAATTCCAATCTCAACTCTGGCCGCATACCTGATCCACATTTCCATGTGGATGGATCAAAACACTAAATAGCTGAAAGCTCTTAAGATTCCACTTGGCTCAGAGATCAAACTCATCCGTGTAATTCTTTTCTTTTCTTAACATGTATATTATCAAAATAAAAGGCAAGAATACCAGGTTTAAGGAACTCTGGTTTTCGAGAGATATTAAGGCCCTGGTTAACAAGAAGGGGGTGCATAGCAGGTATAGGCAGGCAGGAGAATATGGGGCTCGGGAAGTATAAAAAATGCAAGAGAACACTTAAGAAGGAAATCAGGAGGGCTAAAAGAAAGCATGAGGTTGTTCTTGCGGATGAGGTGAAAGAGAATTCCAAGTCATTCTACAGAAGAAAGAGACAAAATTGGTCCTCTTGAAGTTCAGAGTGGTCATCTATGCATGCGCCAAAAGGAGGAGCAGGTTTTTGCTGTCTTGAGGAAAATCAGGATAGATAAGGAAAATTAGCATTGATAAATCCCCCCCCCGTCATGACAAGGTGTTCCCTCGGACCCTGTGGGAGTCTAGTACAGAAATTTCAGGGACACTAACAGAGATATTCAAAACGTTTGTAGCCACGAGTGAAATACCAGAGGATTGGAGGATAGCTAATGTTGTTTCGTTGTTTAAGAAAGGCTCTAAGTCAGGAAATTATAGACTGGTGAGCTTAACTTCAGTAGAAGGTAAGTTATTGGAAGATAATATATGCGACTGGATAAATAAGTATTTGAATAAATAGGGACTGATTAGGCATAGACAACATGGCTTTGTGCATAGTAGGTCGAGTCTAACCAATCTTACAGAGCTTTTCGAGGAAGTTACCTGGAAAATTGATGAAGGCAAGGCAGTGGACGTTGTCTACATGGACTTGAGCAAGGCATTTGACAAGGTTCTGGTTCCGCATGGGAGGTTTTCAAGAAGGTTCAGTTGTTTGGCATTCAAGGTGAAGTAGTAAACTGGATTAGACACTGGCTTTGAAGGAAAACCCAGAAAGTGGTAGTAGACGATTGCCCCTCTGACTGGAAGTCTGTGACTAGTGACATGCCACAGGGATCAGTGCTGGGTCCATTGTTGTCAACTATATCAACTATCTGGATGATAATGTAGTAAACTGGATCAACATATTTGCAGGTGATACCAAGATTGGTGGCGTAGTGGACAGCAAAAAGGGCTATCAAAGCTTGCAGTAGGATCTGGACCAGCTGGAAAAATGGGCTGGAAAATGACAGATGGAATTTAATGCAGACAAGGGTGAGGTGGTACACTTTGGGAGGACAAACCAAGGTAGGCCTTACATGGTGAGTGCTGGGACACTGAGGAGTGCAATTGAACAGAGGGATCTGGGAATACAGGTCCATAATTTGTTGAAAATAGTGTCACAGGTAGATAGGGCTGTAAAGAAAGTTTTGGCAAATTGGCCCTCATAAATCAATGTATTGAGGATAGGAGTTGGGATGTTATACTGAAGTTGTACAAGACATTAGTGAAGCCTAATTTGGAGTATTATGTGCAGTTCTGGTCATCTACCTACAGGAAAGTTACCAAGAAGATTGAAAGAGTGCAGAGAAAATTTACAAGGATGTTGCCAGGACTTGAGGAGGTGAGTTATAACGCAAGGTTGAATAGGTTAGGACTTTATTCCACAGAGTGTAAAGAGGATGAGAGGAGATTTGATAGACATATACAAAACTGTGAGGGGTTATAGATAGGTGTAAGGGGTTTCTTCTTTATGTTACTGCATAGGCTAATTAAAATGATTTCTTTGTTATGTTAACTGCTGAGAAAGTTCTCCCACTAGCAGCTTGTTTGGGTTACATTATTGATAAGAGAGCAAATGAATCAAATGGGATAAATGTTATTCTTTCTAGTGTGTCTGTAAGTTATTGTGATACGCGGGTTTTTGGGGAGAAGGCGCGATGGAGAGTGAGAGAATGGACAAGGTGCTGTGAGCCAGTTAACGGGGTCGGACCCTGAGCAGCAGTCCGAGGTCCCGGGTTCTCGGTGAGGAGAGGAGACGGAGACAGACTCGTGTACAGCATCTGGTCGACCACCGTGGTTGGTCCCAGGCGGCAGGTCGAGGTGGTCAGAGGGGATCGAATGGTTACTACAGGATCGTTACTAGAGCTCCAACTGTTGTACACGAACTTTGATAAGTGTGGCTCCTTTTATTTTCCTTTTATATTTTATCTCTATTAATTATATAGTTCCAGTAATATCTATAAACTGTAATTCATTTAATCGTATCTGGTGTATTGTCTGTTATTTGGGCGGGATGGGGTACATCACACAGCATCCACACAAACTTAATTACCCAGTTTGGTGGGGCCGAGGGCTGTTTCCCTAGACGACAGCGAGTTGAGCGACCCTGAAGCTTGCCGGGGGGGCTACATAGGGTAAAGGAAAGCAGGCATTTTCCACTGAGGTTGGGTGAAACTAGAACTAGAGGTCCTGGGTTAAGAGTGAAAAGTGAAATGATTAAGGCAACATGAGAAGGAACTTCTTCACTTAGAGGGTGATGAGAGTGTGGAATGAGCTGACAGCATACGTGGTGGATGTAAGTTCAATTTCAACATTTAAGAGAAATTTGAATAGGTACATGGATGAGAGGGGAATAAAGGACCATGGTCTGGGTATATGTCAATGGAACAAGGCACATTAATAGTTCAGCATGGACTAGATGGGCCAAAGGGCCGGTTTCTGTGTTCTATGACTCTATATATTTGATTTATTTTTATATTATAATCACACATAGATCAGCAAAGACAATACTGCAAACACCTGTCCACATACCAGTTACTGAGGAGCTGGTCTAGACCATTTAACATTCCACCTGAAAGTCAGTGAGAACACAAACATCACTTTCTCTACGCTGCAACGAAAACACGTACAAAATGTGGAGGTTAATCCAGCAAATTTAATCAAGAAAAAAGGCCAACAAGATCGCTCAGTAATCGTCGTTAGCCTGTGATACCATGACATTTAAATTTAAATATGAAGTCTGTGGATTGCGATGAAGCAGTGCGGCACAGATCAAGTAGAACAACATGAAAGATCTTTTAGTGACTTAACTGATAGGGCTATTCATTAGTTTGGCACTGCAAAGCTTTGTTTAGCACCACTGTGTATTTGAAGTTGGTGGTTGTCAAACATGACAGAAATGTAAGTCACAATGACTTTAACAAACAAATTAAGTGTCTAATTATTCTTTTGCCCTCAAGTCCAAGGAATTGATTTGAACAAATGGATTCAATGCAAATAAAGAATTGCAATTTGTATTGGGCTTATCAGAGTTCTGAACTCTGAAAACAAGCAAGACGATCTTTGCAATGAAGAAGTACACTACATGATGACACAGACAGATGTGGACATTGACAACTTCTCGTATATGAATCGTGTGCAAATCCACACCAGATGCTTTTCAATATACAATAAATGACTAATAAAAAATATTTGATAGAAGGCAACTGATGCAAATTGTGCAAGTATACCAAAAAGTAATCAATTCATCAAAGGGGGAGGGGGCATTTTCTTTATCTGTCATTATTATATCATAAAAATGAAACTTCTAAAGGTTACAGCTGCTGAAACTTGTGAAGAGTGAAGAAGATCTGTACCAGTTCCAAGAATAGTCTCTAATAGAAATCAGTAGATACCACCACTGCTTGGAAAAGGTAACAAAATATCCACAGAGCATCAAGAAAATACATTTGAAGCATAGGGTATATATGAAGTCTATCACATTAATTTCCAAAATATATTGTTTGTTAGCTGCTTCTGTCCCAATTTGTCCTTTATTTGCTCGTCAAAGGTGACACAGTTAAGCAAAACTTAATTGCAAAATCCTCATCCTTCAAATTTTCAACTTTCCCTCTCTCTTTAACTGATTCAGCAGTGACCCTCTGACTCATCTAAGCTTCACCAATTTTGTCCTCAAATTTGACCTGCATCCCTTTGGCAGCCATGCTTTCAGTTCACAGCCCATTTGCCTTATTCATTTCTCCCTTAAAACTCATCACTTTTGGTCCTTAAGTGGCTTGGCACCAATCTTTTGTTTTACGAGTACTTCTGTGATATACCCATGGATATCTTTTGATGTTAAATGCACTTTCCACATGTATGTGATTGGGACAGTCTTAAAGCTTAATTTAATTTTCAGCATGCTTATGTAGTTACGCCAATTTTCACAGGTCAGTTTCAAAATATATTTTAATATCATTGTACATAATCTATCATTCAAGAGTCACCACCATGATTCTCCATTAATGCACAATTTCCTCACAACATACATGTTTCTCAGGTGTTTCACATTCTGATGAACTTTTGAATTGTAGTTGCTGTTGTTAACGTTGGAAAATAGAAGTCAATTTGTGGACAACAATCTCCCACAAAGAGCAATATGAGAGAGATCAGACAGCCGGCTCTTCTTCTGTTGAATAAGGAAGAAGTACTGACCAGAGTATCAGCGAAATCTCTTTTGCTCTTAGTCATAATGCCATACAGCCAGCCGGTGCTGTAGTGGCATCAGTACCGGACTTTGAGGCGAATAGTCTCGGGTTCGAATCCAGCTGGCTCCTTGCATGATTTCCATCCATGCTGGATTGAGCACTGAGCTAGCGACTTGGCCTCATAAAAAAGATACAGGTTTCCCCTGCCATCTGAAGGTAGAGCGTTCCTGTGAAACGGTTCGTAAGCCGAAATGTCGTAAAGCGAAGAAACAATTACCATTTATTTATATGGGAAAAATTCGTAAGCGTTCGCAGACCCAAAAATAACCTACCAAATCATGCCAAATAACACATAAAACCTAAAATAACAGCAACATATAGTAAAAGCAGGAATGATACGATAAATACACAGCCTATATAAAGTAGAAATACTTTTCCACAATCATTACTGAACTGTTCTCCGCAGTGAAAATCTCGCGCAAGCGCCGTCAGCAGAAAATCTTGCGCAAGCGCTCTTGGCAGAAACACGGGGCAAGCGCTCTCCAGTAACCTTTAAGCTATGAAGCTGCCAAATCATACCAAATAACACGTAAAAATACACAGCCGATATAAAGTAGAAATAATTTATGTACAATGTAGTATCACTTACTGGAATGGGTTCAGCACTGAGCACACTGATAATGGTGCGTTAGACTGAGTTGTCGCGGGTTGGGTGGTGAGTGGCCCCCACCCTCCAGGCCGCTGACAGATACCGAACTGCGAAGCATGCAGGGGTACAGCGGTATCCGGGAGGCATCCAGCACATCTTTAAGAAAAAAGTTGAAATAGACATGCTAATTAATTACATGTCAGGTGGCACCTAATTAATTAGCATGTTTATTTCGGCTTTTTTCTTAAAAGATGTGTTGTGTGCCTCCCGGCTACTACTGCATTCTCTGCGAGTCAGTACAATATTTGTCCAGGGCCTGGGTGTTGGGGTGGTGGGACACGGGGGTGTCATCTCATCGTCGATCATGGCAGGCAGCTCATCTTCTCCTATGACTGCCTGCCTCGATGTCGAAGGTCAAGGTTCGTTGTCTGCTGTGGCTAATGTGGAAGGCTTGCTTGACCGCTGAGCCTCACACATTTTTCTATCATACAGTTCTTTATAAGGACTCAAACCATCCTGCAAATATCCCCTAAACCTACGTACCCTTTCAAAATTAAAGTCGTACTTTATCATTGCAGCGAAAATCTCACAGAGTCACTTTCGGTCCGTTCGCTACTGCATTCGGTTTCGATTGTTATCCTTCCCTCTTCCAATTGCATCAGCTCTTCATCTATCAGTTCTTGGTCATGGGATGCCAAAACCTCCTCAACATCATGTTTGTCATCTTCCACAAGCCAAACTCACTTAGTCCTTACTTCGTTCATCACGATCAAAACGCTTAATTATGTCTAGTTTTACACTAAGTGCAACACCCTTACGAGCTCTTTTAGGCTTTTTCAATACCTTAGAACTCATCTTGCAAACGGCTGCTCACAGGCACGTGTTTAAGCAATGCCAGTGAGAATGCAGTTCCAAATCCGGGGGACAGCGGCTGCTCGGGGCGCGCAGCGCACTGCCTTTTATGGTGCGCTGATTTTTTTGCGCGCTGCTTTTTTTTCGTAACAGTGAAATCACCTTCTGAAAGCGAAAACAGGGTACTAATGTAGGTCTTTCGTAACAGTGAGGTTTCGTAAAGCAAACGTTCGAAAAGCAGGGTACACCTGTAAATGTAATGAAATGGTTCCCAATGCATCATAAGGCACAGAAAGGAACAACAATAGTGCCATAGGATCATTTACATCCATCCAAGAGGTCAGGTGTGATTTTGATCATCAGAAGTGTAGTGTGTTTAACTTTGGCACTAAGTATTTCCTTTGGTGCTTGAATGCTAACAAGGCTTTTATGTGCAAAAATCCATAGTATTATAAAGGTAGCAAATATTTCTCCATTCTCCAATTGAAGTAGGTCTGGAGTTAAAGAGTTAAATTTTTCACAAAGAATATATACATTTGTAATCAACATTTCAATGTCAGAGCACAGGAAAGCAACTACAGGTATAAAGTCACTGGGTCAATATTCCGGTAGCAGAACCAAAATCCTCTGCTCAAGCAATATTATCAAAGCTGGAAAATAGTTAATCTTCCAAATGAGCTGTATGTTTGCTCATAACACCTTAACCATGCACATGTGTGTGTGTGTTTGTTATAAGACCATAAGACAAAAGAGCAGAAGTCAGCCATTCGGCCCATCGAGTCTGCTCCGCCATTTTATCATGAGCTGATCCATTCTCCCATTTAGTCCCACTCCCCTGCCTTCTCACCATAACCTTTGATGCCCTGGCTACTCAGATACCTACCAATCTCTGCCTTAAATACACTCAATGACTTGGCCTCCACTGCCGCCTGTGGCAACAAATTCCATAGGTTCACCTCCCTCTGGCTAAAAAATTTCTTCGCATCTCTGTTATGAATGGGTGCCCTTCAATCCTTAAGTCATGCCCTCTCATTCTAGACTCCCCCATCATGGGAAACAATTTTGCCACATCCACTCTGTCCATGCCTTTCTACATCCAAAATGTTTCTATGAGGTCCCCCCTCATTCTTCTAAACTCCAAGGAATACAGTCCAAGAGCAGACAAACGTTCCTCATATGTTAACCCTCTCATTCCCAGAATTATTCTAGTGAATCTTCTCTGAACCCTCTCCAACATCAGTACATCCTTTCTTAAATAAGGAGCCCAAAACTGCCCACAGTACTCCAAGTGAGGTCTTACCAGTGCCTTATACAGCCTCAACATCACATCCATGCTCCTATACGCTATTCCTCTAGAAATGAATGTCAACATTGCATTCGCCTTCTTCACCACCGACTCAGCCTGGAGGTTAACCTCAAGGGTATCCTGCATGGAGACTCCCAAGTCCCGTTGCATCTCAGAACTTCGAATTCTCTCCCCATTTAAATAATAGTCTGCCCGTTTATTTCTTCTGCCGAAGTGCATAACCATACACTTTCCAACATTGTAATTCATTTGCCACTTCTTTGCCCATTCTCCCAATCTATCCAAGTCTCCCTGCAGACTCTGTTTCCTCAGCACTACCGGCCCCTCCACCTATCTTTGTATCATCAGCAAACTGAGCCACAAAGCCATCTATTCTATAATCCAAATCATTGATGTACAATGTAAAAGGAAGCAGCCCCAACACGGACCCCTGTGGAACACCACTGATGGGATTTTAATGAGATTTGAGGTATAATTAGGAAGCAAAAAGCCTTGCATTTATATTGTCTTTCATGTCCATTTCGGGATGTCCCAACATGCTTTATACCCAATAAAGTATTTCAAAATGTAGTTTAAGTTCAGCAAGTGGCAAGGGTTGTAACAACAAACAAGCATTGCTGCATCCAGATTCCATCCTTCCCTCTGGCGCTGCAGCTGGGTTTCCTCTGGATCTTTCAGTTTCCTTTTCATGTGAAAGGTATGCTGGTGAATTAATTAATTGCTATAAATTACTCCAAATGTAGGTTAGCATTAGGAGAATTAGGATGGAATTGATGGGCACATGAGGGAGAATGAGTTACAGTACAACACGATGGAGAGTGGGATTACCCCAGCTGAATGTCATAAGAAAATGTGATAAATATTGGTGAGGCAGAACATGGAAAATGGGGACATATCTATGAGCTCAAAGAATTAAACCTGATTAAATATTTGTGTGTATTGCTGTTCTTTGTATTGTCAAAATATCCAGCTCTTATGTTTAATGTTTTTTTTTTCAAATTAAACAACATGAATTTAAAGAGCAATTCACTTCCTTTTTCTCTTTAAATGCTTTTCTAATTAGTTACCTCAATCAATGGTTCAGTATTTATCTGCAGTTAATGACTGTGATTCTGAATAGAATTACGATTATAATTTTTTTGATGCATAATATAATGAATGGAAAAGATGCACAAGAATTGGCAATGTAAAGTATGATGGGCTAAAATTACATTGACACAAGTGCATGAAAGCATTAACACTACCCGTTGAGTTCCTCCTGTCCTTTGAGTATTGCTACATTAATACCAGATTTTAATTACTTTTTAAATCCAGCGTCTGTTTATACAAGTTTTAAAATTCTTATTGAGAAATAAGTGGTGGTTTAAAGTAGCTTTAAACTAGCTCGCAGTTTTGAAGGTAATCAGAGATAAAACTGCAGAAGTTAACAAAATTAACTAAATTTTGGAAGTGGACCACTAGGCTACAACATCTGTGGCAATCCACTTTATAATGCCCTACCAATGACACATCTGTTTAAAAAGACATTATGGACTTTTCTTCCACATTATTACAACCTCTAACACTGCCAAAATAAAAGAGTAGTTTATTTCACTCCTTTAAACTTATGTTCAGTAATACCATTTTAATGACTGCTGCAAATTATTTTTCTGAACATTAGAGCACCTAACTCAAACACATGACTGACAAAGTTTTATATTAAAAAAACTTTCTAATGTTTTGGCATAACCAAAGAGCAAGATTCTTGTAAATCACCTTGATTAATCTCCTCTGTACGCTTTTCTAAATAGGTCTGACATTATTCCTAAAGTGTCGAAACAGGCTAAATGGCTTAGCTGAAGATTTGAATGGGTTTGAATTTGGCAGTTCATGACTTGCTTGATTTTTGACCTAAATATCTACTTCTTCAAGGTTTATCCAAATGGAGCCTCACAGCTCCAGGAATACAGGTTCAATTCTGGCATCTAGTGTTGTCTGTGGAGAGCTTGCACATTCTCCCTGCTCCTTTCTGGGCTTAACCCGGGTCTGGAAGGTTAGTTGACAACTGCAAATTATCCTGCAGTGCAAGTCAATGGGAAAAGGAATCAAAAGTGAAGGGATAGGCATGTGAAAGAGAGAACAAACACAAGCTGAAAGAAATTAAGGAGAGCGAATAGGACAAATAGGATCATTTCTTTCTTTTTAAATCTTTTTATTGAATAAGTATACAAAAAGGTAAACCATATAAACATTAATACAATGTTAAAATATAATAAAATTCCAGAAGGTATCAATACCAAAAAAAATACTACAATGTAATTTAAACATAAAAAACCAAGATAACATAATAGTATACTAAATTTTATATATATATCAATGGAAAAAAAAGAAAAAAAAAACCCCAAACAAAAACCCACCGTGCAACTAACTAAAAGCAAAGCAAAGCAATGGGCTAACTTGAAACCAAACAGAGTTAAACTTAAAATCACGTCCTCAATCCCGACCTCCATTAAAAACAGTGAAAAAAAACAAGAAGGGTATTTATTACATTAAATGAAAATATCGAATAAAAGGTCCCCAAATCTGTTCAAATTTAAATGAAGAATCATAAAGGTTACTTCTAATTTTCTCCAGATTCAAACATAAAATCGTCTGAGAGAACCAAAAAAAGGTAGTTGGAGCATTAAGCTCTTTCCAATGTTGTAAAATACATCTTTTCGCCATTAAAGTAAGAAATGCAATCATTCTACGGGCTGAAGGGGAAAGATTACTAGAAATTTTGGGTAGTCCAAAGATAGCAGTAATAGGGTGAGGAGAGATATCTATATTTAATACCTTAGAAATAGTATTAAAAATATCTCTCCAAAAAGTTTCCAAAGTAGGACAAGACCAAAACATATGAGTTAAAGAGGCTATCTGCCCCGAACATCTATCACAAAAAGGATTAATATGCGAGTAAAAACGCGCTAACTTATCTTTGGACATATGTGCTCTATGAACCACTTTAAATTGAATTAGGGAATGTTTAGCACAAATAGAGGAAGTATTAACTAATTGTAAAATCTGCCCCCAATCATCCACAGAAATGGTAAGCCTTAGCATTGGAGTTCGAATGAAATTGTTTCTCCTTCCAGAATTTAAAAAAACGTAGTCTGTCCCCCCTCCGTACATGGGTCTCTTGTAAAAATAAAATTTGTGCTTTAAGTCTCCAGAACACTTTAAAAACTTATTTCCTTTTAATAGGATGATTAAGACCGTTAGTATTCCAGGAGACAAAATTAATAATAGACTCCATAAATCCTAAAGTCAACCCACATCGAGGGGGATTGACGATAGGCTCGACCCACGAACCCGGAGAGGAAACAGAACATACAAAAGATACCGGGAAAAAGGACGCAACCAGTACTTCAACAATGTATATAGCCCAAAGAGAAAAAAACTAAAACGTGAAGCCCCTCCCACCACCCCCCACCCTAAGACCCCAAGGCAAAATCTAAAGCAGACCCGCCGGAAAGAAGCAAGCGCTAAAACTACCCCCATGACTTCCGGTATACACTCCCTAAAAAAAAGGTATAAATATGAAAAAGATCAGCTAATTGTAAAACAGTAAAAAAGTAAAAAAAAAGGTAACTCAATTAAAATACACACACAACAGAACAAAAGCCAGAAAATATATATTAAAAAAAACCACAATAAACCCCAAACCCATGAATAAACAAAACAACAAGAAAAAATAAGATTATTAACATAAACTAGTTATAAAAAACAAAACAAAATAAAATTTTTAAAAAACTACAAAATTTAAGGCCACACAGGAAATACGTAAGATGACAAACAGGAAGTAACTACCCAGAATCCCCTGGGAAAAGAAAGAAATGACGCAGTTAAAAAGAAAGTTTAGCAACCATATTAAGAAATCAAAACATAAACTTTTCTGCCCAAATAGGGCACGAAAAAGTTAAAACCAACCAATTCACAGCCTCTGATCAACGGAGATAATTAAAAAAATAGCAATTAAGATGTTGAAGGTGACAATTGATCCAGATAACTCTGGGCATCCGATGGAGAATCAAAAAAACGAAAGGCTCCATCTGACATGCGAATCCTTAGATGTGCAGGGTACAGCAGCGCTGGTCTTAAATCCATCTTATAGAATTCCGACATCACAGATCTGTAGCGAACCCATTGGTCCCAGATTGGTTTACTGAAATCTTCCACGAATCGGAACTTAAGATCCGAAAAATCAATGAAACCTTTAGATCGAGCGACAAATAGGATCATTTCACTAGAAATCTGAATGCTCCTGATGAGCTAAATGACTTTATTAAAAATATAAGATGACATTTATCAATTTGGACTCCTTGGTCTTTATCCCAAAGTGATTATTGTGCCTATTTGGCTGTGGTGGTTATTCTTTACAAATTAGGTACTTTGAGTGGAGGTTTGGAATCAGCTACTTTCAGTGCTCAAATTGTTATTTTCATATGTTTTTGTCATATCTGATATCTGCTCAAGTATAGAAAGTGACCATTCAACCATTGTGCCATTTCCGGTGCATCAGAGCTCTCCAAGTCCAATTATAATTTTCTTCCCGATAAGTCTGTTTTCTTTCATTTTCTTCTTCTTCAAGTGTCAGTCAAATGTCCTCTTTAATCTCAATTGACTGAGCTTCAGTACACCTGTAGTAAGTCATTCTGCTTTCTTACGACATTTTGCATGGAGTAACTATCTTTATTTCAGGGGCTTTTTTGAAACATTAAAGGGGATCCCTTTAATCCCCTTCGATATTTTAACTTTCAACATAACTTTATTTCTATTAATATGGCATTTTTCCCATGGTCTCAGTATCCAGCATGATGCGCAAAAGGGCAGGATACCACCCACGCAGTCAGCTTTTATTGATTCACAATAACTTCTTACAGTTTTTACAGATGTGCAAGTGCCACAAAATTATTTTTACTGTTTTATGGCGAGGAATCCAACATACTTGAATTGCCTACTTTCACTCCATTAGTTGTTCACACTTCCATTCGCTTTTTCCTCATAAATTTTAACTCAGCTAAATTAAGTTGCTACTATCTCCACCTGCATTGAGCACATCGCTGTATGATAAACACGAGAAATTCTGCAGATGCTGGAAATCCAAAGCAACACACACAAACACAATGTTGGAGGAACTCAGCAGGTCAGACAGCATCTATGGAAATGAAAGTCAAGGCTTCGGGCTGAGATCCTTCTTCAGGAATGGAAAGGAAGGGGGAAGATGCCAGATAAAAAGGTGGGGGGAGGGAAGAGGAGGGAAGGAGGATAGTAGAAGGTGATGAGTGAAGCCAGGTGGGTAGACAGCTAAAGGGAATGAGGAGAGGACCCAGGGGGCAGATAGGAGGTGAGAAAAGGCAAGAAGCCAGAGTGGGAATAGAAGGGAATTTTTTTTTTACTGGAAGGAGAAACCGATATTCATGCCATCAGGTTGGAGGCTACCCAGACAGAATATAAGGTGTTGCTCCTCCACCCTGAGGGTGGCCTTATCTTGGCACAAGCGGAGGCTATGGACCGACTGGTCAGAACAGGAATGGGAACTGGAATTAATGCTTGGCCACCTGAAAGTGCCGCATGTGGTGGATGGAGCGTAGATACCAGACGAAGTGGTCACCAATTTACGATGGGTCCCACCAATGTAGAGGAGGCCGCATTGGGAGCACCAAACACAATGGACGACACCAGCAGATTTGCAGGTGAATTGTTGCCTCACCTTGAAGAACTGTTTGAGGCCCTGAATGGAGGTGAGGGAGGAGGTGAACACTTAGGCTGTTTGCAGGAATTAAGTGCCAGGAGGGAGAGGGAGGAACAGATAAGGGAATCAAGGAGGGAGTAATCTCTGCAGAAAGTGGGGAAGGGGGGGTTAAGATATGTTTGGCGGTAGGATCCCTTCAGAAATGGTGGTAGTTGTGGAGGATGATGTGTCAGATGTGGAGATTGATGGGGTGGTAGGTAAGGACAAGAGAAAAAGAGGAACTCTTGTCACTGTTAAAGTAGTGGGAAGATAGGGTAAGCGCTGATGATCAGGAAATGGAGGAGATGCATGTGAGGACAGCATCAATGGAAGAAAACCCCGTTCTTTGAAGGAGGGGGACATCTCTGATGTCCTGGAAAGGAAAGCCGCATCCCGCGAACCAATGCAGTGGAGACAAAGAAACTGAGAAAAGGGAACATCATTCTTACAGGAGACGGTGGGAAGAGGTATAGTCAAGGTAACCTTGGGAATCGGTAGGTTTATAAAAGATGTCAGTTGACAGTTTGTCTCCAGAGATGGAGTTAGAGAGATCGAGAAAGGGGAGGGGGTGCAAGAAATGGACCAAGAGAACTTACGGCCAGGGTGGAAATTAGAGGCAG
Organism: Mobula hypostoma; assembly: GCF_963921235.1. Lineage (NCBI taxonomy): Eukaryota > Metazoa > Chordata > Chondrichthyes > Myliobatiformes > Myliobatidae > Mobula > Mobula hypostoma. Next base: position 125,782,619 of record NC_086102.1, read on the forward strand.
AGTTGATGAAACTGACGAGCTCAGCAGCACCAATGCGGTGGTCAATGTGGCTGAGGAAGAGTTGGAGAGCATCACCAAGGAAGGCTTGGAACATAGATTGATCTACGTAGCCAACGAAAAGGCAGGCACAGTTGGGGCCCATGGCAACCCCTTAAGTCTGAAGAAAGTGGGAGGAGACGAGACGGTTGAGAGTGAGGACCAGTTCTGCCAGATGGAGGAGGGTGGTGGTGGAGGGGAACTGGTTGGTTCGCTGTATAAACTACCTTTCCAATCTTGGGCGACGAGGTGTCGAAAGGTGCTGGTGGCTGAGAAATTTCCCTGGGACCACAATAACAGCCTTTGACAAAAATAAATACCATTCTTCTTTGTCTGAAATTAATATGGATTCCTGTCCTAAATCAGGTCAGATTGGCATTGAATTAATGGGACAGCTTCTACAGACTGCATATTTGGGCTGTCCCCTTCAGAGTTACCCGCCACAGGCAACATGATTTGCTCAGATATTTTTCATTCGTACTTCACTTGTGCGCATGGTGAACTTTCTTCTGACTGGTATATTTCCATTGCTGCCAAACCCAAAGTTAACTGTTCTACTTGGCTAATATATTACTCGCACTGTACTCACAACAAGAAGCACGTAGTACTTCTACATTATAGCATCAGTGTTGTGAAACAATAGATGGTCTTACATAGAGGCATAACACGAAGACAGAATATCAATTCAACAAAGGAAACTTTAGGACTAGAGACTTGACAGCCTTGACAAAGAGCTTATTATGGGCTGAAAGATTCAGGAAAGGATGTCCGGACCCTGAAGCCTTGATTTATTATCACAATTATTAATTAATGATTGTATATTACTGTTTATAAATACACTTCTGCTGAAAGTTAACAGTGTTGTTATGTGTTGTCCATCATTGTTAGTGATGAAGTGTCATCTCTCTATCTTCCTACCTTCCTGCTGCTCAGCCTGTTCTGTGATGCGCACTCCCTACAAATTATTTTTCTTTATGTCATTAATTGCTAACAAACTTTTCAGTTTTAATTCAGTTATTTTTCCTCAGCTCCATGTTGCTGATCTTAAATCTGACACCTACTCCAGCATTTCTGCAATCAATTATATTTCCTGCTCCACTTAATTGTGCGCATTTTTTGACCAGTCTTTTGTCACTCTCCCCTCTGACTTACAGAGCATGTAAATGACAAGCTTACAATAACCAACATCAGAATCAAATTTATTATCACTGACATACGTTAGGAAATTTATGAATTTATAAATTTACTATCAAAGCACGTTCATGTCAACACATACATCCCTGAGAATCTTTTTCTTCAGGCATACTTAACAAATTTATAGAACAGTAACTAGACTGTAAATATCAGGAACTGTAAACGGTAAACAAACTACGCAAATGCAGATATAAATAGCAATAAATAACTAGCATGAAATAACAAGATAAGAGTGTCCTTAAATGAGTGTAGCTATCCTCTTTTGTTCAACAGCCTGAAGGTAGAGGGGTAGTAACTGCTCTTGAACCTGCTGCTGCGAGTCCTGAGGCTCCTGTACCTTCTATTTGATGGCAGCAGTGAGAAAAGAGCATGGCCTGGGTGGTGAGGATCTTCGATGACGGATGTTGCTTTTCTACAGCAACATTTCACGTAGATGTGCTGAATGTTGGGAGGGTTTTACCTGTGATGTATTGGGCTAAATCCACTACCTTTTGTAAGAGTTTATACTCAAAGACATTGGCGTTCCTATACCAGGCCATAATGCAGCCAATCAGCACACTTTCCACCACACATCTATGGAAGTTTGCCAAGGTTTTCAATGATATACTGAACCTCCACAGACTTCTGAGGAAGTAGAGGCGCTGTCGTGCTTTCTTTGCAATTATACTTACATGATGGGTCCAGGACAGGTCCTCTGATAGAGTGGCACTCAGGAATTTAAAGTTACTGACTCTCTCTACCTCTGAACCTCCAATGACTACTGGCTCATGGACCCCTGGTTTCCCTCTCCTGATGTCTATAATCAGATGCTTGGTCTTACTGACACTGAGAGGTTGTCGTTATTACACCACTCAGCCAAATTTTCAATCTCCCTCCTGTATGCTGATTCACCACCTTTGATATGGCCCACAACAGTGGTGTCATTAGTAAACTTGTATATGGTGTTGGGGCTCTACCTAGCCACACAGTCATAGGTGTAAAGTAAGTAGAGCAAAGATCTAAGTACACATCCCTGCGGTGCTCCTATGCTGATGGAGGTTGTGGAGGGGATGTTTTTGCCAATCTAAACTGACTGGGGTCTACAAGTGATGAAATCCAGGATCCAATTGCAGAAGGGAGTACGCGACCTAGAAGATTAGCTTGCCTTCGGAGTTCCGGGATTTTGTGACACTGGAGGCGGGCGGATCGAAGGTCGGTGCCTCAGCAGGAAATTGGTGCGTCGTGGGAGATGAAAGATCAACAGCAGTAAGCTGGCTGCTGGCTGTGTGCCTGGAGACCAGAGTTCTTTGGGCACAGAGCTTGGAAAAAGCAGCACAATGGACTTTTAACATCGTAAATCAGCAAGTTGTTTGTTATGTCTCCCCTTTCGCTGTGAAACGGAGACACCCCTTTTTCCCCTTATTGGTGGGGGGGGGGAAGAGAGAGAGCGCCTGTGGTATGTCAAATACCAGGTGGACGAGTATTCTTTGGGGTACTGCAAGTCTGTATCCTTATTAATGCTTTGCTGCACGCTTGAGCGCACGGTGGGGGTTGCCAATGTTTTTTTTTGCTGGTGGGGGAGGGGGGAATCGTTGCTTTGCTGCTGCTTACGTGTGGGGGGAAGCTGGCTGGGGGCTTTAGTGTTCTAACATTTAACTGTCATTCATTCTTTGGGCACTTCTCTGTTTACATGGATGGTTGCGAAGAAAAAATATTTCAGGATGTATGGTATATAGTATACATTTCTGATTTTAAATATACCATTGAAACCTTTGAGGCCCAGGTCTTGGAAATCACTGAGGGGCAGTTGTAATTTTGAGGAGATGATATTGTTAAATGCCAAGCTGTAGTCAATAAAGAGCATCCTGATGCATGCATCTTTTCTGTCCAGATGTTCCACAGTTGTGTGAAGAGCCAGCCAGATAGCATCTGTTGTAAATCTGTTGCTTTGGTAGGCGAATTGCAGCGGATCCAAGTTGCCATTCGGTCAGGAGCTGTTATGCTTTAACACCAGCCTCTGAAAACACCTCATCACAGTGGATGTAAGTGCCCCTGGGCAATAGTCATTTAGCACTGGTACGATTGAAGCCTGCCTGAACCAAGTGGGTACCACACACTGCCAGAGCAAGATGTTGAAGATATACACCAGCCAGATGGTCAGCTCAGGTCTTCAGTACTCAGCCAGGTTCTCCGTCTGGACCGGATGCTTTCCTTGGGTTCATTCTCTTGAAAGCAGCCCGCACGTCTTCTTCAGATACTGATATTAAGGGATCATCGGGAGACATGGGGGTGCACGATGTCTCTGTTCTGGTGCAAAATAGTGAAGTATAGTCATAGTCATACTTTATTGATCCCGGGGGAAATTGGTTTTCACTACGGTTGCACCATAAATAATATGTAAATTATGCCAGGAAATAAGTCCAGGACCAGCCTATTGGCTCAGGGTGTCTGACCCTCCAAGGGAGGAGTTGTAAAGTTTGATGGCCACAGGCAGGAATGACTTCCTATGACACTCTGTGTTGCATCTCGGTGGAATGAGTCTCTGGCTGAATGTACTCCTGTGCCCAACCAGTACATTATGTAGTGGGTGGGAGACATTGACCAAGATGGCATGCAACTTGGACAGCATCCTCTTTTCAGACACCACCGTCAGAGTCCAGTTCCATCCCCACAACATCACTGGCCTTACGAATGAGTTTGTTGATTCTGTTGGTGTCTGCTACCCTCAGCCTGCTGCCCCAACACACAGCAGCAAACATGATAGCACTGGCCACCACAGACTCGTAGAACATCCTCAGCATCGTCTGGCAGATGTTAAAGGACCTCAGTCTCCTCAGGAAATAGAGACAGCTCTGACCCTTCTTGTAGACAGCCTCAGTGTTCTTCGACCAGTCCAGTTTATTGTCAATTCGTATCCCCGGGTATTTGTAATCCTCCACCATGTCCACACTGACCCCCTGGATGGAAACAGGGGTCGCCGGTACCTCAGCTTTCCTCAGGTCTACCACTAGCTCCTTAGCCTTTTTCACATTAAGCTGCAGATAATTCTGTTCAGACCATGTGACAAAGTTTCCTACCGTAGCCCTGCACTCAGCCTCATCTCCCTTGCTGATGCTAAGTACTATTCAGGTTTCATGGATAGTTCCTAAATCTGATGGCAGAGGGGAAGAAGCTGTTTTTAAAAGGTTGAGTGTGCACTCTCAAGTTCTAGTACCTTCTTCCTGATAGTAATAACGAGAAGAGGACATGTCCTGGAAGAAGAGTGTCTTTAATGATGGGTGCTGCCTTCTTGAGGCACTGCCTTTTGAACCTCCATCCTCCAAACTTCTCCGCAGGTGTGATTTGCAACACATCCTCTGGCTGTAGTCTTCTAAATACCCTATGCTTATGATATTTGATAAACTAGCACTTTGATTTTTTTTATAAAATGGAGGACTAGATGAGAGTGAAGGGGTAGAATGACCTTGAGAGTAGGATAAAAGGGTGGGCACAACACAATGGGCTGAAGGGCCCGTACTGTTCTATAGAAAACATCATAGAGCATCAAAACTATTTCTTTGACATTGTTGTTGTGATACATTTGGCTTTCTGATATTTTTTGTCCATCCCTCTTTCTACTGAAGCAATGTTTACATTCTATTGACGGAATTTAAGTCTACCTTGCATCAAACTCTGTTTTTCTTTCAGCTGCTGACTTGTTATGACTGTGTTAATCTGTTTGAAGTAATTGTGCGCTTACAGGTTTTGATGTTTCTGCAAATGCTGTCTCTCTGTTGAATATTTTTTAAAGCTAATACTTGTGGCACACACGCACAAGTGCTCATTTTGTATCAGAAAACCCGCATGTTTTACCCTTGAGTGTACGAATAGTCATTTTTTTTCTTTAACTTTGAAATGGTTTTCAGCGTGTATTGGATAAGTATTCTCTTTGTAATGTACTTGTTTCTATTTAATGTGTATTTCCTACTTTATTTTTAAAAATTGTCAATCAAAAGGTGAAGCTACAAGAGTAAAGCACAAGTTGGATTATAAATACTGCAATGAAACAATGAACAAAAATTATGACACAAGGAAGTGTTTAATTCCTATAGCAAAGAAAATGGTCATGAGATCAATCTGAAGTTCATCTCCCACATTGTCTACTAGTGGAGAATTTGCTTTCCAGTTATACTTATTTTGGACATTTCCACCAAAGATTCTACATCCGCTGCAAGAAACAATCTGCTGGACAAACTCAACAGGTTAAGTAGCATTTGTCGGAGGAAAGAAACCATCGACATTTCAGGTTGAAACCCTGCATCAGGTTGAAATTCAATATCCATTTCTATGTCAGTCACCAAGTTCTGTTATGTACAATGTGAACTCTTGAGTATACCAACCCTCTGTCCGCCGTGTACCGTGTAGAGCATTCTCTCTGGTTGACCACTGTCTGTATGGAGGGGGCACTGCATCTGATCAGAAAAGGCTGAAGAAAGTTATAAATTCAGTCAGCTCCATCATGGGCACTAGCCTCCCCAGCATCAACAACATCTTCAAAAAGTCAACATCCATCATTAAGGACCCCTATCAGCAAGGCCGTGCCCTCTTCTCATTGCTATCATCAAGGTGGTGGTAGAGGAGCATAAAGGCACACTCGGCATTTTAGGAACAGCTTCTTCCCCTCTGCCATCAGATTTCTGAATAGATAATGAACCTATGTACACTACCTCACTACTTTCCCCTCTCTTTTTGAACTATTTAATATATACTTCTCATTGTAATTTAGTTTAATTATGTAATGCACTGTACTGCTACTAATTACTAAAATTACTAAAACTACTAAAAGAACCAATTTCACAACATATGCCATTGATATTTAACCTGATTCTGATTCAAGGATCAACTTTATTGACCATATACATTTTTGAAGAATTAGAAAATTGCTTTGGTGCGTTGGCGTGACATGCTACAAATAACATCATTCAACAAATGTATGAATAAAGAATTACATAAATAAAAATTTAGAGGTCAAAGTACAGATATGGAATAAAATATGCATAGATGCATAAATACCATCATGTATTTACAATGTAAATAGCATCATAAAAAGTGGTTTAAAGCTATTCGTGCAGTGCAGTGACTGATATAATAGATAGAGAGGGATGGAGTGGCTAACTAGAATGGGTAATCAGACTAATTGCCTGTGGGAAGGAACTTTTAAAATATCATGAAGTTTTTGTTTTACTAGCCCTAGAGAACTCTCCAGAGAAGAGCTTATAGAAAAGACAGTTTGCTGGGTGCACAGTGGCCACAATAATTTTTCCAGTCCACTTCTTTGTCCTGGACACACAAGTCCTGCAGGCAATGAACCTCTCTGCTGACCTGACAGTTCGCTGTAGTTTTCGTATACTGTGAGAGGATGCTGCACCAAACCAGACAGTAATGGCTGAAGTGAGGATGTTCTCTCTGATGGCAGTGTAGAATTGCACTGCATGTTCTGGGGAAGATGGAATTTTACCAACTCCTGCAGGAAATCTCACTTAACAATTCTACATTTCCTGTCACGCTCAGTAATGCCCAGCCTGTAAGTCTTGTGAATTATTGCTGTTCCTTCTGCTTTCACAGGACCCTCAGTCAAGGGATGAGAAGAAACTGACCAATCAAACAACAAAGTCGCAACAATATCCTACTCTTTTTTTTTAAAAAAAAGGATGATGAGAATCTTGAAACTGATGGCTTTCTAATATTATTTATGGTGTTCCATCTTGAAGCAGCGATTGCAAAGGAGGAAATTACTGTTGAAGTTGCTTCAGTCATATCTTGAAAATGTAGTCTAGTTCAGACTTATACTGATGAGGGAAGTAGTAATAGTGAATTGAGTCCAGCTGGGGCAGTGATTTAATGAGCACTGACATTCATGATGGCTTGTGCATCTTCAATGCCATTTCACCTTCTGTTCCATGAGCCTTAAAAGTGTGCGGCCACATGTTTGATTCTTCCATTAAATGCTCATTGACAGTCCAAACACACTTCAGTCTGTTCATTCACTTTGTAAATTTCTCAAAAGAAATTAATTACATTAGTCAAGCGTGACCTGCCTACTGTAAATCTGTGTTGACCGTCCCTGATTAACTATTACCTTTTTGAAGCTTCATGTCACTCATTCGATCTCTTTCATAATTTTCCTCATGCCACTGTATACTGCACTGGTTCTTAATTACCTGACCAGTTATTATCCTTGAACTAAGGTTCATGAATCACTACCCTGCACCCTTGTTGGAGAAATTGATGATTAATGCCTCCTGCTCATTTCACTTAGCAATCTGAACCAGAGATTCTCTCCATTTTCAGCAACCCATCGCCCCAAGGTTCATTAACCTTTTAATGCATTTCTTCTTTCCAGAAGATTGCAACTAGACCTAAACATTAGAAAGGATAGTTATATATTTATTAAGGGGACTTCAATGTCATACTTTGGCAATGGTAAAGCCTGGTTTCCTGAAAATATATTTGATTAACATACCTTTAAGAAGCTACATGGGCCATGTTGTTTCAATCACTGCAGTCAACAGAGAATAAACATCCTTCATTGAATGCAGTCTATTTAGAATCTCTACCTTTATCACTTGCCTCACTAAACAATATATAAAAGACAAAAGATGTGACATTGTTCAAAGTTCAAAATAAAATTTATTATCTGAGTACATACATGTTGCCACATACAACCCTGAGGTTCTTTCTCCTGCGGGCATTATCAACAAATTCATACAATAGTAACTGTAAACAGGATCAATGAATAAGCAAGAGCATAGAAGACAACAAACTGTTAAAATGCTCTATAAATAAATAGCAATAAATAACGAGAGCATGAAATGACAAGATTAAGAGTCCTTAAAGTGAGATCATTGGTTGTGGGAACATCTCAATAGATGTTTAAATATTTGCTGCTTAAGGGGAAGCAAGACAGTAATCAAGCACAAGGTAAAAAGTCAAAAGCTCTTTAGGTATGCGCACTTGCCAAACTAATACTAGAAACCGCAACTATACTGACTGTTCTTATGAAAATGTCACATTCATATCAGTGCATTGAATGCCTCAATCCCAAGAATAATGATGATCTGGAAAAGCAAGTGAATATACACCTGGGGAAGAATATACGGAAAAATCAAGCTACTTTAAGGAAGTATAGTGATCGAGGTGTGGGCCATGATGCAGATGGAGTACACAGATAGCCCATATCTAATGAGGACAGTGAGGCCTGGGGATCATTAGGTGATGGAAATAAACCAATACAAGATTCTCCACAAGAAGCATTAAAAAGAGATGCATCTCTTCCAGGTCATCATAAGAACTGGAAGCATATTTTTAAAACTCCAGATACACTGGCTATTTTACCAACAACTATCGAGAGAAGAGTTATAAACGTAAACTATTGCAGGCTGTAAAACAAATTCTGCATTGCTGTACCAGTAAGATACTTAGGTAAAAGTCATCCACAGTGAAAGCCTTCCCAGATGCTACTAGAAAGGGGAAGAGCAGTTAGGGATTACTAAATCAAAAAAAAAACAATGGTTTGAATTATGGTCTGCTGTCCCAAGGTCTGGTTTGATTACCAGTAGATAATGATATTTGTTCTATTTGAGATACTAAAATTTCAGGTCTGAGTCATGAGCAGTTTCTAAGAGGGCTATGTGCCTTATTCAGACAAGGCAAAACAGTGGATGGTAACATTAGGGCATTAGTGGTACCATTGCTGGAACCTGCTCGGAGGATTGGAAAATGATAGCATGCCTAGTTGAGCTTCTCATGAGACTTCCAATAAGGAAGGGTGGTGTTGCTCTAGTAGACAAAGAAAAAAGCTGTAGTATCAAGAAACTCTACAAAATCTACCACTTTCAAATTGAGCTGGAAACCCTAATAAGGATTCTACTGCTCTGCAAAGTTGATTTAAAGAGCTTGAACTTAAGTATTCAGCTCAAAATGCCAATGTCATTGTCTATCAAAAGAGTGATAACCAGGATGGCAAAGTTGCAAGCAATCATTCCTGTCCACAGGGGTAGGGCAGAGGCAATGACTTGCTAGCTTTAAAAAGGTCAGCAAAGAAAAGACAAACCCAGAAGAAAGTGGTAGTTGCATTGTGATTAGTGATGCAATATAGAGTGCATGCAAATCTAAGAAGGGAGGAGACAGAGAGAAATGAAGTAGGCAACCATTTATTGAATTTGGGAATATTTTGGAAATGACATACAAGTGGAAGTGACATACTGCATAATTAATGGACCAAATCTGTGACATAATTTTTTACTTTGACTATGCTTGTCTGTGAATAATTAGTGGAGGATATTAATGAAGAGTCTTGAACTCCTACACTGGAATTGTCTGCAACATGTATATATACACTAAAGAATCATTTAGCTCATATATGTTACAGTTATAAAGTATGGAAACAGGCTCTTCATCCCAACTTGTCCATACTGGCCAAGTTGCCTTCCTGAGCTTGTATCAATTATGCCAAAGAAGAAGATTGGTTGTCACTTAACTTCAATGGTAGTAATAACAAACTCCTATTCATGCAAACAACAGAATGTACTTAAGTTAACAGTGCTACAGGAAGCTTTCCAGGTGGGCACAATTGCAATGTTTGAAAGATATTAAGACAGGTATGTGGATGGAAAGGGAGGGGACAGATGAAAGTTGTCCATATCTCTTTAAACCCTTCCCATCCAAGTACCTGTCTTAATGTCTTTCAAACACTGCAATTGCACCCACCTCTAAAGCTTCCTGTAGCATTGTTGACTTAAATACATTCCACTCAAGGTAGTTGTTTGCATGAATAAGAGTTTGTTATTACTTCCATTGAAGTTAAACGACAACAAATCTTCTCCTTTGGCATAAACATGAGATTCTGCAGATGCTGTAAATTTGGAGCAACATGCACAAAATGCTGAGGAAATCAGCAAGTCAAGCAGAGTCTATGGAGGAGAAAAAACAGTCAACATTTCAGGCCGAAACCCTTCGAGACTGGTAAGAAAGGAGACGGAAGCCAGAATACGAATGTGGGGGAGGAGGAGGAAGAGGACAAGCTGGCAGCTGTCTGCTGAGACCAGGAGGATGGGTAGAGGAGGGACCATGAAGTAAGAAGCTGAGAGGGGATAGGAGGAAGAGGCAAGGAGCTGAAGTGATCTGATAGGCGACAATAGCGAACCATGGAAGGAAAGGAGGAAGGGCACCGGGGGAAGCAATGGGCAAGTGAAAAGAGAAGGAGTGAGAGGGGAGCCAGAATGGGGAGTGGGAAAAGTGAGAAGCGGGGAGGGGAAGAAATTACCAGATGTTAGAGAAATCAATGTTCATGTCATCAGGTTGGAGGCTACTAAGACAAAATACAAGGGTTACACCTCCAACCTAAATACTGACTCATTGTGGCACGAGAAGACTATGGACCAACATGTCAGAGTAGGAATGGGAAGGCAAATTGAAATAGGTGGCCACTGGAAGATCCTCCATTTTGCAGTGGATGGAACAAAGCTGTGCCTATCTATGTCAGGTCTCGCTGATGAAGAGGAAGCTACAATGGGAGCACAGGATACAATAGATGACACCAACGGACTCAGAGGTGAAGTGTCACCTCACCTGAAAGGACTGCTTGGGGCCCTGAATGGTGGTGAGAGAGGTGTTGTAGGGGCAGGCGTAGCACTTGGTCTTGCTTGCAGGGATAAATACCAAAAGGAACCTTTTTGACAAACTGTTATATTCCATTGAGTCAAACTCATCATACCATGTAGAAATCAAATCAGATCACTGTAATTCTGGCAATTTCCTACTGAATCCATCAACTTCCACCCACGTTTTTAAAAAAAGTGAAGAGAAATAAAAGGTTTCATCTCACAAGAATAACATAATAGACTGTGGTGTTGTTGTCAACGGGTGAGAATCAGAGTAGCTTTATGTTTAATCAAAATTATAATGCAGATTACAATTTTGTGATTTGTGTTTCTGTCAGTAGTTACCATTCAATTTCACACTGTAATGCTAATGGAACAATTTAATACATAGTTATTGTTGGTACGAGTTAGTACTGTTCATACGAAAAAGAATACAGCGTATATTTTGCCTTGTAAGAACTATGTGCGACTTCTAATACTTTACTGTTAGTTTGAGAGCTACTCACCTCAATAAAGGGCAATTACTTTTTTAAATTAATTTTTTAATGAATTTCTACATTGGAACAAAAAAAAACACCAAAAAGGAGATTTATTTAGTGCAAAACCAACACGTCTGATGTACAATTAATAACAGTAAAGAAAAAGCACCCAAGATAAAGTCATATAAAGTTAGTTTCCACCCCACCCTCCCACTACGCACTCCAAGCCAACCATTACGATATAAAGAAAAGTTAATCAGAGCTTTTGTCGCCACAGAGCTGTGAATATAAAAAAAGTGTATAGCCTACTACCTAAACTATAATATATTTCACATCATAAAAAAAAAACATAAAAATTAACCAGAAAAGAAAGCTGGATGTGAGGGACTAAATTATTGAAAGAAAAAGGAAGATAAACCTTTAATCTAAAGAGGAGTTATGAAAATAATCAAGAAAAGGTCCCCACACCTTATGGAACTTTATGTCCGAATTAAGAAGTGAATAATGAATCTTTTCAAGGTCTAAGCAGGACATAATGTATCTAAGCCATTGAGCATGAGTGGGTGGGGCAATATATCTCCATCTAAGAAGAACTAAACGCCTAGCCAAAAGAGAGGCAAAAGACAATGTTCGCCATTTAGTCGGACTCAAACGCGTGTCAACTTCACCCAAAATGCTAAAAAGAGCAATCAAAGGGTTAGGTTCTAAATGACAACTAAGGATATGGGATAAAGTTAAAAAGACATCTCTTCAAAATTTCTCCAAACTGAGACAAGCTCAATACATGTGGATAAGAGAAACCTCGGCCACTATACACTTGTCACAAAAGGGACTAATATCAGAATAGAACCACGATAATTTGGCTGTAGACATAGGAGCCCTATGTACAACCTTGAACTGCAAAAGGCAGTGGCGAGCACATAAAGAGGTTGAGTTAACTGACTTAAGAATTGGATCCCAAACCTCGTCGGACAGAGAAATATTTAAATCATGCTCCCAGGCAGTTCTAAATTTTATCAAAGGGGGCACGCCTCAAGGTCGCTAACTTATCAGGAAGAGTAGATATTAGACTTTTACCCAATGGATTTATACAAAGAAACAAGTCCACAACATTTTTTCCGGGCATCTCAGGAAAATTTGGTATTAAAGGGTTAATAAAATGTCTAATTTGAAGATTTCTAAAGAAATGAGTATTAGGTATGTTAAACTTTGCAGACAGTTGTTCTAAAGTTGCAAAACAATTGTCTATGAAAAGATCTTCAAAATGCCTGATGCCCTTTCTGTACCAATCATGAAACGTTAAGTCTTGCATAGAAGGACAGAAAAGGTGATTATGAAAGATAGGACTAGAGAGGGAGAAAACATAAAGACTATAATGTTTTCTGAACTTAGCCCATATTCTCAGAGTATGTCTAATGAGAGGATTAACAATTAGTTTAGGCAATGACAAGGAAGTGCAGATCCAAGAAGTACGGAAATGGAGAAATCCTTATGGGAGTTCAACTCCATTGCCACCCATTTTGGGCAGTGAGACTGATTATGAAAGAAAGACCAAAAAATAAGGCAGCGAATATTGGCTGCCCTTGCGAATAAGGGCAATTACTTTGAAGCTCTATGCTTGTATGTTGCCTTCATGAACAACAATATAGAAAAGCACAAGGGTGACAGATTTTTACTTGCCTCTTACTTTTGATCTCTTTTGTCATTTATGGTTTTGCTCTTTGCTTGGTCTATTTTATTTGCAACCTCTTTCACAGTCTTTATTCTAGCCATAAAAAAACATTTGCTGTTGATATTGAGTATGGACTAAGTCTGCTAGGGAATCGTAACTCTTTATTCACATATTAAGCAAATAATTTATGGCTTTACTTTCTATTCTCTTGCAAGCTCCATACTTCCTTTCTTGCTGAATGACAATTAGCAGAGTTAGTCCAGCACTGGGCATTATTTGCGTTGGTTCAGCTTCTATTTCAAAATTCTATCTTTCTTGTTCTTAGCAACTAAATCCACTTTTCATTCTCCACTTCCTCCATTGCTTTCCAGTAAATTTACCTCATTCCTTCTTCCAGCGTAATGACAGGGATACTGACAATTCCAAATTTACTGTTACCCAATGTTGTGTAATTATCCTCTTTAGAATTAACCATCAGTAAAAAAATTTCCTCATGTCCCACTGCACATTCTGACTGAAGGTAACAAAATAGTGATAATAATACTCATTAATCTAAATAGATGCCACCCCTATCTGCACCACAAAGGGGGTATGGGTGAATTTATCTTAATAATTACAGAATAATGAGGGATACCCTATAACCATGAAAGGAGCTGTATGAACACATACCCTTTTTCCTCCAACACTCACACATCTTTTTAAAGAATCATCCTCAACATAACAGCCTATGCATGTCCCCTTTAAGCTCAGAAATTCTCCAAAAACTGCAAAGCATTGTGAGGACTGCTGACAGGATCACCAGGGTCTCACTTCCACCCACCTGTGATACTTACCAAAAGCACTGTGTATGTAGGGCCCTTAGCATTGTCAATGATCCTTGCCATCCATCCACCAATCTTTTTGACCCCTACCATCAGGCAGGAGGTACTGTAGCATTAGGAGAATGACTGTTAGAATCGAAAATAGCTTCTTCCCCCAGGCCATAAGACTCCATAGCCACCACCCAGGTCTCACCACGTATGAAGCGCCAGTAGCATTATACTGTTTACTTTTTAAACTTGGGACGTAAATGCACATTATTTGTTAACTTATTTGTGGCCATAATACTTGATATGTTGTGTATTGTGTTGTGCACCTTGGTCTGGAGGAATATTATTTCATTTGATAGTGTACATCTGTACGGCTGAATGACAATAAACTTGAACTATGATCAACTCTAGTATCACATCCAAAACCACCTCCTCCCTGGCACAGTAGACATCCAAATAAATTGTAGCTGGTGTGTTTCAAAATTTACCATTATCATGACAGCTCTGCTAGAAACACACATCAAAGTTGCTGGTGAACGCAACTTTGATGTGTGTTGCTTGAATTTCCAGCATCTGCAGAATTCCTGTTGTTTGAGCTCTGCTAGAAGTTTTATTTGTAGGGGATACACAGCTTCATTGAACAGACAAGACTGACTGCCTTCCCACATATCCAAAGTGGGCAGAATGGCATTTTGTGCTCAATTTATGCTCAACAGGCTAAGCTTGTATTGCGAGAGTTTAAGGAAATGTGACAGTATTTATGTAACATAGTCTGTTAATAGTAAAATAAAATATGAAAACATAATAGAGCTTTGACCAGCAACTAATCCGGACATAGGAAGTTTGAAAGGAGGGGATTTCACTCAGGTCTACTGCCTGACTTGAAAAAGGGAGGAGCAGGTCACAGCAGAATGAAAAAGCTCTGACCAGTGACCAGTCTGCATTTGGGACTGATTAGCAAGAGCAAAGTAAAGGAAGGCATGGGCAAGCCCAGCCATCATCACAGTGGCTACCGTCTGAGTGGTGATCATGAGGCTTCAGCTCTTTCAGTCAGAAAAATACAAAAAGAAAAGAAAAGCTCTAGGTTAGCTTTTTTTCTTCCCTTCTTTATATCTCCTCAGCTAGGACAGTAGATATGACAGGCAGGATAGTTGAATGTTCCTCTTGTGGGATGTGGGAAGGCAGGGAGACCTCCACTGTCCCTGATGACTACAACTGCAAGAAGCGCATCTAGCTGCAGCTTCCAACAATCTGTGGAAAGGAGTTAGAGCTGGAACTGGGTGAACTCCAGATCATTCAGGAGGCTGGAGAGCTGATAGGACAAATAGAGAGGTAGCTACACCCAAAAGGTGCAGGACCCAGGAAAATAGGTGACAGCAAGAGCAAAGGGGTTAAGGAGCCATTGCAGAGCATCCCTGTGGGCCATCTCTCTCAACAACAGGGAAAGGGAAGTCACCTTGGATGTTGTTTGGTGGGTGGTGGGGGGGAAGAGTTTACCTAACAGAGGAAAGTCACAGTGGTCGAGTTCATGGAGTTAGGTGTTAAGTTCAAGGATAGGACCTTCAGGGTTGTGATCTCAGAACTGCTACCCACGCCGTGTGCTAGTGTGGCTAGCAAGAGGAAGGTTATACAGTTTAATCCGTGGCTAAGGAGTTGGTGAAGGGAGGACATAAGATTTTTGGATTATTGAGCTCTCTTCCAGGGAAGATGGGACCTGTACAGAAAGGACAATTTTCAGCTGAACTGGAGGGGGACTAATATCCTAACAGGATGGTTTATTAATGCTGCACAGTAGTGTTTAAACTAGAGTTGTAGGGGGATAGAACCAGAGTGCCAGAACAACTAGTGGAGAAGTTGTGGAGGCAGATGTTGGTAAGACCTCACACAGAGTCAGGAATCAAAAGGTTGAGCATGGTGCAACTAGTGTCCTGAGCTGCAGATATTTCAATGCAAGAAATATCACAGGAAAGGCAGATGAACTCAAGGCATGGATCGACACCTGGAATTATGATGTTGTAGCCATTATTGGCACTTGGTTGCAGGAGGAACAGGACTGGCATCTCAATGTTCTAGAGTTCTGTTGTTTTGGATGTAACAGAGTGGGAAAGATGGTGTTACTAATCAAGGAAAATGTCACGGCAGTGCACTGTCAGGACAGACTGGAGATATCGACTAGCAAGACGTTATTGATGGAACTGTGAGAAAAGAAAGGTATGACCTCATTAATGGGACTATATTACAGACCACCTAACAATCATAGGGATTTAAAGGAACAAATCTGCAGAGATCGCAGACTGTTGCAAGAAACACAAGGTTGTTTCTCGTAGGTGACTTTAACTTTCACCATATTGACTGTGAAAGCTCTAGATGGGATAAGAGTTTATCAAATGTGGTCAGAAATGTTTCCTTCATCAGTATACAGAAGTCCCAACAAGAGAGTCTGCAATACTGGATCTGCTGTTAAGGAGTAACACAGGGTAAGTGTCAGACGTTTCTGTAGGGGAACACTTTGCATCCAGTGACCATAATGCATTAGTTTCAAAGAAAATATGCAAAAGAGGCAAGTCTGGTCTGCGAGTTGAGACTCAAAATTGGAGAAAGGCCAACTTTGATGGCATCAGAAAGGATCCGGGTAGTATGGATTGGGACAGGCTGTTTTTGGCAAAGGTGCACTTGGAAAGTGTGTGGCCTTCAAAACAAAATACTGAGAGTACAAAGCTTGTATGTGCCTGTCAGAATAAAAGGTAAATATAACATGTGTAGGGAGCGTTGGGTTTCACGAGATATTAAGGTCCTGGTTCAAAGAAAAAAGGATGTGCATAACAAATAGGAACAAATGAGATGTTTATGGAGTATAAGAAATGCAAGAAAATGCTTAAGATAGGATTCAGGCGGGCTAAAAGAAGGCATGTTGCTCTAGCAGACAAAGTGAAGGAGAATCCTAAGGGATTCTAAAGATATGTTAAGATCAAAAGGATTGCAAGGGACAAAATTGGTCCTCTGGAAGATCAGAATGGTAATCTATGTTTGGAGCCAAAACAGATGGGAGAGATCTTAAATGCATTCTTTGCACTTGAGTTTACTTGGGAGATGGATACAAAGCCTATAGAAGTGAAGCAAAGCAACATCAACTTCATGAACCCTGTACAGATTAAAGGAGGAGTTGTTTGACACCTGAGGCAAATCAGGGTGGATAAATCCCCAGGGCCTGACAAGGTGTTCCCTCTGACACTTTGGAGAAAAAGTACAGAAATTGCTGGGGCCCTAGCAGAGATATTTAAAACATCCTTAGCGACAGGAGAGGTACAGAGGATTGGAGGATAGCCAATGTTGTTCTGCTGTTTTAAAAAGGTTCTAAACAGAAGCAGGAAATTATAGGGCAGGGAGTCTGGGGAGTCTGACATCACTTGTGGGAAGGTATTCTAAGGGTCCGGATATATAAGTGTTTGGATAGACATGGACTGATTAAGGATAGTCAGCATGATTTCATGTATGATAGGTCATGTCTAACCAGTCTGAGTCTGAGGAAGTTACCAGGAAAGTGGATGAAGACAAGGCAGTGGATATTACCTACAGGGACTTTAGTAAGGCATTTGACAAGGTCCCGAATGGGAGGCTGGTCAAGAAGGTTCAATTCAGGATGAGATAGTAAATTGGACTAGACCTTGGCTTTGTGGGAGAAGCCAGAAAGTGGTAGTAGAGGGTTCCTTCTCTCACTGGAGCCCTGTGATCCATGGTGTGCCACAGGGATCGGTGCTGGGTCCTTTGTCGTTTGTCATCTATATCAATGATCTGGATGATAATGTGATTAACTGGATAAGCAAATTTGCAGATGACACCAAGATTGGGAGTGTATTGGACAGTGAGAAAGGCTATCATGACTTGCAGAGGGATCTGTATCAGCTGGAGAAATGGGCTGAAATATGGCAAATGGAATTTAATGCAGACAAGTGCGAGTTTTTGCACTTCAATAGGACCAATCAGGGTAGGCCTTACACAATGAACGGTAGGGCACCGAGGAGAACAAAGGGATCTGGGAATAGAGGCCCATAATCCATTGAAAGTGTCTTCACAGGTAGATAGGGTTGTAAAGAAAGCTTTTTGCACATTGGCCTTCATAAAACAATGTATTCAGTACAGAAGATGGGATGCATGTTGGAAGTTGTACGAGATGTTGGAGAGGCCTAATTTGGAGTATTGTTTTAAGTTTTGGTCACCTACCTGCAGGGAAGATGTAAATAAGTTTCAAAGATTGAATAGGCTAGCACTGTATTCTTTAGAATGTAGAAGATTCAAAGGAGATTATAAGTATACAAAATTATGAGGGGTATAGAGAGGGTAAATACAAGCAGGCTTTTTCCACTGAGGTTGGGTGGGACTACAACCAAAGGTCGTGGCTTAAGGGTGAAAGTGGTCCATGCAAGCTCAATTTTAACACTTAAGAGAAGTTTGAGTAGATACATGGATAGTAGGGTTATGGAGGGTGATGGTCCCAGTGTGGGCCAATAGTTGTAGGCAGTTTAAATTGTTTTGGCACAGACTAGATGGACCAAAGGGCTTGTTTCTCTGCTGTACTTCTCTATGACTTTATCAGTTTTAGCAATGTTAGTTGAAGGATAATTATTGTGCAGGATACAAGGAAGAATCCCAAACAATACACAAAAATTGTTGGAGAAACTCAGCAGGTCAGGCAGCATCTACAGAGTGAAATAAACTTGACATTTCAGGCCGAGACCCTTTATCAGGATGAGAAAGAGAAGGGGCAGAAGCCAGAATATAAAGGTTGGCGGGGGGGGTGTGGGTGGCGAGGAGCTCAAGCTGGCAGGTGGTAGATGAATCCAGATGGCAGGGGGAAGACAGGTAGGTGATCGATATGGGGAAAAGTTGAAATGATTCAAGAAGCTGGAGTTGATACATGGAAGGGTCAAAGGGTTGAAGAAGATGGACCATGAGATAAAGGGAAGGAGGTGGGAAACCAAAGGAAGGTGTGGGTGATGGGCAGGTTGTGAGGGTGAAGGGGGATGAAAAGGGGTAATGGGGCCTGAAGGATAAGGGAAAGGGGAGGGGAGGAAAGGAGGAAAAATTCACTCCTTTTCCTCAGAGTAGCAAAATGTAATACTACATCCACCCTGAAAGGCTCCAGATTAATGTTACATTCAAAGTTAAATAACTGTCTTTTGAAAGAAGAAAATATCAATTTGTTTACTAGGCAGTTCACAGAACAGAACTACAGACATCTATCAGGATAATCAAATCCTGGGCAAAAGCAAGCCAGCTCCATCGCGAGACAAGACAATCACAAAAGAAAACAAGTCATTTTCTTTCAAAGTGACATCAATGGAAACTTGCCTAAATAAATGTATGGATTCCAAGAACAAATCAAAAGCTACAGAAAAGTTTTTTTTATTAAAGAGAATCTGCTTCACTGAATTTCAAAAATCTGACAACTCCTACATCATACTTCGAATGGAACCTCCATGCTACAAACACAATGCATTTGGTAGGCAAAGACACTTGTTTGTAAAAGGCTTCTGTCATTTATGTTTTACACTTTGGCCAACAAACACAAGCTTCAAACTAATTTTTTCCCATTTAGCAATAACATCTGCTCACTCATTTAGACAGATGGTGAGTTTGTTAAAGTATCAGTTTGTCATCAGAGGATTGACTATTCTTTGTGCCAACATAATTCAACAAGCTAATGTACACGAGCTAAGGAATATTTTCATTTGTTCAGTCTTCTATTGATGGGTTTTTAATGTCAAAATATCCAACGTTTCACTTTTCATTCCATTATATAGCAGAGTAGCAGTGGAAAAAATTGTGATAATGATTATCTCAAGCCAATTTCTCAGCCTCCCCTTAGTTTATGACCAAATAGAATTGTACTAGATTGCATGGACATGAGGAACATCCCTGAATATACCCTGAGGTGATAAACGTCAAAGGGATGATTGTTAGTGGGGTCTAAGATAGCAGTATAATTGATCTTGGTTGTTTTGTGTCAATTACTTTTAAAGCAGCATCAATCTCAGTTGAAACAGGATACTGAATC
Organism: Mobula hypostoma; assembly: GCF_963921235.1. Classification (NCBI taxonomy): domain Eukaryota; kingdom Metazoa; phylum Chordata; class Chondrichthyes; order Myliobatiformes; family Myliobatidae; genus Mobula; species Mobula hypostoma. Next base: position 125,802,484 of record NC_086102.1, read on the forward strand.
ATTGCTAGGTGAATACTAATGGAGAGCACCAAATGAATAGCAACTTTGGCAAGGCTGATCATCAAACAAAGATCAGTTTCTAGTCAAGGAACCTTCATTGGAACTGAAAAAGTGAAAGTGATGTCTTCTCAATCCCAAACTCCAGTGCTATCTTCACAGAATTTGCAAGTTCTCCTGTGGCAAAAATCAATTTCTACTGGGTATGCCAGTTTCCTCCAACTTTCCAAAGACTCATTGGTCCAGAGGTAACTGATATAAATTGCTGCAAGCACAAGTGGGTGGCTCGATAATCAAGGTGGAGTTGATGTGAGAGAAAAGGTTACACAGAAATAAGTAGGGGGAAAAATTAGATTGCTGCAAGACAGGCCTAACAGACTAAACAGCCTTCTTCAAAATCATCAGAAAATATGAAACATGAAGCCCAGTTGAAGAGAAGGGTAACATTACCTCTCTGCCAACTCAAAGAGAAAAATATCAGTTTAAGAAGGCATCAAAAGGAATTTCCAGTCAACTTGCAATATCAACACTGTGCCTTAATCATGGCTGAAGACCGTCAGATTTTATAACTGTGAAAATATCTACTTTAATTGCCACTACACTATAAAATTAACAGGACCTCCTAGAATATTGAAATGTGCAATTCAACTTGGAAATCCACTAGTTCCTGTTGTGATTACCTGTTCCACCAAGTATACCATTCTGCAAACTTTTTCCAAATTACATTTAGTGATGTGAGATGGTGAGATCTTTCACACTGATCTTCCTTTAAAAACATGAAAATTCACATGATGTAAAAAGAGACATTGATAACTATTGCTATCAGTTGAAAGTCAACTTTTTAGCATTGAGGCTTTTGGTGAACAGTTCTTTCCAGACTAGAGGAAGCCAAATACAGGCATTCCTCAGGGATTAGTGATAAAATAATCTAGATTAATGCTGTAGACTTCAGGGTGTAAAACAATTTCCAAGTTTGTGGCTAACATAAAACTTAGCATATTGTGAACAGAGAAGAGGATTGTGATAAATTATAGGAGAAAAATAGATTGTTAGAATAGACAAACACGTGTTAAATGAAGTCTCAGGTGGAGAAATGTGATGAAGCATTTTGATAGGAAGAATGAAGAAAACAGTTATAAAATAAATTGTCATAAAAGATCCCCAAAAAGAAGCAAGAGGAACATGAGACCACCAATATGCAAGTCATTGAAAGTGGCAGGGCAGTTCACAAAACAATTTATAAGGCTTTACTCAATTATGCGGGTTTTATCAACACAAGCATCCAGCATATATATATAACAGGGAAGTCATGCTGAAATTTTATAAAACAATGATCTGGCCTCAGCTGTGATAAGGAACATTCGATTGGGGGCCTTCAAGAAGGAATGGATAAATATTTATTATAATGGCATATTTGTAAGGCTGTGGAAAAGCAGATAGAGCAGGTAGAACCAGCCTGGGAAGAGCAAGTAGAACTAGCAAGGTGCTCTGGTAGAAAACTAATGGAATGGGACAAATGGCCTCCTCTTGTGCTACAAGGAATGTTGTATGAAGTGATCACAGATGACACCCACATCACGGCCATGCATGTAATGGAAATTCACCCTCAAAGAATTCACAGATCAGCACTAAAAAAAATCTGAGGTTCAGCACAAAATTCACTCACAGAATATGTTACCAAATTTCAATTGTAAACTTTAGGTCACATTCCTTGGTGCTTACACAGATGACATTGCTGCTTGCTTCGGAAAATCATGCTGCAGGTGATTTTCTGAGAAAGCAAACCACCCCACATCTCCCCCCATCACCCCCCCCAAGTAATGCAGAGATCTACTGTATTGAATTTTCAACAGACATACCAATCCATAACAACAAGCTGGCCACAAACCAAAACTTAATTCTTATGTATGAATTGCCTTATGTATGTTTTCAAAATACAAAAATGTTCTTCAGATATTTATGAAGTATTTTTGCTATTTCAATTGCAATCTAAATTCTGGGGATGACTCAAAATTTACAGTCTAAAAATTCACTCTTTTAATTAAGCTTGTTGCCTCCTGGTTTTCTGTCAATGAGAATTTTTCAATATATTTGGTTTGCTAACTACATTGTTGCCACATACCAGGAATTCCTTTAAAAAAGACATTTCACAGCAGTTAGCAATGGGAAGCTACTGAGAACATTGCAAAGTGCAGTGTCACAGCTGACTGAAAAACCTGGCTTGCATCTTTTACAATAAAGCTACAGATAACACAAAACATATACAGTGCCAAGCAAATATGGAACTAGACAAAATCCTCCCCCTCCCCCAACCAAAAGCAATTTGGCAACAGCAGAAGTCTTTCATTGTTCTTCTTCCTCTCCCATCTAAAGCAATTAAATACAAACCAAATCTCTTTGGCTCTGCAGTTTAAGCAGATGTGCCTTTCAGAATGTGTAGTATCGAGCTAAAGTAAGTTTCTTGGACTTAGTGTTTCTGATTTATTACGACTTAACTGCTCAGAAGCAGTACAGCTATTGTGGTAATACTCATCCTGGGAAGGAATACCTTTTATATTTTCTACAGGACTTAGAAAAGTATCTTTGCAAGTAAATTAATTTGCTTTTGTCTTATGCAGTTGCATCTCCAGCTAGAAGCTAACACTGTGACAGTTACACTCTTGCAGCAAGCCAATTCCTCTGTGACCATGAAGGGAGCGCAAGAATGCAAATTCCACGCTCACCATTGTGATAAAGAAAGGCAGCCAATTGCTGTTTGCATTCTACACAGATCAGGTGCAGTAGATAAACAACCTGGGATTTGTGGCAGTGCCATTACATTGGTAATCACTTTACATATTTCAAGTCATTTCAGTGTCTTTAATGCAGTGCCTAAACAACCATCTCCCAGTAGCACTCACATCTACTGTAATGAAGTGCTTTGAGAAGTTGGTCATGGATAGAATTAACTCCTCCCTGAACAAGGACCAGGACATGCTGCAACATGCTGCACAATAGGTCCACAGCACTTCACCGGCTCTCCACTTGGCTTTTGAGCACCTGGACAACAGGACATGCTTGACGCAAGATATACATCAGGCTGACATTAATCAATTACAGCTTAGCGTTCAACACCATCGTCCCCTCAGTACTAATCATAGAGCTTTTAAACCTGGGCCCCTGTACCTCCCTCTACAATGGATCCTTGACTTCCTCATCAAGAGACCAGTCACTATGGATCAGTGATAACATCTCCTCCTCTCTGTTGATCCACAGAGGTACACCTCAAGATGCATGCTTAGCCCACTGTCCTACTCTCCATACACCCATGACGATGTGGCTAGGCACAACTCCAGTATCATCTATAAATTTGACGATGCTCTTGTCATTGGCAGCATCTCAGATGATGACAAAGAGGCATGGAAGAGCAAGACCAATCGGCTGGTTGAGCAGTGTCAGAACAACAACCTTGCACTCAATGTCAGCAAGACCAAGGAATTCATTGTGGACTTCAGGAAGGGGAGTCAGGAGAACACACACAATCCTCAATGAAGGGTCAGCTGTGGAAAGGCTGAGCAGCTTCAAGTTCCTGGGCGTCAACATCTCACAGGATCTATACTGGGCCCAACACATTGATTCAATCACGAAGGTGGCACACACTTCTATTTCATTAGGAATTTGAAGATATTTGACATGTCACTAAAATTCGTACAAATTTCTATAAATTACAGTGGAAAGTTGCATCACTGCCTGCTATCAAGGCTCCAATGCACAACATCGCAAGAGGCTACAGAAGGTTACAGACTCATCCATCACAGGCACAACTCTCCCCACCATCGAGGACATCAAAAGACAGTGCCTCAGGATGACAGCATCCATCATTAAGGACCCTCACTATCCAGGATGTGCCCTCTTATCATTGCTACCATCAGGGGAGAGGTACAAGTGTCTCAAGACTCACATTTAAAGTTCCAGGAACAGCCTCCCGCTCTCTGTCATCATATTTTTTGTCCAAGAATACTACCTTGCTAAAACTCTTTTGCACTATTTCTTTATTTGTAACCCATAATCATTTTTATGTCTTTGCAATGTACTGCTGCCACAAAACAACAATTTCACAACATATGTTAGTGATAATAAATATGATTCTGATCCCTGCACCATCGCAACAGGGAAAAGGCTGAAGTCTAAGTATTGAAAGAGTACAAGATAGGAAGGGCATTCTATGAACCCAGATGCTATTTGAATTTTAATTTGTTACTATCAGCATCAATAAGGATCCAAAGCTTAGACAATTCCCCATGTCCCATCAACCTACTCCACGAAAAGCAAAGAAAAATTAAACTACCTATTCAACTCCTTTTTAAGCAATGCAACAATTATTCATTAACCTTTACCATTCCCTTTCAGTCAGCACCACTGGTTTCATCGATCTCCGGCTCTCCACACCATCACCAACCTTCCCTGTTGTTCTCCCCGCCCCTTTCTCTGCAACTTAAGACTAGTTCCGTATTAACTTTTCCATTCCGATTTTAACTGTTTTGTGCTTATTAACATAAACCCATGAACAGTTCCTCGCTATTCCTTATTTCTTGCAACTTAAAGCAATTTTATGTCTTGCATTGTACCGCTGCCAAAAGACAATAAACTTCAGTTCAGAAGTCAGTGATAATAAACCTGATTCTGATGTCCCGTATTGATAAAAAGGCGCTGACGTTAAACAGCAACATTTTCATCACTGTCACTGGCTGACCTGCTGAATATTTCCAACCAACTGTACTCAGGACATCTTCAAGGAGATATGCCTCAAAAAGGCGGTATCGATCATAAAGTTTCCCATCACCCAGGACGTGCCTTGTTCTCACTATTACCATCAGAAAGGAGGTACAGGAGCCTGAGGCACACACTCAGTGATTCAGGAACAGCTTCTTCCCCTCTGCCATCCGATTTCTAAATGGGCATTGAACGCAAGAACCCTCACTACTTCTTTTATTTTTGCACTACTTATTTAATTTAACATAGAAAACCTACAGAACAATACAGGCTCTTCGGCCCACAATGCTGTGCCGAACACGTACTTGCTTTAGAACATACCTAGGGTTACCCATAGCCCTCTATTTTTCTAAGCTCCATATACCTATCCAGGAGTCTCTTAAAAGACCCCATTGCATCTGCCTCCGCCACCGTGCCAGCAGCCCACTCCACGCACTCACCACACTGCGTGCAAAAACTTACCTGATATCTCCTCTGCACCTACTTCCAAGCACCTTAAAACTATGCCCTCTCGTGTTAGCCATTTCAGCCCCGGGAAAAAGCCTCTGACTATCCACACAAGCAATGCCTCTCATTATCTTATACACCTAAATTGAATAATTGCTGCAAAGACAACAAGTGCCAGTGATATTAAACCTGATCCTGATTTAATATTCCTTGCACAAATTTTTCCTATTTTGCTCCTGAATAACACAAGTGGTTCACTTGTCTTGTTACGTACACCTGTTAGGGTGCATTCTCCAGTTACCTTATAAGGTAACCGTAGTCTTCAGCCAGGAGCAGATGTCATCAGGTGGTTCCCAACCTTCACCAAGTGTTTCGACCCCTACTCATTTGAGGCAAATATCATTCAAGCTGAAAACACAAAAACCACTAATGAGAAAGTTATAGGAGAAGCAAATAGGATTGGCTGTAAAAGAGTGGGCACACAATAGGCATGAGTAAGACAGTGATACTGCCCACTTCTGATGAAACTCCCAAGTAATTTACTGTATTATTTATTGATGTGCATCAAGGTGAGAAGGCGAAAGACAAATCTAACTATTTCCTTGTCACTACTACAGGGTACACAGTTACACGGTTGTTATGAAAACAATGCAACTGCAACAATTTCCTTATATAAAAAACACTCCCACTGATTGAGGTATTTTAATAGGCTGCACAAATTCCACCCTGGAAATGAAAAAAACACAATACATATAATCTTGGCATGAATTCAATACTTAACTGCATTCCATCAAATTGACAGTTAGCATGCTGGAACAACAAACTGCAGCCTCCTCCTGCAGCTCACACAGTCCATTATAAAGCAGACATACAGCAGCTGTGCCCTGTCCATGAGGAACAAGCATGCATGATTATGAAGTTGCATCATGAAACATTCATACCACCATCATAAAATATTTCTACGTCAGGAGACCTGCTTATTCTAGGAGGATCTGGAAGAATTCTTTAAACTTCTTCAGCTTGGTATCCACGCCCCAAGAGCATTGCCAAAGTACTACTCACTAATATAACATGCTTCTGACAGGTCAGTTCCTTCCTCCAAAGAAATTTGCGGGTTTTATGTTAGCCTGGAGATGATAGACAACGGAATGGACAACTGCTCAGATATCCAAAATGGGTACACTATCATTAACAGTCAATGAGTGGACCTTGTATCCAGCTCAAGACAGACCACTGACAGGACACCTTCAAGATGACCAGGTGGCGCTTTTGACAAATATGTAGAAGACAACAATTTCAGCTCTTACCTTTTCTGGCAATTGCATGCACCACAGAGAGGGGTATTTTTAAAGCAAACAGGAGAAAGTAAAGGGTATCATTAAAATGTCTCTATTCAAGAACATCACAACAACTCTTGTTCACACTTACTCTATAGCATACAAGAAAGGGTAAAGGAAAACATTATCAATCAGATCATTTATAAGACACATAAAAGATAATATAGGATTTTTTGAAGCATAGTCGGTAGTGTAACATTGGCAAGATGTTTGCCATTGTTCATACAACTAGATTCCCTCAAGCATCAATATAGTAATGTGTGTTTTTAAGTTATTTTAGTAACAGATAAATATTGGTCAAACTAGAGGGAACTCTCCTGCTTAGAAGGATCTTCTACAGCCACTTGGAGCCATAAGACATAGGATCAGAATTAGATCATTCCATTCAGCAAGTCTGCTGCACCATTCCATCATGGCTGATTTATTATCTCTCTCATCCCCATTCTCTCGCCTTCTTCCTGTAACCTTTGACACCCTTACTAATCAAAAACCTATCGTCCCCCACTTTAATGACTTGGTCTGCGCAGTCATCTGTGGCAATAAATTTCGCAACTGATTCAACAGAACAATCTGTTTAATTCTAAAGACTGAAGTCTGCCAATGGTGCAAACACGAAAATGGGTTAACCTTGTCCTTGCCATGACTAAATCTTGCTGGAGGAGATGGTCTCTGTGGATTCCAAAAGTTCCATACAGCTTTGTCAAATACTGGCAAGAAACTGATACCGCTCAGATCATAGAGGATGATCAGTGTACTTCAGGGACTGACCATTGATAAGACACTCTATTGAGTCCATGCATGAAAACTGAGTTACAATAGAAAGCAAAATTATCTGACACTTTGACACATAATTGCATCAAAACATGTTGTCCAAAGCCTCTCAAACCAAGAAACATACATCAAAGTTGCTGGTGAACGCAGCAGGCCAAGCAGCATCTATAGGAAGAGGCGCAGTCGACATTTCAGGCCGAAGTCCTGACGAAGGGTCTCGGCCTGAAACGTCGACTGCGCCTCTTCCTATAGATGCTGCTTGGCCTGCTGTGTTCACCAGCAACTTTGATGTATGTTGCTTGAATTTCCAGCATCTGCAGAATTCCTGTTGTTTGCGTTCAAACCAAGAAAATTGGTTTTGATGATTATTTCTGAACTGCTCGCCATTTACAGTGTGGGTGTCCTACTTGCCCCAAACATCCTTTCTATTCCACTAGGTCCATTTGTCACCGGTCTCCATTCCTTTCAGCTTTCAAGTTGCTGACAATCCTCAGCACATTTATGACCCCACTCCCTTCTCAAATGTTTCAATACTTCCTGACAGTCATTCTCCTTCAGGCTTTGTAAGTTTCAGCTCTTCCAAAACATCAGTGCTCATACATCTTTGCACATCTTGCTCAACAACAGCAGCCTCCATTTCCCCCAAAAGATCCAGTTGCAAATTCTCATTCTCAAATACTTTTATCGCCTTAAAACAATTCAAAAACAAATTGCAGATACTGAAAATCTAAAGTAAAAACAGAACATGCTTAAAACATTTATCACATCAGGCTACATCTTTGTAAAGAAAAGCAGAGTTAACATTTCAAATCAAAAGACCCTTGGCCACCGTGTCCCATTTAAACTACTTAATTTCTGTTTTCCCCTTTAATCAGACCTACAAATATCCACTCTTCAATCTCTTGTATTTTTGAGCAAGCCACACTTTTGTGACACCATTAGTTCCTTCCCCTGAGTCTTTTCATTCTTTTCTGATAACTATAACCCTCATGCTCTCTTCAGTGCCTGCCTATCTTTCATATAACATGAAGATTGCAACTGTACACATTTAATGTGCTCTAAATTACACAGAAGTTTAATATAGGTTTCATTGTTTTCCCAAAAAAAATCCAATTCTGTCTCAAGAGCAGAAGCCCCTCTATCTTACATGGCTAATTCTAATATCTTTCGTCAGAAGAACATCCAAGTTCCCTTTACCCCACTGTTCAACCACCCTAAACTAAATAAGCCCAAGGATATCACCACCTTCAGCACAGGGAGAGCAGAAATTCTAAAATTAAAGAGAATGCAAAAGTGCTTGTAAATACTGTATGATATGGTCGTATCATTTTGCAGATACTCTACCTTCATGATTAAACATGGTGGTAGACATGGCAACACATGAACTTCGCTGTGTACAATGGACTGAGCTTTGTGTTCAATCAAGAACGTATTTTCAAATTTTAAGAATTCAGTACTCTTACACCACAGAGGGATGCTTAGAGGCAGGTTGAAAAAGAGAACACAAAGCTGGATATCACTGCCTGACTAGTGAACTGGCAACAAAACTCATTCTTCCATTTCAGTTACTTCACCTTGAGATAAAGGCATGGCTGGCATCTCACTCCCTTATCAGCCAAAATACAAAGGAGTGGGTAAATAAAATGAGACATCTGGATTGCAATTTTCATACTCCAAGGGTTCAATAGAAGGATGAAAAAATGTGAATAGATTGCAAAGCAATTTCTTAAAAACTGATTCTAACAGCCTGGAAGAAGCAAAGGGAGATCATAATCACAATCTCCCGTAACAGGTTAAAGTTCAAGAAACAAGAAGCATCTTATCAAGAAAAAAAATTACTCAAAGACACACAGAATACACTCTTCAAAGCCTGAGAGAGAAAGCATTAAAAGAGTCGGAAAATTCAAAGTTCAATGATCAAACAGTGTAATGGTTAGCCCGACGCTATTACAGCTCTGGCGCCAAGAGTTCGGACTTCATTTCCAGCTCCGTCTGTAATGAGTCCAAACTTTCTACCCCTGAACCATATGGGTTTACTCCAGGTGCTCCAGTTTCCTCCCACCTTCCAAAGAAGTAGCAGTTAGTACGTTAGTTGGTCATTGTAAATTGACCTTGATTTGGCTAGAGTTAAATAGGTGGGTTGCTGGGTAATGCGACACATTGGGCCAGAAGAGCCTGCTCTGCTCTTCGTCTCTAAATAAATACTACCCTGAGATTCATTTTCTTGTGGGCATTCACAAAAGATACAAAGAAACATAAATAGAATCAACGAAGGGCTACACACAAACAATCAATGTGCAAAAGATGACAAATTGTGCAATTACAGTAGAAAAAGAAAAAAATAATAAATTAGTAAATAACATTGAAAACGAGTTGTAGAATAATACCGAATAAAAAGCAAAATACTGTACATGGTTGCCGTGGACACAGCTGAGCACATCACAGAAACCAGCCTTCCCTCTATGAACTCTGTCTCTACTTCTCACTGCCTCAGTAAAGCAGTGAGCAGAATCAAAGACCTCATCCACCCCAAACATTCTTTCTTCTCTCCTCTGTCATTAGTCAGGAAATACAAATGATTGAAAGCACGTACTACATGGCTCAAGGACATCTCCCACCCCCTCCTTCGTACAAGATGGACTCTTGACATTACATTCCACCTCATTACGATCTTGAACCGTATTGTCCACCTGCAGTGCACTTTCTCTGTAGCTGATGCACTTTTTTCCCTGCATTGTTATAGATTTACCTTGAACTACCTCAATACATTGTGTAATGATTAGATATATACATTTAAACTGTACACAAGACAAACTTTCCACTGTACCTTGGTGTGTGATACTTGTAAGCCAACCACAATGCATGCAAACTGAAGTAAAAGACATGAATGCTAGGAATATTCATAGGACGATACAGCACGCAAGCAGGCCCATCTGGCCCACTGTCTATCTAGCCTTGACCAGTTAAAATGAAGACTATTTCAGTCTGAGAACCCACATAAAAAAAAGGACCATGAAATGAGTGCACATTTGGCCCTGCACAAGCAGCACAAGGACTAGAACTCCTCACAAGCCAGCAGCACACCCATCAGTCACCACCTGTCCCATCACTGGAAAAGTCCGTGGTTCCCACAATGGCCTCATTAGCCACCCCAATGCCCTCAAAACTGGAGAGGTCAGTCATTCTTGACCCCAGGGAAACACCATGGGAAAAAAACTGAGAAGCATATAGGCAAAGTACTACTTACCAAAAATATGTCTTTTATATTAGTTAGCTACAGCATAACAAGCCCTTCCAGCCCAACAAGTATATGCCACCCAATTACATCCATGTAGCCAATTAAACTACTAACCTGTATAGCTTTGGAATGTGGGAGGAAACCAGAGCACCTTTTTGGGTGTCCATTCAATGTGAAATTGAAAGACCTGGTATTTCATTTCTTGTTTTGCATGGAAAGATGATGTGAAAAAGGATTTCAGTATTAGCAGTCGAGAAGAACATCAACATGATAAAGATGTGTTTAAAATGCTGGGAATAACAGGGCTTGAAAATTATGAAAATTGATCTTTTAAATGTGGAGTCCGGTTGGGATTATGTTTGATATCAAAACTAATGTGGGATCTTTCACCCCAGCCTGAAGTACAAACAGATTGTTTTAAAGGTTCATCCAAGGACAGCAACTCCAACAGACCTGTGATCTTATTGGGATAGGGGCTGATCGACCACACAGTACTGACTGACATAGCAATCAGTATTACTACGTCAGCGAAGGCCACATGCTGAAGTCTCAGGAGTGAAACTGATGTTTCAAGTCTCACAAATCCACTTGGCAAATCCCAATTTGTCTTTCTCCAATGCTATATTAGTGGGCGCATATCACCAATTGTAATGTTACTTCCAAAAGGAGGCTTTTTTTGTTGGGACATTTTTTTTTACAATAAAACCAATATTTTCACAAGTTTGAATCTAGAATTTATTTAGAAGCCAAATACTGGTTTCACTATCAGTCGCAAATTGAGATAGTATGGATCAAAACAAAGGAAATGATTCACCAATCGTAAAAGACGGAGAGGAATTGGGGTGTGAAATCAGTTTGATCAGGAAGATCAGATGAGAAAAGCAGTCCACACAAATTGCTGGAGGAACTCAGCGGGCCAGGCAGCATCGATGGAAACTAAAGTACAGTCAACATTTCAGGTTGAGAACCTTCCACAGTGCTGGAGAAAAAAAGATGAAGAGTAGAATTAAAAAGGTGGGAGAAGGAACGAGAGAAGCACAAGGTGATACTGGGAGGTGGAGGGATAAAGCAAAGAGCAGGGAAGTTGCAGTGTAGGATATCTAGGTCATGAAACCTTTTGCTTCATGATCATTTTATTCAGAGTTGATAGAACAAAAGAAAGTTAACAGACAGCTATAGAGGTCTATTAAGCAAAGAGAGAGACAAGGAAACTAAGGGCACCTAGTACAGAACCACAGAAATAAGGAAAATTCCATTCAAATTTATAGATAAAAATTAACCAATTAGAAAGCTATTATTCAAATACGGCAGTACAAAATTAACAATAAGAAATCATTGATACAAATAATGCAGAACAAAGAAGCTTCCAGAACTTTCCAGAAAAACTTTGTAAAATCACTAGAAGCATGTTAAACTGTTACATGCATTAAGTACTTAAAGCATAAGGAGATAATTAATTGATAAAATGCAAAGAAATATCAATTAAACAGTCTAATCTAAGAATTAAACAGTCAGATCCAATAATCCCCTCTTTGGTTCTAAATCACACATTTAGAATCACTACATCTGAAATTTCAGAGGCGGAAAAATTTGAGGTGTTTACATTAAGTATAAAATATTCAAAAACTTAAGTTATGAAATTCAAAGGGTATTTAGTCTTCAAAGTATTCATAGGATTATGTCTTGATTAGGCAGATTAGTAGGCACACTTACGCAAGTTTGAACTATTCTATTAATGGTCCCCTTTAAACAAGTAAAAACAATGTAAATTATGATAAGGCAAGGTATGAATAATGTGACTTGTAATATTGAGTAACCCGGGCTTCAGAAGCTTAAACGAATCCAGTCGAAGAAATCCTATCCATCAAATTAATATATTTTAGCTGCTTCTTTACAAGTATGATCGGCAAAATCAGTTAGGTCTTCAGATTTTTTTAGGTATACAAGTTCAACACGAATACACGATTCTCCCCCCACCACTACCCCCCCCACACAACTGCTGAGAGAAGATCTAATGCCATTCAATTTTGAAGAACCATCTTATGCATAGTGACTATTTCTGTTGTTACCTTTCCCAAGGCTTCAGTAGTTCTATTGCCTATTCTCTCTAAGGCTGCAGCAATACTTAATCTCTCATACTTTTTGCAATATCATACAAAGGGAATAAAATTGTTGCAAAGCTAGCTCCTGAATGGTCTCATTTACTTCTAGACTCAGGAAGTAAAGGTTAAGTCTGTGAACATGTCTGAAGGCAGGGAAAAAACATACCCTAAATAACATGATCCTATCCAATTAGAGAACATGGAAGAGAGGTGTAGGCTCCATTTCTTTACATAAAGTACATATTGTTCCATGAACTTAGACCATTTCTTATTAGTTGACAGAAATTTCTTGAATTGTAATATTTTTCTGATTGTCAATGAAAATTCCAGAGTCATTTCCCCATTTAGAACAAAGTAGAGTATTTTTGCATAAACTATGCCCTACTGGAGTGGTGCCTTCTGAACTGAAGTAAAAGGTAACTTTTATAGTAAACACATGAAAATATTTAATAGCTTTGTCATGAACATTAGATGTAGATATATCCCAGGATAAGACATGAATAGGGTCAGATATGATATTCCTGAAATTATGCTGATTATATTTACATAAATGATCCAATTTAAGATGGTATGTGGGGGGTATGATCATCACACATTTATGTGTCCCTTGAGAATAATGCATCATAGGGATAATGTCAAAATCACCATTGCTGGAATGTTAATAAAGGGATTGCATGTTTGTTCTGGATCTGCAAGAATGCCTAGCATTGGCGAATATTTTGAAGTGTACGGTAAATATTGACATACCCAACAGCTAGCGTTGCAAACAGCATCAGCAATTTCACGTGATACTTGCAAATATACATTATGAGTCATCTCAACTGACACATTTTGCGTAGGGAAAATTGGCAAAATATAACAACTAATATTATAGTAAACTTCATAATGTCCAGTAGTCATCCACTTGCTTGAAGGCTTCTGGCTGGTTAGTGATTTGCTCACTGCAGCCCAGCAATTTAGGGACTGTGGCCAATAAGTTTCTAGCATGTTAACCAGAGTACTGGTTATCCTCGTCACAACCACTTTGGCTTGCATGCAATGGTTGGCGCGTATCCACTTAATTTTACCTTCTACTTTCATACCGAGTTGGTGTTTAACAGCATTTGATAAAGACCTTCCCATCAAACTCCTAATGGTTCCTTATGCAGTTTCTTAATCAGGACACACTCAACAGGAATCAGGGTGTGTCCTTCTTCTACTGGATCACTCCAAGCAACAGAAACCTGTTGAGAAGCAGACTAGATAGCCTGGGCCAATTTCACACAATACTTAATGAAACTGTCTGCCATAATGTGTATAATCAGCCTTTCTGAGATAGTGCTTCCAGCAATGACATAAAACATCCTCTACCATGTCAAGTGGACTTGGTTTTCTTGTTTGGAATTGCTATGACGCTACACAAGACTATAGGAAGAACTGCAGGCCATGGTACACCTTCCTCATAATATTTAGTCAGTCGTTGGTTGATGGTTCCATTCATTCAAATGTTCATCAGTCAACATAATTCCTGACAAATCCGGTGAAATGTGTCCTTTGCTCAGAGTCAATGGGACATGGGCATCTCCATCTAAGAATATAGTCCTTCATTACAGTTTTTGCTGTGTGTGCCAGTGGCTTTCCTTGCTAGAACAGCTTCCACCCATCTTGAAAACTTGTCCACTATAACTAGTATGTCTGAGTATCCTTGACACTTTGCTAAAGAAATATAGTCCACATGTAAATTTAAAAAATGGACCAAGAGGGGCAGGAGCACTTAGTTGTGGTAGCTTTTCCACTGCTTCAGGATTCACTTTCTGGCATATCATGCATCTTTCAAGCATTTGCTGAGCTTGTATCCTGAACTTTGGATTCCACTATCATTGGAAGAATCTGTTGATCATCTGTTGATCATTTGTTGATCCACTTTAACGTATTTGCTGCGCTAGATAAAGAAGCAACATAGTTGGAGCTACCAGTCTATGACTATTGCCATATCTCCATATTGCATCACCACTTACTTTGCCATCAATCCTTATCCAGAACCACTTTTCTTGGTTAGAACATGGAGCTTGAATGTCGAATATCTGCTATGTTCACCTATCATACAGAGTGCAACTTCATTTCCAGAATTCCAATTGCTGGGTTCACTGCACGTTTTTGACACTTACTTTATTTTTCATTTCTTCCCGTACTGTCTTTATTTCAACTTCATCTGCAAATGCATTTCCTCGGCTTTCCATTATGGACATTTGGGTGTGGCTTTTACATTTTAATACAATAACTTCTGACAGTTGTATGACCTCCTTAAGTTGTTATACTAGTTGGCCATTCTCAATTGGGGTTTTAACAATGTAAGAAGTCTTCTTTGTCTCCATAAGTTTCCAAAGTCTTGTACAACTCCAAAAGCATATCAAGAATCACTGCGGATATTAGCAGATCTTCCTTCTGCCAACTTACAGGCGTCAATCAAGGCTTTCAGTTAGTTCTGCCTGTTGCACAAGAGGTACCAGGAGCCATGCTTACTGGTGACAGCACTTCACTTCTAGAAATAACCATTGGAATTCTTCTCTCAATTGTTGAGGAACCATTAGTGTACAGAATCAGATCTTTGGCAGAGTAATAACCAACGGGACACTGTCAGTCTCCATGTTCTGAAGTTAAGATTACCATCATGTGTTTTTCATTAACATACAGGATAAATGGTTTACTTATATGATCGATTCATAATGCAGATGCAGTACACAATGTCGCTTTTAAAGTTTGAAACGCTTTCAGTTTCTCTTCAGTAATAGTCACATGGTCATCTGAGCACTTACTACTGTATAGCAAATTGTTGAGTGCTTGAGCAACTTCAGCATATGAATCGACCCATGCTCTGTTGTCGTTGCACAAACCCAGAAATGACCAGATTTGAACAGTTCTCAGAGGCTTTGCTGATGTAACGGCTTTTGTATGCTGCTCAGTGACTTCCAGCTTACCTTGGGAAATTATCTGCCCAAAGTAAAATTACTTCCTCTTGTAGCAATTGTGCCCCATCTAGATTTCCTTTGTGACCTTTGGAGAATAAGATAATCCAGCAAATAAAGCACATTATGTTCATGTTGGCTTGCAGCTTTGGATGCAAACCACATATTGCATGACAGTCAAATTAATGGCTGGCAAATCCATCAGGTGTTGTCCCACTACCATGTGATAGACAGTGGGACTGCTGTGAAGCCCTTGTGGAAGCCTCACCCACTGGTATTGTTAACCGTCGATCGTAAAAGCCAAGCACAGATAACATTCAGATAACATGGTACTGACAAGAATCCAATGGCCACATCAATAACTATAAATCACTAGTATGATGGCTTCAGGGCATTGAAAATAGTTGATGAGTCTGCCACTATCTTGTCAGTACATTGATTAACAAGTGTTTTATCTATGTGTCTTCACTCCCTTGGTCTTGATTGGAGCAAGCTGTGACAAAGCTGGCAGACTTATTGTTCCAAATTCATTTGAGTCACTAAAGGCCACTGTCGGGTCCATGTCATATCCATCCTCTAATTCTACTGATTTCAGATGGTGTCACTGTTTCAGGAGACCATACAACGTAGGCTCTAATTCCTCAGAATTTGGATAGTGTCACTGTCTCTGGGGAATGTTTGATGTGAGCTGAAATTCCTTGGGGAGAGCTTCAGAAGTAGTTGTTTCCCAGAGCGGATCATCAGCTGTAGTGTCACTCACAAGACCATCCACTTGAAGTCGCAGCTGCACTTTTCGATTGTTTTAATTTGCTTCTGGGCTCTGGACAATGCACTTCAATTGAATTACCATGTTGCCCTTTCACTTGTTCGGTTAATGCAAAGATTTGCTCTTTGGACTTTTTACATCATGATGTTTTTATAGTTCATCGTAAATTTTGCGTTTCTTTCAATTAGTCCCGACAACCCTTTCAATTACTCACACACGCAATCAAACCGACCATGTGGTCTTATTTATAAATAAGTCATAGGCATTTTCTGAATCTTACCCATACTATCACAATATTGTCTAGGAGCCACATTTCATTAGATTCAACACTGATTCAAAACTCGTTAGATTCTGGACTAGTTCCTGAGGATTGGAGGGTGGCTAATGTAACCACACTTTTTAAAAAAGGAGGGAGAGAGAAACCGGGGAATTATAGACCAGTTAGCCTAACGTCGGTGGTGCGGAAACTGCTGGAGTCAGTTATCAAAGATGTGATAACAGCACATTTGGAAAGCGGTGAAATCATCGGACAAAGTCAGCATGGATTTGTGAAAGGAAAATCATGTCTGACGAATCTCATAGAATTTTTTGAGGATGTAGCTAGTAGAGTGGATAGGGGAGAACCAGTGGATGTGGTATAGTTGGATTTTCAAAAGGCTTTTGACAAGGTCCCACACAGGAGATTAGTGTGCAAACTTAAAGCACATGGTATTGGGGGTAAGGTATTGATGTGGATGGAGAATTGGTTAGCAGACAGGAAGCAAAGCGTGGGAATAAACGGGACCTTTTCAGAATGGCAGGCAGTGACTAGTGGGGTACCGCAAGGCTCAGTGCTGGGACCCCAGTTGTTTACAATATATATTAATGACTTGGATGAGGGAATTAAATGCAGCATCTCCAAGTTTGCGGATGACACGAAGCTGGGTGGCAGTGTTAGCTGTGAGGAGGATGCTAAGAGGATGCAGAGTGACTTGGATAGGTTGGGTGAGTGGGCAAATTCATGGCAGATGTGGATAAATGTGAAGTTATCCACTTTGGTGGCAAAAATAGGAAAACAGATTATTATCTGAATGGTGGCCGATTAGGAAAAGGGGAGGTGCAACGAGACCTGGGTGTCATTATACACCAGTCATTGAAAGTGGGCATGCAGGTACAGCAGGCGGTGAAAAAGGCGAATGGTATGCTGGCATTTATAGTGAGAGGATTCAAGTACAGGAGCAGGAAGGTACTACTGCAGTTGTACAAGGCCTTGGTGAGACCACACCTGGAGTATTGTGTGCAGTTTTGGTCCCCTAATCTGAGGAAAGACATCCTTGCCATAGCGGGAGTACAAAGAAGGTTCACCAGATTGATTCCTGGGATGGCAGGACTTTCATATGAAGAAAGACTGGATGAACTGGGCTTGTACTCGTTGGAATTTAGAAGATTGAGGGGGGATCTGATTGAAACGTATAAAATCCTAAAGGGATTGGACAGGCTTGATGCAGGAAGATTGTTCCCGATGTTGGGGAAGTCCAGAACGAGGGGTCACAGTTTGAGGATAAAGGGGAAGCCTTTTAGGACCGAGATTAGGAAAAACTTCTTCACACAAAGAGTGGTGAATCTGTGGAATTCTCTGCCACAGGAAACAGTTGAGGCCAGTTCATTGGCTATATTTAAGAGGGAGTTAGATATGGCCCTTGTGGCTACGGGGATCAGGGGGTATGGAGGGAAGGCTGGGGCGGGGTTCTGAGTTGGATGATCAGCCATGATCATAATAAATGGCGGTGCAGGCTCGAAGGGCCGAATGGCCTACTCCTGCACCTATTTTCTATGTTTCTGTGTTTCTATGATCTATTCCATCCGGATTCTCTAATTAACCTCATCAAACTAGAATGCTTTATTCAACTAGAAGTTATTGATATGGGTATTAGACTCTGATCAGTACCACTGGCACCCGAAAGTCAACTAGAAACTCTGTTGTCTGTTCCCACGCAAGTGGAAACTGTTGGTGTAACCACCCCCACCCCCCCCACCAGGCTCCCTAACTCGGCTTGTTAGCTAACTCTGCTAACAGCCATGGAACTCGGCAGTAAGAAGGCCACCTTTCATAAGCAATACACATCTAGGGTCGGAATGATTTGGGGTTCAGCCAAACAAGAACATTGTGATGTTCCGATTAAAGAAACCTCGATTTGAGCTAATTCTGTGTAAATACTGCCTATACACAATTATCAGTCAGCACAAAATAATTGATCATACACCCCATAAAATTATAGAGAAGGTATATTTACAAATTTCACCTTAATGGAACAGTTAGCAGGAAAAAGAAAATTTAAGAAAATAAAAAGGGCCCATTTCAGTTAACCCAGTCCAAACGTGCACAAAGTTGGAGCTCATCTTAAAGTTGTTCTTTCTACTCACACGCTGGACCCACAGTTTGCATCAAAGGAGGACAGGAAGTTGGGTCACTGTCAGGCGAGGGAAGGGGAAAGGGCAGGTAGAGCAGGGTTCCCCTGTGGCCATTCCCCTCAACAACAAGTACACCGCATTGGATACTGTTGGGGGGGGGGATGACTTAGCTGGGACTAGCTGCAGTAGCCGGATCTCTGGCACTGGGTCTGGCTCTGCAGTGCAGAAGGGAGGGGGGAAAAAAGAGGAGAGCGGTAGTGATAGGGGACTCGATAGTTAGAGGTGCAGATAGAAGGTTCTGTGGTCGTGACAGAGAATCCAGGATGGTTTGTTGCCTCCCAGGTGCCAGGGTCAAGGATGTCTCTGATCGATTGCATGACATTCTGAAGTGGGAGGGTGATCAGCCAGATGTCGTCGTGCACATCGGTACCAATGACATAGCAAGGAAGAGTGAGGAGGTCCTGGAGAGTGAGTATAGAGAGCTTGGTAGGAAGTTGAAAAGCAGGACCTCAAGGCTGGTAATCTCAGGATTGCTACCTGTGCTACGTGCCAGTGACGGTAGGAATAGGATGCTCCGGAGGATGAACAAGTGGCTGAGGAACTGGTGTAGGGAGCAGGGTTTCAGATTTCAGGATCATTGGGACCTCTTCTGGGGCAGGTGGGACCTGTACAAGAGAAACGGGTTACACTTGAACTACAGGGGGACCATTATCCTTTCAGGGAGGTTTGTTAATGCTATTGGGGGGGGCTTTAAACTAGATTTGCAGGGGGATGGGAACCACAGTACCAGAGCTGACAGTGTGGCTGGGGTGAAAATAAATGATGTTAAAAGTTCAAACAAATCCACAAATAGAAACGTTGTGAGTGGTGGTAAAAATCTTCTGAGGTGTATATATTTCAATGCTAGGAGTATCGCGGGGAAGGCGGATGAGTTGAGGGCGTGGATTGACACGTGGAATTATGACGTTGTAGCAATTAGTGAAACTTGGCTACAGGAGGGGCAGGACTGGCAGCTTAATATTCCAGGGTTCCGATGTTTCAGATGTGATCGAGGCAGAGGAGTGAAAGGTGGGGGAATAGCATTGCTTGTTAGGGAAAATATTACAGCAGTGCTCAGGCAGGACAGATTAGAGGGCTTGTCTACTGAGTCCTTGTGGGTGGAGCTGAGAAACAGGAAAGGTATGGCCACATTAGTGGGATTGTATTACAGACCACCCAACAGTCAAAGAGAATTGGAAGTGCAAATCTGCAGAGAGATAGCAGGCAACTGCAGGAAACATAAAGTTGTGGTGGTAGGGGATTTTAATTTTCCATATATTGATTGGGTCTCCCATACTGTTAGGGGTCTAGATGGTTTAGAGTTTGTAAAATGTGTTCAGGAAAGTTTTCTAAATTAATATATAGAGGGACCAACTAGAGGGGATGCAATATTGGATCTCCTGTTAGGAAACGAGTTAGGACAAGTGACAGAAGTCTGTGTAGGGGAGCACTTTGGTTCCAGTGATCATAACACCATTAAGTTTCAACTTGATCATGGACAAGGATAGATCTGGTCCTAGGGTTGAGGTTCTTAACTGGAAGGCGGCCAAATTTGAAGAAATAACAAAGGATCTAAAAAGCATGGATTGGGACATGTTATTCTCTGGCATGGATGTGATCGGTAGATGGGAAGCCTTCAAAGGAGAAATTTTGAGAGTGCAGAATTTGTATGTTCCTGTCAGGATTAAAGACAAGGTGAATAGGAATAAGGAACCTTGGTTCTCAAGGGATATTGCAACTCTGATAAAGAAGAAGAGGGAGTTGTATGACGTGAATAGGCAGCAGGGAGTAAATAAGGTGCTTGAGGAGTATAAGAAGTGCAAGAAAATACTTAAGAAAGAAATCAGGAGGGCTAAAAGAAGACATGAGGTTGCCTTGGCAGTCAAAGTGAAGGATAATCCAAAGAGCTTTTACAGATATATTAAGAGCAAAAGGATTGTAAAGGGATAAAATTGGTCCTCTTGAAGATCAGAGTGGTCGGCTATGTGCGGAACCAAAGGAAATGGGGGAGATCTTAAATAGGTTTTTTGTGTCTGTGTTTACTAAGGAAACTGGCATGAAGTCTATGGAATTAAGGGAAACAAGTAGTGAGATCATGGAAACTGTACAGATCGAAAAGGAGGAGGTCCTTGCTGTCTTGAGGAAAATTAAAGTGGATAAATCCCCGGGACCTGACAGAGTGTTCCCTCGGACCTTGAAGGAGACTAGTGTTGAAATTGCAGGGGCCCTGGCTGAAATATATAAAATGTCGCTGTCTACAGGTGAGGTGCCGGAGGATTGGAGAGTGGCTCATGTTGTTCCATTGTTTAAAAAAGGATCGAAAACTAATCCGGGAAATTATAGGCCAGTAAGTTTAACGTCGGTAGTAGGTAAGTTATTGGAGGGAGTACTAACAGACAGAATCTACAAGCATTTGGATAGACTGGGACTTATTAGGGAGAGTCAACATGGCTTTGTGCATGGTAGGTCATGTTTGAACAATCTATTGGAGTTTTTCGAAGAGGTTACCAGGAAAGTGGATGAAGGGAAGGCAGTGGATATTATCTACATGGACTTCAGTAAGGCCTTTGACAAGGTCCCGCATGGGAGGTTAGTTAGGAAAATTCAGTCGCTAGGTATACATGGAGAGGTGGTAAATTGGATTAGACATCGGCTCGATGGAAGAAGCCAGAGAGTGGTGGTAGAGAATTGCTTCTCTGAGTGGAGGCCTGTGACTAGTGGTGTGCCACAGGGATCAGTGCTGGGTCCATTGTTATTTGTCATCTATATCAATGATCTGGATGATTATGTGGTAAATTGGATCAGCAAGTTTGCTGATGATACAAAGATTGGAGGTGTAGTAGACAATGAGGAAGGTTTTCAGAGCCTGCAGAGGGACTTGGACCAGCTGGAAAAATGGGCTGAAAAATGGCAGATGGAGTTTAATACTGACAAGTGTGAGGTATTGCACATTGGAAGGACAAACCAAGGTAGAACATACAGGGTTAATGATAAGGCACTGAGGAGTGCAGTGGAACAGCAGGATCTGGGAATACAGATACAAAATTCCCTAAAAGTGGCATCACAGGTAGATAGGGTCGTAAAGAGAGCTTTTGGTACATTGGCCTTTATTAATCAAAGTATTGAGTATAAGAGCTGGAATGTTATGATGAGGTTGTATAAGGCATTGGTGAGGCCGAATCTGGAGTATTGTGTTCAGTTTTGGTCACCAAGTTACAGGAAGGATATAAATAAGATTGCAAGAGTGCAGAGAAGGTTTACAAGGATGTTGCTGGGACTTGAGAAACTCAGTTACAGAGAAAGGTTGAATAGGTTGGGACTTTATTCCCTGGAGCGTAGAAGAATGAGGGGAGATTTGATAGAGGTATATAAAATTATGATGGGTATAGATAGAGTGAATGCAAGCAGGCTTTTTCCACTGAGGCAAGGGGAGAAAAAAAACCAGAGGACATGGGTTTAGGGTGAGGGGGGAAAAGTTTTAAAGGGAACATTAGGGGGGGCTTCTTCACACAGAGAGTGGTGGGAGTATGGAATGAGCTGCCAGACGAGGTGGTAAATGCAGGTTCTTTTTTAACATTTAAGAATAAATTGGACAGATACGTGGATGGGAGGTGTATGGAGGGATATGGTCTGTGTGCAGGTCAGTGGGACTAGGCAGAAAATGGTTCGGCACAGCCAAGAAGGGACAAAGGGCCTGTTTCTGTGCTGTAGTTTCTACGGTTTCTATGGTTTTAAAGCACTCACCATATTCTGATCCTCACTTGAAATCTATTTCAAACCAACAGGGTCTCTCTCGGGAGTTTTGGCCCTTCCTCCTTGGAGCCATTCATGTGCTTTGTACAATAGGACACTCCTTCCCACAGCATGTTCAGCTATCTTCCCTCCTATCCTCTCCACAGCTCCCGCCAAAAAGACCACGAACACCACCAGTGTCCATCACAAAAACGCTCTCCGCCCAGCCCTCGAGTATCTTCTCCTAATTCAACGATCCTGATTAGCTTACGCAACATTCCTAAATTGAACATCACAGCCCCTTGTCTTTAGCTGAGACCCAAACATTCCACCAGCATGATACACTGCTTTTACAGAAAGCTACTAAATGGAATACCCTACAGCGCTAGCAGTAAAAATCTTAACCAGAGCATTACATTGGTTTCATGACAGTGGCCATTGTTTTGATTCTATCCTAATTCATACGTACTTTTATTACTTTGGCCGATCTTGAAATATTAATAGTTTGCAACTGAAATCTGAATTGGGTGTCCTGCAACCCGAATTTAATACCAGCCCCACTCTCTGCTAACTTGCACAAATCTACGTTTTCTCACACACTCTACTGGCTTGCACAAAATTATCTTTTTATCCGTGCTCCACTGCGTGTATGAATTTAATTTAACTTTTACGCTCGACCAGCTTGCGTACTTAATCCACACTCTATTGGCTTACATATGGCTCTGCCAGTTTGTGTTTCTTTTTTTACAGATCTGTTTTTAAAATAGTAGTGTAGCAGTTCCTCACTCCTTACTCCCATTTGATGATGTAGGTGCCAGAACTAGTTTTCTCTCAGACAAACTGGAACACAGGAGGAAGTACTTACTCCTTTTGTTTAAGCAGCAAAAATTCCATTTTCTTTGATTGTTCCAAATCCTAAACTTAAATATCTCGCTGACTATGCAACTTGCTGGATTCTGACGTTTAAATCCAAGGTTCTTTCAGAAGTCAGGAAAGCGGCGCAGAACTTGATGCTTCAAGATCATTTTATTAAAAGTTGATAGAACAAATGAAAGTTGAACAGACAGTGATAGAGGTCCACCGAGCAAAGAGAGACAAAGGAAGTAAGTTGATAGCAGGCACAGAACAGCTACTTTTATACCAGAGAGACAGGGAAAATTCCATTCAAATTTATATACACAAGAATTAACCAATCAGAAAGCTACTATTCAAATACTGAGTTACCAAGTTAACCATTGAGAAAGTACTTATTCAAATAATGCAGAACAAAGCTTCTAGAGCGTTCCAGAATTATAGTTTGTCTAGCTACTAGAGCAGGGGTGGGCAACCTACAGCCCGTGGGCCAGATTTGGCCCACGTAGGTATTTTGACTGGCCCGCGAGCAAATATTGGGATACTATGCTTATCCGGCCCAAGAGTGATTTTTCCTTATTCTGAGTGTTTCATGTGACCACACTGATGGACATGCATGGCGTCTTGTTACACTGGCCCCAGGTTCTGTTTTGGTCCAAACCAAACACTGGTATATACGAATGACGGGAAGGCAGACTACCTTATTGATATGTGTTAGATACTCTCTGTGCACGCGTAGGTTTTCAGATGGGATCGTTCAAATTTGTAAACAGAAACAGCATCATTGTGTTTTAACAAGAAATCCACGCTAAATATCCAGATATTTACATGTGCTACGATACTTGTTGAATAACTCGCGTTTCAAAATAAAATTGATGAAAAAAAATTTCAGTGGCAATGAATGCAAAACGCAGGAAGGTAGACACTGAGTGCCGAAATTTCCAAGACACTTGGACAATAGATTACTTCTTCATCGAGCAAGCTGGGAAACCAGTTTGTCTCATTTGCCTAGAAAATGTTGCTGTGAAGAAGGTGGCAAATATCAGACGACATTACGAGACCCACCATAGTGGAAATTTTAACAAGTTTACTGGGCAAGCAAGGAAAGATGAAGTTGAGCGAATGAAGGCTAGTTTCGGAAAACAAACGCCATTTTTTGCCAAGAAAAGCAGTGAAAATGAAGGAAATACTCACGCCAGCTATGAAGTCTCAAAATGTATTGCAGAAAAGATGAAGCCTTTTACAGATGGAGAGTTTGTCAAAGAATGTTTACTGGCAGTGGTGGATATGGTTTGTCCTAAAAAGAAATCTTTATGGTCCAAGAATTGAGAAAAGAGTTTTCATCTCGTTTTGCTGATTTTCGCTTGCATGCAAATGAGTTCAAGCTGTTTGCTACACCATTTGATGTGGAAGTGGACACTGCATCAGAAATTTTTCAAATGGAATTAATTGAGATGCAGGGTGACGACACAGTGAGATCGAAATTTCATTCTGAAGATGTGTCAGTGCTTGACTTCTATAGAAAATAAATTCATCCAAATGGAAAGTATCCTAACTTAGTGGACCATGCAAAAAAGATGGCATCATTGTTTGGCGGCACTTATCTGTGTGAGCAATTATTTTCAAAAATGAAGCACACCGAGAACCATTTGAGAACAAGACTGACTGATGACCATCTGGATAACGTCTTGCTCTTGGCATCAGCAAGTCTGACACCCAACATTGAGAAGCTTTCAAGCAACAAACAGCATCAAGTTTCACATTGATTTATCGACTGTTTGCATTAAAAAACTTTATTATACTTAATTTACCACCATTCAATGCATCATGTTCATATGTTTTTATGTTTAAAGATTCTTTGTGTCCTTTTAATAGATTCAAAAGATGCCTTGATTGAAATAAATTGCAACTAAACTGAGTCCTTTGATTACTAATTGGCATCCTTGGTTAAGCACAAATGATTTTCTAGCATGCGTTATTCTTTAATTTGTGGCAAAACATAACTAGATGTATTTAAATGGATAATTCCCATATTTCAAGTTTTTTTATGGCATTTATCTGGCCCACCGTCCGCTCATTAATACGCAATCCAGTCCACAGAGGCAACAAGGTTGCCGACCCCTGTACTAGAGGCTTATTAAACTGTTGTATGCAGATCAAGCAGCATCTATAGGAAGAAGCGCAGTCGACGTTTCAGGCCGAGACCCTTCGTCAGGACTAACTGAAGGAAGAGTGAGTGAGGGATTTGAAAGCTGGAGGGGGAGGGGGAGATGCAAAATGATAGGAGAAGACAGGAGGGGGAGGGATGGAGCCGAGAGCTGGATAGGTGATAGGCAGAAGGGGATACGAGAGGATCATGGGACAGGAGGTCCGGGAAGAAAGACGGGGGGGGGGGTGACCCAGAGGATGGGCAAGAGGTATATTCAGAGGGACAGAGGGAGAAAAAGGAGAGTGAGAGAAAGAATGCGTGCATTAAAAAGAGTAACAGATGGGGTACGAGGGGGAGGTGGGGCCTAGCGGAAGTTAGAGAAGTCAATGTTCATGCCATCAGGTTGGAGGCTACCCATACGGAATATAAGGTGTTGTTCCTCCAACCTGAGTGTGGCTTCATCTTTACAGTAGAGGAGGCCGTGGATAGACATGTCAGAATGGGAATGGGATGTGGAATTAAAATGTGTGGCCACTGGGAGATCCTGCTTTCTCTGGCGGACAGAGCGTAGATGTTCAGCAAAGCGGTCTCCCAGTCTGCGTCGGGTCTCACCAATATATAAAAGGCCACATCGGGAGCACCGGACGCAGTATATCACCCCAGTCGACTCACAGGTGAAGTGATGCCTCACCTGGAAGGACTGTTTGGGGCCCTGAATGGTGGTAAGGGAGGAAGTGTAAGGGCATGTGTAGCACTTGTTCCGCTTACACGGATAAGTGCCAGCGGAACAAGTGCTACACATGCCCTTACACTTCCTCCCTTACCACCATTCAGGGCCCCAAACAGTCCTTCCAGGTGAGGCATCACTTCACCTGTGAGTCGACTGGGGTGATATACTGCGTCCGGTGCTCCCGATGTGGCCTTTTATATATTGGTGAGACCCGACGCAGACTGGGAGACCGCTTTGCTGAACATCTACGCTCTGTCCGCCAGAGAAAGCAGGATCTCCCAGTGGCCACACATTTTAATTCCACATCCCATTCCCATTCTGACATGTCTATACACGGCCTCCTCTACTGTAAAGATGAAGCCACACTCAGGTTGGAGGAACAACACCTTATATTCCGTCTGGGTAGCCTCCAACCTGATGGCATGAACATTGACTTCTCTAACTTCCGCTAGGCCCCACCTCCCCCTCGTACCCCATCTGTTACTCTTTTTAATGCACACATTCTTTCTCTCACTCTCCTTTTTCTCCCTCTGTCCCTCTGAATATACCTCTTGCCCATCCTCTGGGTCCCCCCCCCCCCCGTCTTTCTTCCCGGACCTCCTGTCCCATGATCCTCTCGTATCCCCTTCTGCCTATCACCTATCCAGCTCTCGGCTCCATCCCTCCCCCTCCTGTCTTCTCCTATCATTTTGCATCTCCCCCTCCAGCTTTCAAATCCCTTACTCACTCTTCCTTCAGTTAGTCCTGACGAAGGGTCTCGGCCTGAAACGTCGACTGCGCTTCTTCCTATAGATGCTGCCTGGCCTGCTGTGTTCACCAGCAACTTTGATGTATGTTGCTTGAATTTCCAGCATCTGCAGAATTCCTGTTGTATGCAGATCAAAACTACTTAAAGTACAAGCAGGTAATTAATTGTTAAACTGCAAAGAAAATATTAATTAAACAGTCTAATCTAAGGATTAAACAGTCAGATCCAACAGTCAGTAATTCAACACCAGCTGGAATGTTAACTGATTTACGCAATTAAACAGAACAGAACCACTAAAAGTTGAATGTATTATCAAAGAAAAATTACCAAAACTACAAGAAAAGTTAGTAGGGCCTGGACATTTAGAAGTTGAAACACTGAAATACACACTGTATTTTGAGGATGTTTCTTTTCTAAGAACAAGAGAAAAAATAGATAAATGTAGACACTGAGTATGCACTACACAGTGCTGAGTGAGTCACTGGAAATTTAGAACCATGCCCAGAGTCTTTCTCAGGGTGGTTTCTGAATCCTACAAGGTTTGGCAAAGAAAAGCCAGATAATTCCTCAGGAAGAGAAAAAGAAAGCTAAAGGTACAATACCAGTAAAAGTATAGCTGCAAACTTCCACCTGTCAGAAAGATATAGTAACACTGAACAGAAACAGGCTATTTGATTAAATTTATTTTTATTTTACATTTAAAATCATAGTCAAACTTCCACCTGTCAGAAAAATATAGTAACACTGAACAGAAATAGGCCATTTGATTAAATTTACTTTTATTTTACATTTAAAAATCATACTCAATCAAAT